>NW_025401068.1:12736112-12793682 GCF_015345945.1 Tribolium madens
AATTTAAAAAAAATTTTTCTTATCACCAGAAAGATAAAGATCTGTACTATTTAAAAAATTGCGGGCTGCAAACAATTGTTTTAAAAAACAAATAATCTTCGATATCTTCGACACCGTTACTTTGATTAAGACTTTTATGTTTGTTTTGGTCCATACTATCACCTCCTAAAATATTTTACAATCTTTTTTTAACACCTTGTATAATAAGAGACTTATTATGATGAGACACTAGCATATGAAATGAACAACAGTGCAAACGTAATGTTTGTTTTATTCAACATTAAATAGAGTTACACTAGGCTTTAAAATACACGAAAATTTCTCCCGGTTAAATTTTACTAATTTTGAACTTTTCTAAACACTACTTAGCTCAAAATCGTGTTAACTGCAATCAACCAACACTTTTTCGAGTTTTTTGAGTTTAATGAACACTTCTGAGTTAATTTGACTCTATTGTACAGTATGTCCAAAATCAAGAGAAAAATGAACTTTTCTTTCTACTGAGTTAGAATAATGCAGTTTTAATTACAGATATGCTGATTTCAAGTAAAGCAAAAACTTTTTTCCTTTGCAGTTTTGGCCTAAAATCAAAGATACAAATTGTTTTCCTCTTGTAAACCCAATCCGGGGACATACTGTATATTCGTGTTAATTTACATAACAAATTATTTTTCAATCAAGTAAAAATGTATTTGTCCCTAGCTACTTATAAGAAATGAGAGTTTTATAGCGTGCGTGTAGTTAAAACAGTTTATTTTATTGCAGCACGTAAAGGATCAGATGCGTCAAGAATGTAAATGCCACGGAATGTCCGGTTCTTGCACTATTAAGACTTGTTGGATGCGACTTCCTCCGTTTCGAGTGATCGGCGACCTCCTCAAAGACCGCTTCGACGGTGCTTCTCATGTCGCCGCCTCCGGTCACCACCGGAATAACAACAACGCGCACCAAAACCGTCCACCCAAAAACCCCAAACTAAATTCCATTTCGAGCAACAGCATCCACAGCAAAAGGGAGAATCGCCGCAAACACAAGTACGGTTTCCAACTAAAGCCCTTCAACCCGGAACACAAACCTCCCGGAACCAAGGATTTGGTCTACTACGAAATGTCGCCGGGATTTTGCGAAAAGAACCCCAAATTGGGGATCCAAGGCACGCATGGGAGACTATGCAATGACACGTCAATGGGCGTCGATGGGTGCGATATCATGTGCTGTGGACGGGGATATCGTACCCAAGAAGTCGTCGTGTTCGAAAGATGCAACTGTACGTTTCATTGGTGCTGTGAAGTGAAGTGCGATGTGTGTCGAACCAAAAGAACTATACATACTTGCGTTTAAATTTAGCAATTTTACGCTTTATTCACTTGAATTTGGTTCATATTTTAGTGATTATTCCGAAATTAAAAATTCATTTTATGTGAATAAAGCTAGGGGAGCCCGGTGCGAGTTAGGATTAACTTATGACAGGCCGAACGCTTATCTATCAGTATTAGAAATTATTGACATTATTAATGTAAAAGACTGATTTGAAATTTGTTTTGAGTCATATTTGTACATATTGAGCTAAGTTATTACGCTACAAGCATTAGTTTTTTATGTGGTTGGCAGGAATAAATGAGTGAAAAGTCGGCGCCTTTTTGTATTTTCTTCTACATTTTATATTACGTAGGTTTGTATTTATTTATGGAATGTAAATATTAAAAATCAGCATGTAGTGTATCTCAAATTTTGTGAATATGTGACCATTCTAGAATTTATACATTTCTCTATAATCGCATTAATTTATTGACCATTACTTTGTACATTAGCATTTGTAAATATTCATGTAGCTTATTTATGTAGATATAATTAGCAAGTATTTTTATAATTACTTTATTTATAATTAAACGTACTTGTAAATCAGATTGCTATAAAATCATTAATAAACAATTATATGTAATTTGTCGCCGTTTTTTTAAATTCAATGAGCGATTTTTGAAGCGTATGAATAAATTCAAATTATTTACGCTTTCTGAACTCGATAGTAGAACAAGGGAGGGTTAAACGTAGCAGCAGTTTCCAATCGACAATTCCAGAAATTTTATAATACCCCAGTTATTTCATCACAAAGGAGCACAGATGTTGTAGGGATGGGGTGACCACTATTAAATTTTGTAGACCGAAACAGGGAAAAATATAAATCGCGTCACTGTCATGAGACGTATAATATTTTAATAAAAACAATAAAAAAGACTAAAATTAGTAAAACAAATACGTGCAGTTTTTGCTGTTTTAATTTTACCGGTTGGGCAGTCAAACGAGAACATATTACAGGAACATATAGATTTGATTGACAGCTAAGCTTGATACGTGAGGTTGGCCTTATTGAGCAAAACAGGTTCATCATTTCTGAGCCAGCATTTCAATAAAATACGACCGAAATATTCATTAATGGTAATAGTATTGACGTTCACCAACGCCATGGGAAATACACAACCCGCATCCATTTACATGCACTTTTCTTGGGTCCCAGACAAAAAATTGCACTCGGGACGAATCTTATTAAAGTTATTAAAAACTACAGTATTTTTGTCAAAATTAAACCGACAACAGGAATGAGAGGTGTATTCAACATTAAAATAATTTATAACCCGGAAAATGCAGCGTCGAAGAAACCTAAATAATTCACAGGTATAAATTTAAACGGGAATGTCACTGCGAGAACCATGACATTAAAAAAATATCACTAATGAGCCAAGTCTGGCAACTAACTGGTTCATAAATTACAAATTACAATGACCCATATAACTTCTGACGCTGACTTGAAACTGTTTAACCAAAATCAATTACACAGTTTTGTTTTGTGCATCTAGGTACACTTTTGTGTACCACAAAGCTAATTTTTTCGCGGGTACGGTATTAAGTTCTAATGTGAAATAAAGTCTTGTGCATCATGTGTATTGCTAAGAATTTCACATAAAACTTTATAGACACCCATATTATTTGACCATGAGCGTGGGAACGCTCAATATTGTCACAAATATTCTTGACGTTCAGAAACCATCGGATTCCATCTACGCGTCCGTCATTAACTCGGATTTGTTCGGCCGCCTCCAAGCAAGGAAGATCCAGACTGGCTGCTTCAGCTGCCAACAAAAAGTGCATTTTATAGTAAAGATAAAACAAAGAGTAAAATATTTAATTCAAAAATGTATTCAAATATATAGGGTGTCTCAGCGAGTTGAAAAGGTCCATTAGTGACCTTTAAATGGTAAAATTTAAAAAAATATATAGATACTAATCTAGTCCATCAAAAATAAGACGAAAACATGCACTTTTTAAAAATTTATTACACAAAAACTAAGACAACTAGAAATATTTTTTTTACTACCGCAAAGAAGAAAGTACAAGGTATAAGGTTGTAACATTTTTTTAGTGTGTTGACTTTGCAAAGATAAAAAATAAAGGCGTTTGTTAAAAGTTCAATAACTTAAAAAATTTAAATGAAACACCCTATTTATTGTTTTTGCATTTAAAAGATTATTAAATTGTCTTTCTAAAATTATTTACTTTTAGGCGTTTATAATCAGTAACTAAAAAAATATTTAACGTTAAACATTAAAAAAAAATAATTACTATTGTTTCAGTAGCCAAAAAGTGCACAGTTTCACAAGAGATGGAAAAAATATCACTTAATCACATTTGTGTTAAACTAAATTCATTATTCTTTATTTTTAAAATAATTTTTTTTTTTTCATTTTTCAATTCTAGACATTGAAAGTTAATTTTGTTAGATAGACAATTTATCAATCTATTAGATTAAAAAAAATACATTAAAAAAAATAATTACTATTGTTTCACGAGCCAAAAAGTGCACAGTTGCACAAGAGATGGAAGAAATATCACTTAATAATCACATTTGTGTTAAACTGAATCCATTATTTTTATTTTTACAACAAAATAATTCGAATTTCAGTATTTATAACGACTTTTACAATCTCTGGGTAAATCAACGGCATTGTTGCTACAATTAATATTGAATGTTAAATATCTTTTCATTTATCAATTCTAGACGTTAAAAGTTATTTTTTTATAAAGACAATTTATCAATCTATTAGATGCAAAAATAAAAAATAAGGTGTTCCATTTAAATTTTTCTTAATTTCTTAATCTTTACAAATGCAAAACACTAAAAAATTGCTACAGCTTTAAATTCTGTACTTTCTTCTTTGCAGAAGTAAGAAAATTTGTTCAAGCTGTCTTAGTTTTTGCGTAATACGTTTTTTAAAAGTACATGTTTTCGTCAAAAACATTATTTATAAAACTAAGCGAAATCGATTAATAAAAGTTTAGCGTAAAAACATTGTTTTAAAATGCTACATTTAAAATTGCAAAGAAACAAACGGAGTTTCATTTAAAAAAACACAAGTTTGTATCGTAACTTGTTTTTGAGACATGCTGTATGCATTGTTACAAATTTTTTTAGAGAAGGGCAGCCTCATCGCAGTTTTAAACTACATATTTTATTACAAACACAAAAACATGTTACAGAAAATAGGAACATAAAACCATATTTTTTCTAACGGAAATTATAAATGAAACCATAAGACAAGAATCTCTAAAACCATAAATTGGAGTATAAAAGTGTAAAAGTTAAAAAAATATAAAAAATATATAAATTATAAAACTTAAGCATAAAATAACACACATCAGTAAATAACATAAACTAATAAACACTAAGAAAAATGTAACACTTGGAAATCAAAACATTAAATAAAAACTCTTTCAAAATACATTTAAAAAAACAATAATAAAAATAAATAAAAAAATTAAAGAAATAAAAGTTTTAAATTTTCTTTTTCTCAACCAAAATCGTCTATGATAAAAAAGTTAAAAAATGTTACTAAAAAAATGTTAGCTATTTATGCAACAAGTTGCAAAATGAGCGTGTTTTTTACTAGACGTGTGCAAAAAACAGCCATTTTGAACCGTGTTTTATACAAGATTTTTTCCAATTTGGTTATGCATCAAATTCGAATTTAAAATCTGTAATTTCAATAATTTTCCAAAATCATTCTAGGTCGTCGCTATGAAAATAGTGTTATTTGTTTTCTTTTTAACATTAGTGATAAAATAATGTCATATTTTATAACTAGTGATAAAATTAAACACATTTGACAAGTAAAATGACATATCATAATGGTTGTTTTTCACAACAAAATTGGAAAAAATATAGTTTACCGTTAACGGAATAACTTATTTCAAAAAAATGTCTTAGACTGACTTCCAGGGGGGGCACATGCCCCATCTTGCCCCCCCCCGAAACGACGCCCATGGCTGTATGGTTGAAAATAATTTTAGGTGATGCACTAGATTAGTATCTATCAATGTCTTATACAATTTTTTTTACTATTTCAAGGTCACTAATGGAGTTTTTTAACTCGTTGGGACACCCTGTATGCGCGTTGTGATAATAAATTAATGTTTCTCTTTAGTTCGCGTATCTATTATTAATAAGTCTTGAAACGAACAAAAAGCATGGAAATATTGATTTATTTATTACTCCAGCCACCGATAAAATTCAACCCTGTTTGTTGCAAAAAATGTTTGATGCATTGCTCTTGCAAAGCGCCCATTTTTTCGTTGCTACTAAAAACGTAGATTTATACCGTGCGAACGAGAATGAAAACAACTATAACATTTCTTTTACAGTCCTCTTCGACACTGTGTAATTTCAATGGTAATGCTCAAGACAGGTAAAAACCACGAATCTTTTAAGACATCAGTTTATATCAAGTGTCCCATAATCACATATCATCATAGCAAAAAGCACACTAACACCACTTACTTGGATATGTATGAAGTGGCCGGCCATACAAACTTTTTACTTGCTGATTTTTCCATGCTTTGGAAGAGAAAAAGAAATAAAATTGAGTGAAGCACTTTGAGCAGAATAATTAAATTGATTCTTTATGATCATCAGTCTTTTCCACAGCCGGCTTTGAGATGATGTAAATTTGGCATTTGACTAATTGCGCCTAATGATAAGTGATACCAGCTAATTAACTCGTCACTAAAAGGCTTAATGAATTCATCAATCAGACATTACCTAATCCCCGAGCCACCGATACCCAACACACGGCGAGCACAAGCTTCTCAGGTTACCAGTAAACCGGACTGGTAACAACCCGCTGATGATGGGCCAATTTGGGTCGTTAAATATTTCCGTTTCACAAAAAGAGGCCACGAAAATAAAACAAAAAATTTCCTTCTTCATCTGAATTCTTGAGATTTTCGAAAACTGATTTTTTGTTTTCACATTTTTGAATGAGTGTCTGTGCGTTTGACCTACTACTACTCGTACATTCCTAAAAACGTTTAGTCTTGCACGAAACTCATTAATAGTTCTTGAAAATGTCGACAATTAAGGAAACTTTCATACCGTCGTTATAAATCGTGCGAACAGATCTACTCTTCGGCGTATTTTTCAGTCAGAAACATTCATAGAATAACTAGAATAATTCAGAACCCAGAAAACTCGTGTAGTTTCCCTACACTGACAGCGGCCATACTTCACAATTAATACGAATTATTTAAACAATGCCGAGAGCATTTTGATGAAACGTTAGGCGAACGGCTGTAGCCGAGCTGTTCACACGCCTGAACAAATTTCTGACGGGGTGGAGAACTTGAGGCTGCATTCCAAAACTGGAGGAATTTGCAAACAACGCTCCCAGCAATGATAACAAAAATTCTATTTCATCTTGCTCAAACAATGCAACAAAACGCCAAGCAAACAATATACAACTGAATATTTCAACTTTGTTTATTAAAAATAACTTCGATAGGGTGTTTTGCAAGACCAAAACCTCTTGAGGAATTCTTCCTTCAACCTTCAAGCAAGACGTATTTTCTTTTTTAAAAGTTTATTTACATTTGCAAGTTACAACTTTTGAATGTGACTAATGAAAAAAAAAATTATCTCAAAAATACAGAATCAAGTAACAATTTTTCTAGCAATTATCAATGTTGAAAGATGTGATGAAAGTTCTCTCAATTTTGAACCAAATCAGCGTATACCCCATTAAAACAGAGACTTGTACTTTTGTATTTTTAATCCACTTATTAAAATTTGCACTGAATTGTTGTCTTTTCCAAGTTGTTCTGTTTTATTTCGTAAATTGAAAATCCACAGGAATAAGACCAACGATTGTTGAGATCTATCACCTTATTCTTACAGCGGCAAAAGCATTAAAAAATTTTTTTTTCACAAATCAGCAACAAATTTGCAATTTTTGTACGGTGGGAAGTAGATATCATCTTTTCTTCTGTTAAAATTGTAACAGAAGTCAAAATTCTCTCCCTAGAAAGTGAAATGAGAGCAACTATTTGCTCATGCCCGCATTCATTGATAGGCTCATTGTCAACAAACATTTTTATAGTTACCATTGTGTAATTTCAAAAAATGATAGCTTTTTGCTAATTATTAAATTTTATTAAAAAATACAGCTAATTTCTTGGGTGTTTTTAACTCAAGTCGAGCAAAAAATTGTATATATACCACTGGAAAGAAATACTATTATTCCTTTGGTGGCACCTCAAGAATAATCGTGCATTTATCTTCTTTTATGTATAATGTAGGTACTATTATATTGAATGACTCCCTAGTTTTGACACTGATAGGGAAAAAATTGATTATTATGTTTTTGGTCACAGAATACCACGTTTGAAAATGATTTACATCTCGGTAGGTCATGGAAATTCAGATTTAGGGTGGCAAAATTTGTACTTTGAGAGTTCTAGGTTCATTTTTGTACGAGGTTGAAAATACGTCAATTTCAAAATTTGTGACAATTATCGCTTTTAACAGATATTGTGCTTATTTTCTCCTATAGTCCCTACTGTTCCACGTTTATTCCTTGAATACCTGTCTTTTTCAAGACAAATTTTTCTGGATTTTTTTTACTAAGCGAAGTTTTCAGAATTCAGAATGCCAGGACAATCTTTACCTCATCTCACTCAAAGAGAACGAAAAGCAGTTTGCCGTTCTTACAACGAGTTTTTCAAAGATTTCAATAATTCCAAAAAAAGAAATAATGTTTGCTTATCTTGCTTCCCTTCATTAGGGATATCACGATCATTTAGTAAATGTCCAATTGTCACACTCTCCTTTCCACACATTTTACACCTCTCTTCAGGTTCCAATCAAGACTTACACTCTTCCAATTTGTATATCCTTATCACAATTTTTCTCTTCTATTTCACATTCTACTTCCTTGCAGTACCTTACATCCTTTCGATCTTCTCCCAAATTTTACCGTTTTTTTTCCGATTCAATTCTCAACCTTCCCCTTTTGTACTTACACTTAAGGCAAAAAAAAACGCAAATGGTCAAAACCAAAATTGTCAAATTTTTCAGAGATTTACATAGTGTAAAAAAGGTTGTTCCCAAAAAGGTTAGAAAGAAATAAATGTCGTATTTGGTGGTCTTGCTAGTACAATGTCATATAGTCAGTGTTAAAAACAAAATGGAAAAACATGATAGAAGTTTGGAAGATGATTGACAATTATGAAATTGTGAATTGTGACAAAGACAACGTCAAAAAACTGGCATTTATTAACAGGCCAACATTATAAAAAAAATAATAATTTGCGTTTTTTTGCACTCAAGTATATGTTATTTTTTCAGACAGAATTCGACAGAAATGTAATTTTTATGACGTATCGCGATCTAAAGAATGTTTACATTAGTAACTTTCTTGGAACTAAAATTAAAGTCTGGTTTACAGTCTCAACGTCTATCGAGATGTCAATCATTTTGAAACGTACTATACATCACCATAAAAAAATTCTGATTCGGTAATTTAAAAAAGCTTTTTATTTTAAACAAAATACAATAAAACAAAAATTATAAAAACAATCACGAGCAGTGAAAGAGCTTGATTATTATTACTTAAAGTTTATGTTAAATTGTGTTTTTTTATTTTTTTTTCAAGAAAGATATGTATAAAGCTCACATTACTTCATTCAATTCGTTACATGAATGTTAATTCGCTACTTGTCCGCATGGAGCGCGATCGTGTGCGCGATAGCAGCGCGCGCGCGACTTTCCCATGCACTAAAGTGGTACTTCGGTGCTGTTTCACGGCTCGCCTCACTGATGAAAATCTCAATGTACTCAATGCGAGTTCTACAAACGTTCTTACCTAGATTTTATTACACATACTTGCCTCAAATATGTGAAAAACAACCGAGTTTTTGTACCAATAATATCCAATTATCAAAATTCGATAATAGTAGATTACATACCGAGGTGGGAGGTGCTCAATATCTAGGCAAAATCATCCTCTTTAAAAAATATGACAGTTCAGGCTAGGAAGTGGCCATTTCCCAACCCGAACTGTCATATTCATATCAACAATCATAAATAAAAATTTCATAAGATTTAGGAAAATGCGTTCAATTTAAAAGTATATCTACTTTTTAAGTTATTCAACACGCTAGAAGACAAGATATACGTTATTGTAGACTTACCTTATTATTAAGAGACTTATACAGGATGTTCGGTCCAAGTCGCCCCGGCTGATAACACCTAAACTTACTTCCTTTTTTCAAAAAGTAAATATTTAAGTAATAATATTCATTCCTTAATAAATGTATCAATTTTTTTTAGCACATCCAGTGTTGCCGGAAATGCTACCAAATTTAGTTTTTCAAATGGAACACCTATGTTTTTTTTCCTCCAATCAATAATAATTGACATGAAAAATACTGCAAACCACTATTTATTACATTTTGCATAACACATCTTAAATCTTAGAATTTTATAAAGAAATTGGTCGCGTAGCCCGATTTTTAAATTTAAAGGAAAGGTGTGAAAAAAAATGCTTGGATACAGTTAAATTGTTGGTTTGACAAATCTAATTTGTCAGTTGATGAGCGAGTTCTCTTATGGAAACTCTTGTATTTTCTTCGACTGATAACAGAACATTCAGATTTCTATTTTCTTGTTCTTCACAAAGAACCACAGGTTTTTTATTTTTAAGAAGCGAACCTATTGGTCTCAGTTGCTTTTCAATTCGACTAAATTTTCAACGATTTGGGTGAACTCTATTTGAATATTTTTCTCTATACTGTCCTTCAGCTTCCGCTCTATTTTTATTGCACTTAAAAAACACTTCAAGCTAATCTACCAATTCGTCGTAATTAATATCATCCATTATTAAAGATCTCAATAAGATATATTGACAAATTAGGCTTTGTCAAAGTAACAATTAAACGGTATTCAAGCATATTGCTTTTTGCATGAATACCTTGACAAGTAAAATCCGCCTACGTTGCAAAATTTGCAATAAAATTCAAAAATTTAAATTGTTTTCTGAGCGCATTATGTAAAGTAAAATGTAATAAATAGTAGTTTACCGTAGTTTTCATACCAATTATTATTGTTTTGAGCAAAAAAACATAGGTGGTCTATTTGAAAAACTAAATTTGGTAGCATTTCCGGCTACACCGGATGTGCCAAAAACATTTGATGCATTTACTAAGAAAGCTGGAAATGAATAGTGTTATTTAAAAATTTAGTTTTAAAAAAAAGTAAATTTAGGTGTTATCGGCCGGGGCGACTTGGACCGAACACCCTGTATGATGAAACAGTAGTATAAAAATGAACAATAGCGCAAACACATTTTCAAAAACATGAAATATGACAGTTCAGGTTAGGAAGTGGCCATTTCCCAACCTGAACTCTCAAATAAATAAAAATTTCATAAGATTTAAAAAAATGTGTTCAATTTAAAAGTATGTCTACTTTTTAAGTTATTCAATACGCTAGAAGACAAGAGATACGTTTTTGTAGGCCAGGGCCGTACCCAAGGGGGGGGGGTTTAGGGGGTTCAAACCCCCCCGAAATGCTGAGCACTTTGTTATATAGTGTTATAAGTGTTAAAAATTTAGTTTTTTTGTTATTTTAATGAGTTAATTTTAAATTTTTGTGAATTAATTTTTCATGTGTTAATTATACAGTGTTTCATTTTTATTGTTAGGTACAAATTTAAATAGTTTATAGAATATTTAATTTTAAGATAAAAGTGTTTTGAAAAAGGCTATGAAAAGGAGCTACACCCCCTAAAAAAGGTACGTTTTTTAAAGGGTTTTTCCTAATATCTCAGAATAGATAAAATTACAAAATTTGGTACCTTTATATGTACACCCAAACAAATGCCAAATAACAAAAATTTTAATCAGGGGCGTCCTAAACGGTAAAACAAATTTAATTTTTAATTTTTATGCTGTTTATGGTCTGTAACATAAATTTTTGAACCGATTTTTACTAAAAATCCGTAAATGGTATCGGAAAAACACAAAAGACCTTCTTTTATGAAAAACTATGAAATTTTGTTGCTGAAAGTGGCAAGAAACCACAGGCAAAATAGTTACAGTAAATTTTTACCTTAATCCCATCTAGTTTAGGAAGCACCTAATTAAAAATTTCAACATTTTATTTTTGTACTTGTTTAGGTGTATAAAAGTTATCATCTGTAGCACATTTTGAAATTTTTTTCTAAAATGATTTCGGAAATATTGAAAAAAAAACCTATTAAAAGACGCACCCCTTGCGTAGCATTTTTCGATATATGTTCATAGAAAATTTTTGTTTTAAAAATGAATATTCATCTCCTGTTTAAATTTGTAACAATAAAAAGTATTAAAAATTGATTTTATTTTTTGTTACTTTTGTGAGTTAATTTGTATTTTTTTATGTTTAATTAGGATCTCTTATTTCAATTTAAAATAAAAACGTGTACTTAGAGATTTTTGCTTTTTAATCCGTCTTCTTTAATTTCATTTTCATGGACCAACAAGAAAGCCCCCCCCCCGAAATAAAATCCTGGTTACGGCCCTGTTGTAGGCTTACCTGTTAATAATAAGAGACATATGGTAAAACACAAATATGACAGTTGGAGTTAGGAAGTGGCTATTTCCCGACTTGAACTGTCATATTCATATGGATAAGAATGTTTACTTGAATGTAAATTAATTTTGTTGGGAGAAATAGTGAGTCGGGAGCGATGTGAGCTTAATCAGCTAGAGTCCGGCTCACACGATGATAAATGAGCGTCGATGACAAGCGCTACATCTGCAAGTCAGCGGGCATCTCCAGGTGGTTGATACCGAATCAAACTTTCAATGATATCTATATAATAATATAATAAAGGAGGTAGTGTGCGATGTCGGCTCACGGGGGCAGAGATGATACCACAGTGATGCAGCTCTTGTCTGGGTGGTCCAACACGCGTGATGCTCCAAGCCGACCGCGTGACCCATCATTAGGCCATTGCAAAAGGCGTTCTAATTGCTCCACCGAACACCCAACGACTCTATCTCTCACACCTCGCCGGCAAGGCTCTTTCGTCTGCCGCCGACGACGAAATTTCACAAAAACACAAACATTTCCCATTTTAAAGGGTATGCAAATGAATTGAAAAATTTGTCTAGACGTTCCTCGAACGGAAAGTGTTATCTGACTCACTCAGAATTTTAAATGCTACCCGGATTTACTAATATCAACTAATCGTTCTCTAATTAGGAGCAGGTAGAGATTCCGATGTTCTTGATCAGCTAATTTGAGCCCATACGTATCATTCTGAGATTGCGTTCCAATCGTGGCAATCGTACCTGTTCTTCATCCACTAATTGATTTCTAATTTTTTGCATATTTACATATCGGTTTATTCAAGTTAATTAGTTTGTATTGGAATGCCCGATGTTCAATTAAGTCATTTTCCAAATAAATTTTCTAAACCAAGTGAAGGTCGTACAGGTGTCGATGTATCCTGCGGCGGCCAATTATCAACGTTGGTGTTCCTACCGAGTTTGCAAAAAATAAAGTTACTTTGATGATGATTTGTGCACATTTGAATAACATCTAAAGTCTGTTTTTTGATGGAAATGCCAAATAGTTTTCAGTTTTAATAAAGAAAGTCAACACAAAAAATCGTTTAAGAAAATTTAGAGACGAAACACCAAAAAAGAAACAAATTCGGTAGCACAGTTTTTCGAAATTTGGAAACAAATAGTTTGCAAGCAGAAAGTTAGAAAAAGGGCCCGTTCAAATGTAGACGCAATTTGTAATGCAGGTTTGCTTAACATTCTCAATTTTTACAAGAAATTGACAAGAATACAAAATAAACAAGAATGGAAAGAACCTCGGAAAGAACGCAATTAAATTAGTGTCTTGTGCATCGTTTTTGAACGAGTTGAAAAAGTAACAATTTTGACACTAAACCTGAAGAAGAATTTCTCAAATGCATCAACTTTGAACTCATTTCAATAAATTACACAAAATTTATTGCCAATCATCATAATACCTACTTGTATCTTTTGCTAAATATTTTTTTTTTCCGTATAAACATTCTTTTTCTATAAAATTTTTCTAGCAAGAACCTCATTTTTGTCCACTAGCGGTGTGTTTATACCAAAATTCTGTCTTTAGACCTAAGGTAATGATGTCTGTCCTCAGGTATTCAATTATAGCGCTTTCAAGAACAAACCGGCAAACAAGATTCATAAAAGTCAAAATTTTGACAACATCTCAATTTGAAAAGAACCATAATTTTTTAAGGGACAAAAACAAAGAGCAAACAAAATTTGTGGCTATGGAAACAAGCTGCTACCATTTTTTCCCCAAAATTTTGACTTGGTAATTTCTATTAAAAAAAAAACAGACTTTCTCAAGCACTTATTTCTAGATTAAGTATGTACCGCGTGACTGTAAATGATTGTGATTTTTTACGTTAAATTGGTGTCAAATTTAAAATTTTAGTTTGGCAACCTTTACTTTCAAATTCAAACGTCAAATTTTTATTGGCAATTGTCATTCATTTGCGACGGGCGACTGTTGATTTAGCCGTCACCTCTGAAACATTCTGATATAACAAATTATAACGACTACCAATCATTCAGTGTTGCCAACAGACTTTTTGTCACAAACATTAATAGTTATCCGGTATTATTATTATTAAATCTGCTAAAGAATAAAAGATACAGTTTTTTAATATACGAAAATAATTGTAAAATTCAAATTATCTTGCATGTGAAAAGTTGGTAAGTGGCCATTTCCCAACCTAAACTGTCATATTACATATCAACTTCTAAAGAAATTACCACTTCCCAACCTGAACTGTCATATACAGTTGCGCCAGAAGTCGCGCCCCAGAGAAAAATTTCAAGTAAGATAAGATACCAGAAACATGGAAAAAATGTTTATAAAATTCTATCTGTTAAAAAATTTATTTTTTGACATTTGACATTTTTTATGTCTATTTAATGATACTGATAATCTTGTACATGTTTTTTTACAATTATTTAGAAAAGGGACAAAAATTTTGACGGCCACAAATGACATTGAACAGAGTTACAATTTATGATACAGCTTCCTTGTTTTCTCTTCTAAAAACCTGCAGCAAAAAAACTTGGAAAATTATTTTTCCAACAAAAATAAATAGAGTCAAAGTGCATAATTTAAACTCTCATAACTTCGAAATTTTAATAGATAATTTTTTTAAACATTTTTTCCATGTTCCTGGTATCTTACTTTATATGGCACCCTGTATAATTTTTTCACAATGTAATAAATTCTTCATAGCTAACTGCAGTGCTTTGCGTTTTGGATATCAAATTTCGGTTTGGTAATGAAGCACCTCTCATCTCGATAAGTAATTACAATTTCTCTATAATATGTAATTTATTTATTACTTTATGAAAAATAATGCACCATATAGAGTGTTTCAAAACTCGCGCTCAGGGAAGAATGCCAAAAAGGATAAGATAGCAGGAACATGAGAAAAATATACTGCTCCACAAAAGTTAAGGAAGTGTGCAATAATTACAATAATTAGTTATACATATTAATAAATTATTAAAAAAAAATAATTAATCAAAAGTGAGATAAAAGCAGATATCTTTTTACTTTTTTGTTTTTGCTGGATTCCACGTTGCTCAGAAGAATAAAATTTATTTGTTTTATAAATAATGCCACTTCCTTAACTTTTGTGGAGCAGCTTATTTAAAAAATTATATATAATTATGATTTTTCACCAAAATTTTGACTTGTTAATTTCCATTTAAAGAAAAAACGGACTTTACATTTGAGTGGTTTTTTAATTTTGTTCCGAATCCAATCGCTAGTCGATAAAACCAAGTTATGGTGTTGATTCTTGCGCAGCATCTGTTTGGAATATATGAGTCTATTAAGTCATTTCAGGATCGCATGTATGTTAGTGTATATCTCTTTTTATAGCATAAATCATATTGTACCGAAGCAGCTTCAAGTTTTAGTTCACGGGCAAGGTCCAGCACGTATGTAGCTCGCGGCTAGCTGGGAACTGCTTTTCTCAAGACAGATCGGTTATTAAGAAGTCTCGCACGGTACAGCGTTGGCGGTGTGTTATTAATGGCTATTAGAGCTCTCGATTTCCTCAGCCTCTTGCCGCGACTCATCCTCAAATGCCTGCACTTGAATTGTAAAATCAACTATATGGGTCGTAATGTGCCATAAACGTTGATATTATTATTGCACGTAATTTATAATTTACAACAAATGAAACGTTTACATGCTTTCGATGTAATAACGTTTGTCTTTGTCTTTATTTACTCATGACTTTTTATTGTGCTATTTATTTATGCGATACTTGTTGCGCAAATGAAAAAACATACTGATTTCGGATACTCGCATAATGTTGTTGATAAGGTTTGCAGCTTTTCTAAGACCACCCAAACACCGGCCGCTTCCTGGGGGGCAGTTAAGACATCTTCATGGGTCCGGGACATAAATTTGCCGTGGACATGCTCCGATCACGCAACCTGAATGAACCGATTGATTAAAAGAGCTTAAATTTTAAGTCACGGTTATATTTAGATTAGTTTTTATCTTTTTATTATAATTATATTGCAGGATATAAAATGCCTGGCCGGGGAGTCGATGTACACAGTAAAAAATTGATGAATCTAACCTAGAGTTGTTAAATAAAAGTGAAACTACACTAGTTTATCAACTCTAAATTACTCTGTAAATTTAACGCTAAAAATCTTTAGTGGTTATCAGCACTCTGGATAGAGTTAATTTACAGTAGAATTACAGCGAACTTCTCTAATGCGCATGCTTAAGAGTCTGGTCCATAGGTGTAGTACGTTTTTTTTTTTTTGTTGAAGTAAATATATATTGTTAATTGTTTTTTATGTATTTTTTGGACAGGTAATATTTTCAGGTAAGCAAATATACCTACAAAAATGCAAAGTGATTCAACGGTATCTCTAAATAAGTGGTTCGAACATGGATACCTTTACAAAAAAAAATATGTTCATATGTGTGGGAAAAATTATTACCTAAACTCTCAGCTTCCACAGTTTGATGAAATAATTATATATATGTTCGATAAATAGTGATACCTCGGAAAAGCAGATATTTTTTTAACGAAAAAATGGAAAATTAGATCTTTTGTCGAAAGACTAAATTCTTATAAGTTAAGAGATACAGATATTAGTCCAACTTTTTTTATCACAATCATTTTCCTCTAGTGAATGGTTTCTCGTTCCGAAATACAAATTTATTTTTTAGAGTATTTAAATTCGTTTAATGTATTTCTATTTTGTTTCTATGTTATCGGTAATAATAATAAACAATTTATTTAAAAAACTGAATAGGGTTTTATTCAAATTTACCTACCTATAGAGTTTACCTATAGAGACTGAAAACTTTTGACACTATACACTAGGTATACACCAAAACAGTAGTGCTCTTCACAGAGTTTATAAAGCACTATACAGGGTGTTTCACGGAAACGAGTCGCCCCGAATATCTCAGAAACTAAAAAGACTTTGCAAAAACGCCGAAACAGGTCAATTTTGTTTCTGAGGGGAAAATTTTTTGACGTAATTTTTAAAGCACTCCCAATAACCCCCTAACCTCCACATACCGCAACTTTAAAAATTTAAATAGCACTACCCTACTTGTGGCACATCAAATGAAAACTATTTTAACAAGCTTTTCAAAACTTTTTACCAAAATTGAATCAGACCATCCATTCATGAGATACAGGGTGTTCTAATAAAAACAAACCAGAAAGAATTTGCAAAAAAAAAACGAAAAATGTTAATTTTGTTTAAAAAAAAAACATTTTTTGACACAATTTTAAAAGCACCTCCACTAACCCTTTAACTTTTTCCACCTCAATTTCGGAATTTTAAATGATACCGACTCAATTGCAACAGATCAAATAAAAGTGTTTTTAAAATGTTCTTTGAACCTCTTTTCTAAAGTTGAATGGGATTATCTATTCAGATATTCGCAAAAGATAATGTTTCTAATTAGTAATTACTTCTAATAAAAACTATTAAAATAAATTACAAGAAACATACTAATATTGTTATAAGTATTATTGGAGCTGTAAGAAACTTATTTTTATTTCTTTATTTTATTGTCAAAATAATCGGACTAATGGACAGGGGATAATAACGTTTCTTATAATTTAATGTAAGTATCTAAAAAATAACAATATGGTTCTTAAGTTCCTTTGTACATACTCACTGCTGAAAGATTAGTTTTTTGCCGATATTTTATAAATGTATAAAAATTATTTCATTTTGGAAAAAATCTTTTAAAGAGCATTTTAAAAGTGTTTTCATTTTTCACTAGTGGTTGGTGCTATTTGACATTTTAGAGTTAAGTGGCATAGAGGCTAAAAGGTCAGTGAAAGTGCTTTTAAAATTGTGTCAAAAAATGTCCCTTTTAAATACAAAATTAACCTGTTTCGTTTTTTTTTGCAAATTTTTTCTATTTTCGTTTCTATTAGAACACCCTGTATCTCATGGATAGTCTAATTCAATTTTGGTAAAATGTTTTGAAAACCTTGCTACAATAGCTTTCATTTGATGTGCAACAATTAAGGTAGTGCTATTTAAATTTTTAAAGTTGGGGTGCGTGGGGGTTAAGGGGTTATTGAAGTAAAAATTATTACAAAAAATGCCCCCCTCGGAAACAAAATCGACCTGTTTCGGTGTTTTTGCCAAGTCTTTAGTTTCTAAGATATTCGGTGGCTCGTTTTCATTGAAACACCCTGTATAGATTTGCTTCACTCTACATGGTTAATGAACGCACAAAATAGTGTTATTTTACTCTATCCCTGACGTCTTTAGAGATCAAAATTAATCTACTGTAACACAAAATGTAGCGTAAAAAAATTACTCTAAATAGATGAAATAGAGTTATCTAGAGTTTATTATTTATTGTGTACGAATTTGTGTTTAACTTAAAAATCTATCTCCGTTGTTTTTATTATTTTTTGTCAAGTGTCAACAAACTGAAGCGAAACAAGTCAATTTCTCATTAAATAGCCTACAATTCAGGTAGATGAATCTTTGTTTGATGATTCAGCCGAATCATGCTTTCAAGAGATCAGAGTTAATTAGACAAATATGCATGTTATGAGCTTGGCTGCCTATAAAAAAGTGGCATACATTATGCTAGTCATTTAGTTATTGTTCTTGTTCGTGGGGTATTGTAGGGCTGTCACGAACAACAAAGATAGCATTACATACCATGAGTTTACAATTTCTACATTATGCTTACCTTGATTGAAATGTTCACTGGTTACTGACGCAACAAATCATCGTTTTTCTATCAGTTTTTTCAAATTTTTGAAAAAAAAACAAAAACACAAGCAATGTTCAATAATTTTATTAGTAACACGCGTTTACAATTTTGCTCGTTTAGTATAGCCGTGTTATTCTGTATAAAAGTGTGTACAACAATTAGTAACAAATTGGTATATACAGCTAGATAAAAATTAATAATAGTCAATAAACACTATGAAATAAAATCACAAACAAGTACTAATCGTACGCGTCTCGTTGCATTTTTCACATTTAACTTCACAGCACCACAAAAACTTGCACTTGCAATTCTTTTCTTCGGTTTCGTCATGACTTTTGGAGCCTCTTCCGCAGCAGAGTATGCTGCAGCCTTCTTCACCGGGTGAAGTCTCAACACAGGTGCGTCCTTGCGTCCCAAAAGAGCCCAAAGTGTTGTTTGGTAAACAAAAATGTGGCGATTCCTCCGAATACACCAAGCCCGTTTTGCCCGGAGGCTTGATGGAGGAGTCTTCAGGCATGAAACTTTGGCCGTCATTGCCTGCAATCACTTTAACAGCGCCATCGAACCGCTCCTTGAGCCGATTTCCCACCTCCCTGAAGGGGGGCATCTTGCGCCAGCATGTTCTCAGAGTGCATGACCCCGAAAGACCATGACACTTGCATTCTGTTCTCATATGATTTTTGATTGCCTAGAACAAGAAATTGCCTCCAAAACAGACCAAAATTTGGGCGACTTACCATTCTGCCGGCAACGTAGTTATGTAGCTTGACTAAAGTTTTCATATCACTTCGTTTTTTGTATCGCGTGTCTAGAAAGTCTTTGGATTTTTTTAATCCAAAATCGATGTTTTCGCCCCCGCAAGCCTCCCATTCCCAGTCACCCTCCGGCATCGATGCCATTTTCAGTCTCTTTTTATTTTTTTTGCTCTTCATTTTTCTGTCGCAGGAGCATCCAAGGAGTTCCCCTGTGGTGCATGCCCTTGTTACCTGGTAGGTCACACCGGCTGCTAACACGGCATTGACAAAGCCCGTCTCTCTGGTATCTGCAAAAAAAAGAAACAATTCCGATGATATTTTGATGCGACATCATTCGCCGGTTGTGATGTTGATTTTTATCTGTTGTGCGCCAGTTCTTGTCGTTTCTCACCGCCAATAATAGTAATTGCAAATGTGATTTACCATGAGCGAGCAAGTTATGCGAAGATCACTATCGCTTTCGAAAGACTGTGAATGACAATTATCCAGACCGGTGGTATCACTGCAGGAATCTGATTAAGATACTGAGATATAAGTGCGATTGATGAGACCTGAATCATGCGATGCATCAAGTTTCGCGCTAATAAATCCACTTAGATCGATCATTAAGATACGCATAACTCTATACGCATCAATACTAGTTTAATTAAAATGTTCAACAATTAGTTTTCGAATATTGCTCAAAACATTATTGATGGATTGGAAAAATCGCTAGTAACTGACTGGCAAATAATAAAAATACAAATTCTTTTGAATTTAAACTTTTTTCAATAAATGATGTGAGAGATGCTTAAAAAAACAGTAATATATAAAAGAGTGTCGTTACTGACTGACAGACAACGCACAGCCTAAACTACTCAAGCGACAAACATGAAATTTGGCAGATATAAAGCTGCATTAGGAAAAGATTTTTTTTTAATAATAAGCGAAAGCTTAGAAAAGGAGGTGAAACGCGGTGTAGGCGTTTAAACGAAATTAGAAACATGAAATTTGGGAGATATGTTTCTTAAAAGGTGTACAGGTCCGCTAAGAAAAGATTTTTCGAAAATCAATCTATACGAGGATGAAATGAGGTGTAAATATTTAAACGAAGATTGAAACAAAAAAATTGGGAGATATGTTATTTAACAGTTGTAAAAGTGCACTAAGATGAGTTTTTTAAAAATATCAAATAAAAACTTATTCACCCTCTTAGAAAAGAGAGTGAAAAGGGGTGTACACATTTAAACGAAACTAACAATATGAAATTGAGAAGATATGTTTCTTAGAGCGTGTAGAGGTTCGCTAGGGAAGAATTTTTTTAAATTAACCTCTAAGAGGATGAAATGGGATGTAAACCATTTGGGAAACATATTTCTTAGAGGGTGTAGAGGTCCGCTAAGAAAAGATTTTTTTAAATTATATTAATAAGTTTTATTATATTAATGGGTTTGTCAACACTTTAACAAACAAAAGAAACATGAATTTCGAAAATATTTTTCCTAGAGAGTGGAGAAGTGCACTAATCAGGCACATTTAAAAAACCAATCTATAACAGGATGAAATAGAGTGCAAACATTTAAACGAAATTATAAACATAAAAATTAGAATTTTCACTTTTGATGGTGTAGAAGTGTACTAAGAATACACTTTTTGAAAATTCAAGGAGGTGAAATCGGGTTTAAGCGTTTGTACAGTGCTTTCATCATTTTCTTAAAAATCAGCTCTCTGCTCCCACGTTGTTTTGAGTTGATAAATCAAGAAAAAAAAATAAACAGACTAACTTCACATTCAGACTTTGAAATTAACAAAAGTTTATATCGAAAATCTACGTGGACGAAGTCACGGTGCAAACTAGTTATGCATATGGTATTAATTCCACTATCATTCTAACTATCAAAAACCTCATAATCTCTCCCTTAACTAAGCTTTTTAATCTGTGTCTAGTTACCAATGTTTTCCCGCAATATTTAAAACTATCAAAGATAATACCCATTTTCAAAAAAGGAAACGTTAATAATCCTGCAAATTATCGACCAATTTCTTTAACACCTATCCTTTCAAAATTCTCGAGATACTACTAAAAAATCAAATAAGTTTTCACTTTGAAAATACTCATTTATTCTCCAAGAGTCAATTTGGGTTTAGATGTAACAGATCGACTACTTCTGCTTTACAACTCGTGTCACAGCTAGTTTTTGATGCTTTTGAAAATAAAAATCACGTCTTTGCAGCTTGTTATAATTTAACTAAGGCTTTTGATTGCATTACCCATAGCATCCTCTTGGATAAACTGAAACACTATGATTTTTCTTCTAATAGTATTGCTTTAATATCGTCTTATCTTCGAGATCGCAAACAATTTGTTCAATATAAAGATAAAGTTTCCAGCTGTCAATATAATAGATTTGGTGTTCCTCAAGGATCAGTATTAGGACCTTTATTGTTTATAATTTATATAAATGATCTTCCCATGGCGACTCGTTCTAATATAATATTATTCGAAGACGATACCACAATTGTAGACAGTCACAGTGATACTGAATCATTACATAATATTGCCTTATCCTCGGATAATGAAATCAAAATATGGTTTGAATCAAACAGATTATCTCTTAATAAAGACAAAACACAATTGATTACATTTTCGTTACGGAACATCGAGGAAACTCCAAAAGCTATTAAATTATTAGGTCTTTATGTTACAATAAACTTACTTGGGAAAATCACATAACATTTATTGCAAATAAAATATCACAAAAAATATACGTACTAAGACAACTCCTGCATGTTTCATCCAAAAAAACAATTATCATGCCTACATACAAAGCCTATTAATGTACGGTCTACTAGTGTGGGGGCATTCTTGTCATACGAAAATTCTATTTGCTCTTCAATGTAAACCTATTCGGATTATTAACAATTTAAGGTACAGAGAGTGTTTCCACAAGAGTTTCGCGGATCTACAAATCATGACGATTCCATCATTGTACATTTTTTGCTTACTTTTTGTAAAAAATAACTCTTCAAAATTTTCAACTCAAGACCATGGACACTTTACTCGTCACAAAGACTTACTTCACCATGATTTCTTAAGATTAAACCGCTCTCGAGACGCTGTTAACTATTACTGTTTAAAATTCTTCAATACTTTACCTCTTAGTATCAAAATATTACCTTGTAATTTGTTTAAAAACTTTGTCAAAAATTTTTTAGTGAAAAAATCATTTTAATCATTTTTGAGGAATTTTTTAGTTTTGATTTTTCTGTCTTATAAATTCTCACTTAGAATAAATTAGCTTATATGTTTATTTACTTTGTAGAGTCACTAGACTTGTGTAAATGCCACTCAGGTATTCTAACACTAATAAAGATATTTGATTTGATTTGATTTGTTTTCGATTTTCGTAAAGTGAGAAACTTTAATCCTGCAAGCTTTTTCAAGTATAGCGACTTGAAACTCCAGTCAATAAGTCAAGTCGGTTATCTTAGCAGGTCCTTTATCTTAAGTGGTTAATAGTCCGGCGGAAACTAAAAGATTTAAAAGCTTAGTGACAAGCCCTGTACAATCTCCAGTCAGCTACCTGGCTCTTATCGCAGTCCATATCTCCATCGACTGGTGAACTATTAATTTACACCTCTTTATGCACTTTTGCAAATCATCAATAGAATAGCGTGAGAAAAATCTCCACTTGAAACGTTATGTTAAAAATTTGAAAAAACAAGAATGCTAATTATCGCTAAAAATACAAAGCGGATCGAAAACGGAATGTTCTTTAATAATTGCGTGCCATCTTCGACGGATTTGCTCCGATACATGGCATCTCCACGGAGCATTCCGTTTGTCAGGTTGGTAGCAAATTTATGGTGATGTTTTCTGGGTACAGACCAGTCTGATGCTTTATTCCTAGCCTTTCTTTCAAATACAGGCTGTTCCAGCTAAACCCCACATTAGAAGTTATTACATTTTTGGATTACTCAAGTGATTTTGAGAAAGTTTTGATCAGACCTAAAAACCGTTTTTGAAATATTTAGACTTTTTTGAAATTCCTTTAATTTGCATCTTCCTCTCCAAAAATCGATAACTCTACCATTTTTAATTATTTTGAAATCATATTTGGACATATGAAAAAAAAGGTTAGATCTTTTCTTTCGTGTATTTACAATTGGAAAAATAATTAACAAACTTTCAAAATTTAAGGTTACGTTTGGAAAACTTCAAATACCCGTAAGTGAATTTTTTCAAATAGAAGGCCCCAATTTTTTCGTCACTAAATGAAAGAGAATTTAATTCTGCATCGATCTGTATTAACATTCTCTATGCCTAAATTTAATGATTTTCAAGTTATTTTAACTTTTCCTTACAATGGAAGAAATTCATTGCTATCCATGAGTTTTCGCATAGTTTGCCATGGAAATATTTCTCACTGAAAAAACGACAAGTTTTTTTTACAATTGTGTTATTTTTTTCGTAAATACAAATTAAATTTATTTAATCTAAATTTGAATAACTTTGATTTCCTATTTTTTTCTTATTTTTATGACCTCACAATATCCATTTAGTGAAGAAAAAATTGAGGTGTTTCATTTAGAAAAATTGAATTAAGGGTATTTGAAGTTTCCTAAACGTTTGGCGGTTTTTTAATTATTTTTCCAAGTTTGAATACACCAAAGAAAAGACCTAACCGTTCTCTCTCGTATACCCAAATACGGTTCCAACATAATAAAAAATGGTAGACTTATCGATTTTTGAATAGGAAGATTCAAATCCAAAAGATTTTAAAAAGGTCTAGAGATTTCGAAAACGGTTAAACTTAAGTACAGGGAAGACGAATGAAAACTCTATCAAAATCACTTGAGTAATCCATTTCATTTCATTTCATTTCATTTTATATCCACTTCCGGTGTAACAAAAAATAAATTTTATTTGAGCAGTACCTAACCGATTATAGCTATAAACAAAATTTTAGCCTCAGCTAAGATCACAGATTAAAAAAAAAAGTTGTTATAAGGAAAATACGAGTATTTAGATCCAAAAATATCTTAAAATATGGTTATAAAGACAATATGGAGCTGTCAAAAATCAGGATTTCTCATTTTTTAAAACATAAATATGACAGAATAAAACTTTTTGTTATAGAAATCGAGAAATATAATATTGAAAAAAACTTCAGTAAATAATAATTGGATAACATAAATCAAGAGAGTTCGGACAGTGGCGTAACCAGAAAATTTCAAACTGTTTGAAAAAAATTCAAATCTAAAAATCACTAAACGGGAAAATACCGTTTTTCTTCAGATGAAATAACTGCTAAAAACCATTTTTGTTATGAAATCTATAGAAAATTCTTGTTTTTATTCTTGCAAAATATAAAGCTGTTTCAAAACTTAATCAAAAAAATCACTAAATGTACCTTTTTTCAGATAAAACAACTGCTAAAAAAACCTACTTATATTTGATGTAAAACTTCTACAAAATTCAATTTTTTTCTTATTCTTCCAAAATTTAAACTGTTTCAAATCTTAATCAAAAATTCACTAAGCGTGGAAAGTACTTTAGTTTTACATGAAATAACTGCTAAAAATATTTTTTGTGTGAAACCTCTAGAAAATTGAGTTTTTTCTTATTTTTGCAAAATATGAACAAATATTCAACAAAAAAATTACCAAACGTGGAGAGTACCATTTTTTCAGATAGTTAGAACTTCCATTACTTCCAAAGATCACGCACGAAATAATTATTATGACCGATCAAATTTAATTGAAATCGAGACAGAACGATAAAAACTTGCATTCTAGGGTAAGGGCAAAATGTTTACAGATTTGGAAATGGCCTCATCAGGTATGCGACCGCTCGCTATAAATCTCTCCACGCTACTGTCCATTGTCCTTTGTCGTCGATAGTTTTCGTCAAGTTGATTTTTTCAACATCTTACCTCGCAAGAGCACTTTTCTGATACTTTTTCTCGAAGATGTGCAATTCCATCTTCTAAACCTAAACTGATACTGACATTCTCTTTGTCCCAATTCGACCCCGAGCCTTATTTGATCCACTAATGCTTGTTTGCTGCAAATCTCAGCCATTTTACCCCTTAGACGTTTGGTTTTTTTGCAAATTGTGCGCGGATCCATGACCAATTGACTCCCAGCGGCCCTATAACAAAAAAAGCAACTAGAGATATTTTCAGTGTTTATGGAGAAAGACATCAACAATTCGGTTACAGTTTATTTTTGTCTACGCACAGGTGATGGTGTGAATAAAGTATGTCCAGGTCTTCATTGACACCATGTTTATAAACATTGGGTTTAATGCTCAGAGGCCATGATTAGTTAATGGACTCATTAAGCGTGAATTTAGAAACACTGCATGCTTCAATCATATACACATTTGACGTCTAAAGTAGAAAAAGTGTTTCGGAAAAATCACGGGGTTGCACGATTCTTCACATTTAAAATTTAATGTAATAGATTCGAAATGACGTTCTACATGCAGTGTATTTATTACATCATTATGTTTTGCAATGCTTTTGGAATTTTTAGTGTACAGGGTGTTGCATTTTGGATGTCCGAATAGGGAATCTCCGAAACTAAGAGGTTTAGCCAAAAACGAGTTATACATTCTGGGGCTCATTTTTTGAGAAAATAATATTGGCTAAAACCGCATCCCGCTAACGTCTTTTGTTTTCGACTTATAGACAAAAATTGACATTTTGGCGAAATCTAAAAAAATTCATATCTTATAGAAGATACTGATTTGAAATAAGGACATTATAGAGGCACTTTTTTACGTAGAATTTAAAAACGTAGTTAACAATTTTTTTCAGTTGTTTGTTTAGCCGTAATAAAATAAACTTGTATTTTTTTAAATGGGAATCATAAATGGCTATGTCATTTTTAAAAAGCTTGTTTTTTTCCTATCTAAAAAATATATATTTGTAACAAATTATTATAATACTTTTTTAGCAAAAAATTATCTTTGATTTTTGTTCGCAGTTGGCCATGAAAAAATGTTGCATCTTCAACTAAAAGGATTTAAACTATATTATATTCAACCAGTGTCACTAATGAAATAGTTTTCTAAGTACTAAGTTATGGAAAAGATGCAAAATAAATTGTAAATCAACTTATTGGCGACATTTCTTTGTTTTTAAACAAGCTATCATTACCATTGTAATTTCTAGTGATACATAGAGTGTTGTAAAAAAAGCCGCTTTAATTCTTCAATAAAATATATTTTATATGACACAAAAATGACGATATGGTTATTCAAATACCCAAATTCCGTCTATGTGAAACGTTATACTATCTCCAATAGATCATCAAAAAAATGTTTTTTCTAATTGTGTTGACTGTTGACACATTTGTTTGTCCTATTTTTTGATTTTTTAAAAATATGTAATAATTTTGTTCTGAGGCGCTCGGATATTTGTTCAATACTTCTAACGTACCTATCATATTTTTAAATTTTTTATAATTGTATCTATTTTTTCATCTATTTTACAGTTCACAAAACTCTTATTGATTATTATTTACACATTTGGAGTGAAATAGTTTTTCCATGGCCAACTATTATCACACAAAATATGTATTTCACTTTTTAAGTATAGTTATAAAAAATATTTTGTTACAAATATATATTTTTTAGATCAGAAAAAAATAAGCTTTTCAAAATTGCCATACCCGCCTATGATTTCCATTTAAAAAAATATAAGTTTATCTTATTACGGCTAAACTACTAACTGAAAAAAATTGTTAACTACATTATTAAATTCCTCGTAAAAAAGTGCCTATATAATGTCTTTATTTCAAATCTGTGTCTTCTATAATAACGAAGATATGAATTTTTTTAGATTTCGCTAAAATGTCAATTTTTGTCTATAAGTCGAAAACAAAAGACGATAGCGGGATGCGGTTTTAACCAATATTATTTTCTCAAAAAATGAGCCCCAGAATGTATCACTCGTTTTTGGCTAAACCTCTTAGTTTCGGAGATTCCCTATTCCGACATCCAAAATGCAGCACCCTGTACATCAGTATAAAACCGATTTTCTAAAGAACAGTGGGTAAGTTGAGAAGAAAACGAATGCAAAATCTGTGTGTCATAAATAGGAATCATCATAAACATAAGGAGCATGAACAAATAATTTCTTACATTGAGTTTTTTTAAGGGTTTAAAACCATAGACAATCTTATGCCTTCTTCCAGCTAAGAAAAAAGAAAAAGTTGAAATTCAAGACATCTACAAAAAAAATTGCATCTTACATATCTCTCGAAAACAAACAAAAAATGTTAAGAAGCTTTTATTCTGATCTTATGAAGACCAGAAAATTACTTATGTCAGAATCAAAATAATGAGTTGATTTCAGTTTGTACTGTTAATTACTTCCTTAAATAATGGACTTCTTAAACAACGCTCAAATATCTCAAATAATCACAATTTTATTTAGTGTGGTTTGTGCTAGCAGACACAATACGTAAAGAACTAAAACAGCATTTAAATGTTTTTTTATAAGATTAGCCCCATTTTTTGTAGAATAAATAAAAGATGATGGGGGGCTAATTTTTATCGGTGACCCCTCATTATTTCAATTTTTTACACTAACACAAGTGCATTTATGCCTGATTTCATGAAAGTTACTTAATCGTAAGGAATTATTAAAAGAAACCAATGAGACTCAGAACAAAAGCAAGAAATGAACCAATAAACGAAAAATACTTGCAAATTATACCAAAAAGTCAGTGTCAAATTGGCAAATTCACTCGAACATGACATTTAAGTGGTGTAGTTGAAGTACAAATGAATTAATGTTCAAGGCTACCATCCTTAGAGACCCTTTAATTGTTTCAATTTACATTGTGATAGAATTTTTTAAGTTGGTAATGAAAAAATAAAAATGGTCTACCCTCCTGAATTTTACTATAATGGTGAAATATTGGCTTGAGGGTGGTAGTCGTCGACGACCAATGGCTACCCATGGGACGTCCCGTGAGGCGTGATTGGAGAAAACAACAGATATCAATACGTATAACACTTGTGTCAAGGACGTACAATCAAGACTCCTGATAGTAGTAATAAATAATCAGTGGTCGTATTGGTGGAATCAACTTGACGGGAAAGGTCAACTTGCTATCGATAGGAGGTGCCTTAAAAATTCCAGACACAATTCCACAACTTTTATTATTTACCAAACTAACACTCAAAAATGAAATTTTACTTGGAAATCCATCCTTACCGTCGATTTGCAGTCTTTCGTAAAATTAGTTTGTGTATTTATAGAAAATTCTTCATCAATCGTCGACATGTCTTTAACATATAAAATCTGTTTTGAAAATTTATGTAGAACCCGGAATTGAGGAATTTAATAAACAAAACCAGAAAAACACTAAAGGGTCAGTGCGTGGTTCTTTTGGAACAACTGACAGTCGCTTTCGTTACTTGTATACCAAGTTTAATCAAACAACTTATCAGACAATTACAATAATACAAGCGTATATAGAAAAATAAATAAAATTTCACCTTTACATCAACGCGCTCTGTGTTATTTCTGCTCTGTCAACAGATGATTTCTCACACTTCAGTCTGAAGGTCTGCACAGCGTATGTGCCTAGTATGGCTTGCATCGATTTTTTAATAAAAAGAAACAGAAATTTGTTTAAAAATTATGATTATTGTTTTTCTAATGCAACAATTTGGTCGCAAAACCATTTCATTCTGAAATCAATCTTTTAAAGTTTTCTTGCCATTAAATAAGTGTTTTTTTTTTGCAGCCAAGACAGTGCAAAATAATTGAAACACGAAAAAAACTTCCTGCTCCGAGTGATATAGACTATTTTTTCTTGCGCACTAAATGTATTTGATCCTTTTATCAGTGTAAACAGAAACACAAAATTGAAATAAAGAATTTAATGTTAATAATTATTTATTAACAACTGTAATATTAAATAAATAAACATTTGCAAAGTAATTGTAAACAATTTGTTCCACACTATTGGGATTAAAATATCCTCTAAATGGCAGCTTTTGCAATTTCTGTTAATTCAAGAAGTTTACACTCCATTTTCTTGGGACATTTTTCTCTTTGCTTTGTTTTGAGCGCAATTTCGAATTTTCGAACTGACAGGTGCCGGTGAACTGCGCTCACTTCAAGCGGGGCTTTTTAATCCCTACAGTGGACTGCGCTCAGGAAATTTTTACTTACCTGCGTTGCGTTAATCCCTTGTGAACTGCGCTCAGGTCGGTCGATATATCTCAGCATTTCAAATCTTTGCATTTCAAAATAAACAAAAACGAAATAGGTTATTATTTACATTTACTGAACACAAATATGTTTTAAAAAATTTGGTAATTTGGTCAAACTTATAAGATAGACATTTCCCTACTGAGCGCAGTTTACTTTAAGGATTAGCCTTATTATACCTATTTTTAAAACTGAGCGCAATTCACCCTGCCCCGAACTGACAACCGTCAAAGAATTTTTAGTAAAGTTCAATGCTGCCAATGCCACCATACTAAAAGTCGCCATTATTGTACTAGTAATGCGATTATAGTCCACCTCTCAAAAATAGTTTCAAAAACTTGGTTTGATTTAGGATTTAGCTGAAAATTAAACTGGGAAAGTAAATATGTGCTTACTTTTCACCCACCAGTTGTTCTTCTACGAACGATGTGTTCTTGATTTACAATGTTTGTTTTACTGTGAGAAGACTTTATCAAAATTTGATAAAAATATGTCGTAAGTCTGGTCCATTTTTCTCGGAACCATGAATACCAATAATAAAAAAGTTATCTAATACAAAGTTGAATCAACTTAAATATTTATTTTGGATATTGTTTCTTGTGGGTGCTTTCAATTAGTGATGGATATCTAAAAACACCATGTAATAAGGCATTTAGAGCGAAATGTCGCTTTCGCAGAGACGAAATTTTGGACCTGAAACAGCATCTGGATGAACTTCTTTTTAGCACAACGATCTTTGTAAATTGATGTTTAAATAGTCATTCTCAAACAGTGTGTTCTTGTAATAGCCTTTAACTTGCACGCTGGTGTTAATTAACACGTTACTTTGAAACTTTTACATCAAAATGTTAGAGAGTTCAACAGCTATATTGACACCAGCTATGTTTACTTTTGGTGTTTAGCAAAAGCAATATAGTTCTATTTTTCGCTTCAGAAATTATGATACGTTTGACCCACTTTAATATATTGTATTACCTTTTCTTTTTTCACGATAAATATAAGCCATTTACATTTTTTACTACCATCAGTCATTTAGTTGGGAATTAAAAATAAACTATTTATTCATCATTCGTTATGACATTAATGAACAAAGTGCCGCTACCGCTTAATAGCCAATCAAGTTGAATCATTAAACCTTCACTAAAACAATCGTAGGTGTAAGTACGCAATGTGCATAAGATGAGTTTCAATTCTGCATTATTAAAAAAAAATCGCACAAATTCCGGTATAGAGATATGCAGAAATTTCATATTACATAAGTTATCATAAAGTCATTAGACACATGTGAAAATGCATTTATGCCAACGTCCCATAAAACAATAGTATAGGCTGAACGCGTTCTAGCGCCAAATTGAACGAAACGTCCAACGAGCCATAACAATAATTTTTATTCACAATCATAAAGTCATCAAATTGCATGTGAAATGTTGGAAAGTATGACATTTCAACTTCATTTACCAATTGACATGAAATATCAGGTTCAGGTTGGGAAATTGCCACTTTCCTACCTGAACAGTCATAGTCAAAATTTGTTAAATTCTTTACTGACTTTCTGTCCTGATTGTGAATACAATAGTATTAGTGATCATTGCTTCACCTCGGCGCTTAGGGCCTTAGTCATGAAACACCTCCCATCTCGGTGTGTAATCTACTATTATCATTATAATAAAAGGTTAAAAAGTAGGTGTAACTAAAAAGCAATTTAAAAGCAAAAATAATGCGTGTGTAATAATAAAACAACCAAGAAACACATTTCACATTTAAAAGTCTATTTTCCGGTTATTTTATTTCATCACATTAATACACAATAAGTACAATAACTCAATCAGGATAAATTTTACACCTTATATACACAAATGTATAAATTAAAGCGTGTAATAAAGCGGTGTCGCTAACATCACAAAACGCATTTCGTGGTGGTTTCAAACAACTCTGCTTATTATACCATTCAACAATTTTTATTTTAATATTATTTGAATAAATTATATCACATTAATTATGTAATAATAATGTTTTTAGAATTATTTAACAATAATAAATAATTATTACATTGAAACACATTTGCTTGAAATCGGAAATTGTAACATCCTGTTGATTTTATTTTTATAATGGAAATAATAAACATTATAAAGATAAAAGAGATTAAACTTTGTGTTTACTTGTTGCATGGTATGCCTACCTGTTTTACAGTTAAACATTCTTAATCTAAGCCACTGTTCATTAAGCCAAAACCTCAATTGCTTAATTTCATTTAAATCCCTACATATTTTTCAATAATAACCGTAGTTGAGCAAAAATTATAAATTAATAAAACACGTTAGGTTACATGCCTATTAGTTTTTCACTTTTTCGTTTTAAAAGTCTAAATTTAATTAACCTCTAGGTTAATTGCCTCCATCTCCAAGTCTAGAATGTTTATTAATGATGTTTCTTTATTTTTATACCTATAGTTATGAGAATTTGGTAAATTGGCTACAGTTCGCTAATTTCATCGCCGAATTTGAGTTAAGAGTGGACATTCGTGTGTTAAAGTTCCGGAAAGATGTCGCTCCGGATCGAGTGGTGGGGAAGAAGCGATTAGAAAATAACGATAAAAACTCACCACCAAGTTAGTGTGATGGGGGTGACAAGCAGAAGGTAAACGGACACCAGCACGGCGTGCATGACCACGCGCTCACTCACCTAAGCGAGCCCCATGACTGCCAGATACAGCAACTTGAGCCGGAGATTCTCTCAGGTGAGTTAAAATCCGCCGCATGCGCAACCACACACCCAAGACGTACTTACGGAGACGAAGACGACATCTTCAAAGTGGTGAAATTGGTAAGGAATGGAAGAAACTGAATCCAAGAATTCAGGTTTCTTCTCAATATCTCTTCATTTCTTGTGACCATGGACCAGGCCATTCTTGTTGTTTAAACAGATATTACACTCTCAGGGACTTTGCCAATTTCACAAGAAGAGATCTTGATTTAAACATTTTTTTTCTTCTTTTTTTTGAATTCAGAAAAATTGTGCCTCTAAGATACAGTTGGAGACAAAATACTTTGGTCGTCACTTTTCTGACACTTTAATGTAATTCAAGCTTTAGATGACAATTTCAAATTAATGACAGCTAATATATTTTCCTATCAAAAATATGTACATACAACTTGTCAACTATGATTGACAGTAGCTAAAAATAAGGTTAACAGCATATTTTACAATTTACTTTACTTATTTACACTCAAGTAACATTGACGACCAAAGTATTTTGTCTCCAACTGTACACATCGATCTGATTTTAGAAATTTTTGCGAATAAATCACATTTATTTGCTAACATCTCAAAAGTGACTACTTTTATGAGTAAATGTCACAAGTAAAAGTTTTACCTTTCAGCCATTACATAAAAATTCAATTTTTGCGCCTAAGCGATTTTACTTTTACCATGACATTATTGAGATTTAACAGTGTTGTTTCTTTCTGCTTCAGCAATTTCTGGAGAGATACCTACATTGTAGATCATCAGCATTCGACATTTTGCACTACTAACTGCACTAAAGTCGCGGTCAATTTATAGTGGCCATTTAATTTATCTCAAAGTTGGCAGCACTTAGCCCGCCACTTCTATTATGTAGGTCTTGTCAAAGTTGGTCTCAGAAATAACTAAATTGTGTCAATAATTGTGACAGGCGAAATAAACTTTTTTATGTAAAGTATTCTTACCCGACTATTTTAGAATTGTCATAGCTATGTCACTAAAAAAACAATTGGATGTTTAAAGTCGGATTTACACAACTCAATTTTTACAGATTTACACAGGGAAGTGGCTACTATGAATTGACCGCGACTTTAGTTAAATTAATAAACATTCTCGAAAATTTTAACACAAATTCGGATACTGACGCGTGATATTTGTTGGCATTATTTGATGTCAATACTTGCAAAGCTTGCTAATAATTTTGTTCATGTACTTGCTAATTAATACGTTTGCGGATAAAATACTATTTGTTATTTGGAGTAAAAGTGATGAGTATATGTGGCTAATTTTAATTAAATAAACGTTCAGCTTCGCCACATAAGCTTTTACTCCTAATGACATAATACAGAGTGTTTAAAAAATCGCGCACTTTCGTGACACTGTGTCATCGGGCAGTGTCCTAGAAAAAAATGTTAAAAAAATATATATTTCTAAAAATTCCGAAGTTATGAGAGTTTAAATTTTGCACTATGACTCTACTTATTTCTGTTGGAAAAATAATTTTCCAAGTTTTTTTGCTGCAGGTTTTTAGAAGAGAAAACAAGGAAGCTGTATCCTAAATTGTAATTCTGTTTAGTGTTATTTGTGGCTTTTATTGACAAAATTTTTGTACCTTTAGTAAATAATTATAAAAAAACGTATAGAAAAACATCAGTATCATTAAATAGACTTAAGAAAATGTCAAATGTCGAAAAATAAAAGTCAAATTTTTTTGACAGATAACATTTTTAAAACAGAATTTTTTAAACATTTTTTTAGCACTCTGGGGAACTACCCATTTACTCCCTTTCAAGAAAGTGCGCCATTTGTGGCACTTCTACTACTTAGTAAAAAAAAATTTTTTGATACTTGGTTAAATTATTTAGAGTTTGATAAATGATGACAGTAAAAATTTTTGTGAGACAGGCAGAGATTCTAATTTTGTTTCTCATAGAGTCAACTTCGACAGAAACACAATGTTTTTCTATCAATACTTTTTTATCGAAGAAGGTTTTTGACGAATTAAGAGATCGGCAGTTGCGAGTTGCGCTTTAATTCTTTATTCTTTTTTTTAAAAGCCTGCTTTGTGTAATGTGTATAATAAAGAAGGGTAGTTCATAACTCGCGCTTTTGAGAAGAATACTAAGTAAGATGAGATACCAAGAATATAGAAAAAAAGTAAAAAATATTCTATCCATAAAAATTTTGAAGTTATGAAAGTTTAAATTTTGCACTTTGACTCTATTTATTTCTGTTAGAAGAATAATTTTCCAAGTTTTTTTACAACTCTGTTTAATATTATTTTTATTGGCAAAATGTTTGTATCTTTACTAAATAATTATAAAAGAAACATATAGGTACAAGATCATCTGTATCGTTAAATGGACATAAAAAATGTCAAATGTCAAAAAATTATTGTCAACATTTTTTGACAGATAGAATTTTTTAAACATTTTTTTCCATGTTCCTGATGTCTTATCTTAGGCAATTGAAATTTTTCTCAAGGGCGCGAGTTCTGACACATCCCTGTATGTTTTTTTCATAACTATCGTTAAACATATACGTATAGTTACAATTCAGAATACGCTCTTTTGATAGCAAAAAAATATGTAACATTATTTTTGAGGCAGAAAGTGTAAAAACTCCCATAATTTTAAATTCTCATGCATAGAATTTTTTAAACATTTTTGCATGTTCCTGTTATCAGTGATATTATTTGACATTTTTCTCTGGGGCGTGAGTTCTGAACCACTCTGTATAAGATGCTTCCAACAGATTTTTGTGTTTTATTTTTAAAAACATATTTATAGGTAGTATCAAAAAATTGATCTTGTACATTTTCACACATGTCTGCAATTCTGTATAAACCATCGACAAGAAAAATTGGTTAGTTTTCTTCTTTGTTGATAATTTTTGACACATAACAGACACTGAAATACAAAAAGGAGGAAATTAATTTTTAGCAAAAGTCTTAGTTTTTAACCAAAAAGTAAATTAAAGATTGTTTCGGTTTAGTTTGTCGCGAGTTTCGGGCAACAGACGTGCAAATGTCGGTAAGTTTGTATAATAAATAATTCATGAGAAATTAAAATATGCAATTACGCCAAAACAAATTGCCGTAATTACCGTTTAAAATGTTTGGTGAATGATTCCGGGTTTTTGCTGCACCGTCGAAATGAAAACGAGCCAAGAGGTTCTTTCCCAAGGTGCACCGAAAAAGAAAGGCTTGGGAACAAGACAAGTATTCAGTGATTGTGAATTCCTCGGTAGCAAGACCTGACGGTTCAGACAGTCGCATTTTGCTGTCAGTCGACAAAAAAACAACTTGGGTATTTTATTTTCCTGCCAAGGTTAATTCAGAGCATCTCCAAGTAAAATAATAGTGTATCTTACGTACTATCTGCGACGGTGCGGATTTCAGAAGGATTTAATGGTGGCATACAATTGACGTTAAGAATGTACGATCCGCTGCGAGCAAGATGCAAACGGTGGCGCATCTTAAAGAAGATATACTCACACAAAACATTTTCAAAAAAATTTGAAAGCAACGACAGTTTTTTTCTTTTCGAATTAGTTTTACCCCTAACCACACCTCGGAATGAACGAAACAAATTGTACCGGGTGGGGCATCGGTTACGGGCACTTGATAAATCGCGACTTCAAATTAATTAAAACTGGCGATATTTCATACACCTAACTAATTATTGATAGTTTGAGAATTAACAGTTTTGTGTGTTTTATGAATACTTTCTGTTAATTTACCTATAAAGTTTTTACACTAAATTAATCTGTACCTGTCAGCGCATCAAACTTTGATATCACAATTTCAAATTTTGACTTGGTTAGCCAAATAATCGCTTTTTTTATTTAAACACAAACCACACCCGTGATTTATGACAAAATGGTATAATTTGCCAACAAAAGAATCATTTAGTGGTTTTACCGCTTTAAAGGGTCTTTTTGTTGTAAACCTTGGAATCTTACCCCAATTGCAGTTCTCCATTGTCACCTAAATTTACGATGGCACAAGTATCAGGTCATAAATAAAAATGATTTTCAAAGTTAAGATAGAAAATTGCGTTTAATTTAAAATCTAATTGGTATTTTTTTTCTGATTTTGTAAACAATTGTAGGAAGTGAATCTGCGTAGGTCAGTATAAAAATTAGAATTAAATTTTTTGGGAGAAAATTCCTTTTAATTTTTTTTTGGCTTTGTCTTTGAATGAAAAATTACCAAAAAATTAGAAAATGTACCTTACTAATGCCCAGGTAAGTGTGAAAAAATTCAACAATTTTATTTAATTAGAAGTGGGGATTTTCTTTTTGGACGTAACGGATGCCCCACCCGGTATTAGTTACCGCATTTGTTTAGAAAATGTTTTTCACTTGGCTCGTCTCAAATCTTACTGACAAATTTGCAAGACGTATTACGACAGATACATCAATACGCTTGTGAGATTTACATATAGCTCTTGGTCTGATAATCTATCACGATATCAGCATCCTAATGGGCAGTCGGACTGATTTGTGAGACGGTTCGAAGACAATGTTGAATGTTTCTCCATTAACTGTCTTCACTTGGACGTGAATTGCAAGTACGTGGTGGTTTCAATTGCCAGCACCACGTCCTGAGACAGCATAAAAGATTGGCTCTTAAATTTTTTAACCCTTTCGTTCTGTCTTTGAAGGGGAATGATGGCCACAATTGTGCACATACATAGTTTCAAACGCTTTATCACCAGTTATTTTTTTTCATAGAATATACTGAATATAGAAAATTTTAGATTAAATTTAAATAGTTGTATTATAATTGATAACTTCAATAAAGTCGGTTAAATGTGTTTCATTGCATTTTTTTAAATATGTACTGTGAAAGGCAGTAAATACTTAAATTGTTTAATTATTATTTTAAAAAAGTTACACAGATTTCAGGATACTAACTAAAAAAACAAGTAAATAGATTTGACTTTCATACCTGACGCAAGCAGCACTTTATCGGGCTAAAAAAAATTTTGTACTTATATTTATAGTATCTTGTCCTATAAATCTAAACCTCTCCAAGATTTTATTTTCAAATTTTTGCACGTGGAGAGACATTATTATTGATTAAATTTAAAAATTATGGCTTTTTTGATTTGTTATTAGTTTTTTTGCATTTTTGCTGTTCTAGAATGATAATTTCAAATAAGAATTATAAAAATATTAGTCATTATAAGGCAAAATGCCTCTTTCAAAATTTGGATCAATTGAATTTTATGTTTATACATTTGTAACATTTTTTTAAGTAATTAATGCAACACAAGCTTTATTAATTCCCCAAAATACTTGTAAAATATTTTTCACCAAAGTTTTGCTACTTAACGTTTTCATTTTTCAATTTCTTGGTTCAACTTGGACTTTCCACAAGTTTATTTGATCATTTTTAAATGTACAAGCTTTTGACAGAATTAAGAATTCAAGTTAGCGTTATAACTTAAAAGCCTTAAACCGAAGAAAAAGAGTTTTCCATGAAAAGAATTATTTCTAAATTCTTCAGAAGAAAACAAATTAATATCTAATACACACCATAAAACAAATTTCATTATATTCAACTCTTCATATAACCCAAACAGAATACAATAATATTATTTTCTCCAGTGTAATATACAGGGTAAATATAAAGTATTGCCTCCAGAAAATAATAATTAATATAAATTATAGTACTATAAAAAATGTGATTGTATTTTAAGAACCAAATTTTGTTTTGTTTTTGAGTTATGCGATTTTTTGAAAAATTTTGAAAAAATTTAATATAAAGTAGATAGTTGTACGTCTTAGATCATAACCTTTATGAAATAAATTTTTTTTTAGTGGGTTACTTAAAAAAATTAATATTTTTGTAGAACTCAAAAACAAAACAAAAAAATTCGAAAAATGTTATTTTTGATAAAATATCACATTTTTATAGTAGTCTATCATTCATTAATTAATTTTTTCAAAAAATTAATAATTTAAGCAAAAAACGTTTGGTTCCATACTTTTTATTCATTACCTGGTATAAGTAAAATTTCTACGATACGAAAAATGTTATTCTTGATAAAACATCACATTTTTATAGTACTCTATCATTCATTAATTAGTTTTTTCAAAAAATTAATAATTTAAGCAAAAAACGTTTGGTTCCATACCTTTTATTCATTACCTGGTATACCTAAGTAAAATTTCTTTGATCCAGCGAAAAAAACTTCAAAACTAATATTTTGTTTTTCCATAAAATCTAGCAGCATGTTTTTCAGTTTTTATGGAGAAGGTAAAATTTTTACCTCCCTGAGAGCTAATTAATTGGTTACTTTCCTTTTTAAAATTAGGGTGGAAAAACTTACTTTCTGTTACTTACTTCTGAAACTACGCACTCAAAAAAATGTGAAAAATTGTGCATAAAAATTATTGATTTTTGAAAGATTTTAGTTTTTTTTGGGTTGTTTACTTCTGCAAAACAGCCACATTTTTAGAATTTTTAAATTTTTAAGACGCCAAATATCCTGGTCCAGAAATAACATTTTAGGTCCTACTTAGATTTTTATTAAAATAATAAATAATAAAATAATAAAAATTGTATTGTAAATATTATTTACAAGTGTGAACTAAAATACATAAATCGATTTTTGATTCGAATTTTCTTTTAGTGATTTGTGATCGTAGATTTTTGTTGCAGAATCTGGTATCGTTTTGTGTTTGCAATACGCACATGCACGCACTCACCATTATGCAGTAATATTAAATCACGGCAAGATATTTATGTTGGTATTATGGTTGTCTCCAGCTAAAAGTTTAACATTGAATTACGTATTCTTTCAATGCATAATTATGCGATTCACGTATTGTCACATAAGTCTACAGTGAATAGGCAGTTATTAGTCTTTTAATATTCAATAATCTTTTGTACCATAATTTTTGCATCTTTGGAAAACATTCTTTCCGACTGAGAAACGAACGATGATTTATCTAAAAACTATACATCAACAAACTTTAATTATAATTAATATGGAGCGTTGTCTACAGCAACATTAATTTTTACTTTAGATTAGATATTTTAAAATCGTTTTTTAACGAATCTGACAATTCTACATTCTCGATTCTCCTCACATACTGAAACAAGTGAACGGCTACAAATGTAATCATAAATATCTCAACCGAGCGAGGATCTGTTCGAGAACTCGTTTCGGTTATTTTAAAAATGTAGCCTTATCAGAAATTACGGTAGGCGAAGATACGCCTGTATACAATTATAATTCTTAGCGATCGTGTTCCTTACTTTAGTGCTGATTATATTGTAAAATAATTAACTGCGTTTCTTATTTCTCGGTCTAAAACGTAGTTTTCTCATTAGGCTACACATGGTATGTCCCTATTACAATATTGAACAGTTATTTGTATTAGGTACAAGAAATGAAAGTATCTTTTTTCCTCTCACGGGCGGAAATAACCACCAAGAGAAATAAAGATACTTTCCTGTTAAATTGAAGTATCTTGTACAGGGTGCTGCATTTTGGATGGCCAAAAAAATAATCTCCGAAATTAAGAGGTTTAGCCAAAAACGAGTAATACATTCTGGGGCTCATTTTTTGAGGTTAAAACCGCATCCCGCTATCGTCTTTTGTTTTCGACTTATAGACAAAAATTGACATTTTAGTGAAATCTGAAAAAAATCATATCTTCGTTATTATAGAAGACACAGATTTGAAATAAAGACATTATACAGACACTTTTTTACGTAGAATTTAATAATGTAGTTAACAATTTTTTTCAGTGGTTTGTTTAGCCGTAATAAAATAAAGTTGTATTTTTTTAAATGGAAATCATATATGGCTATGTCATTTTTAAAAAGCTTGTTTTTTTCTTATCTAAAAAATATATATTTGTAACAAATTATTATAATACATTTTTAGCAAAAAATTATCTTTGATTTTTGTTCGCAGTTGGCCATGAAAAAATGTTGCATCTTCAACTAAAAGGATATAAACTATATTATTCAACCAGTGTCACTAATAAAAGAGTTTTCTGTGTACTATGTAATGAAAAAAAATGCAAAATAAATTGTAAATCAACTTATTGGCGACTAATAACATTTCTTTGTTTTTAAACAAGCTAACATTACCATTGTAACTTCTAATGATACATAGAGTGTTGTAAAAAAAGCCGCTTTAATTCTTCAATAAAATATATTTTATATGACACAAAAATGACCCAAATTCTGTCTATGTGGAACGTTATCCTACCTCCATTAGACCAAGAAAAAAATGTTTTTTTTAAATTGTGTTGACTGTTGACACATTTGTTTTTCCTATTTTTGGATTTTTTAAAAATATGTAATAATTTTGTTCTGAGGTGCTAGCATATTTGTTCAATACTTCTAACGTATCGTATTTTTTAAATTTTTATGATTTTATCTATTTTTTCATTTATTTTACAGTTCACAAAACTCTTATTGATTATTATTTACACATTTGGAGTGAAATAGTTTTTCCATGGCCAACTATGATCAAACAAAAAATGTATTTCATTTTTTAATTATAATTATAAAAAAAATATTCTGTTAGAAATATATATTTTTTAGATTAGAAAAAATAAGCTTTTCAAAATTGTCATAGGCGCCTATAATTTCCATATAAAAAATACAAGTTTATTTTATTACGGCTAAACCAATAACTGAAAAAAATTGACTACATTATTAAATTCCTCGTAAAAAAGTGCCTGTGTAATGTTTTTATTTCAAATCCGTATCTTCTATAATAACGAAGATATGAATTTTTTTAGATTTCGCCAAAATGTCAACTTTTGTATGTAAGTCGAAAACAAAAGACGATAGCGAGATGCGGTTTTAACCAATATTATTTTCTCAAAAAATTAGCCCCAGAATGTATCACTCGTTTTTGGCTAAACCTCTTAGTTTCGGAGATTCCCTATTCGGACATCCCTGTACACTGCATCTGTTAAATTCGATAAAGTTTCAAGCTTTGAATGACAAGAATTTGCGAAAAAATATGTTTATTAAAATTTCTAGTGTCGTAAATGTTGACTAACTAGGTGTTAATGACGAATTACTGACACAAATTCATAACTGGGAAATATTTTTTATGATTTGTTTATAAACAAATAACTCAGTGTTTAGTGACGTACTTAGATACAAATATTTTTATAAAATTACCACAAATTACTTTGTGCAAATTTCTAATTTTTTCCTCAGCCCAAATTAATTAATAAAAATTGGTGACAATTTTTTGCTACTATTAGTATACCTGCTATAATTATTTTCTACACACAGAGAGCGTAAAAATCGAGAAATCTCGTATGCGGTAACTAAAGCATCGAGATAATGAAGCTATCAGGCGGCCTATAATCAAAACGCCGGCCCTGCGGCTTGGCCCTCCCAGAATCTCTCGCGTTTTCTGTGCCAAAATGTGCTTTGCCACCAACATACAACCACAAAACGGTCATTATTTTTAACCTTCATCAGTATTAAATGACCAGAAAATTCGAGCTACACTACTCTAATTAAGTACCTACATGTGTTATTTCTTAATTTAATGGAGTTTTACGTAAAAATGTTTGCAAACAGATGTGTAAGAATTTTTTCCGAAAACACCACCTAACGACATTTACGGGTAATTTTCAATAAATGATAATTCTTGCATAAAAGCCGAAGGCGCTCTAAAAAACTCAATTTACGGTTTCTGCGTGTGAGGTCCGGAATTCAAATGGTGATGGTACCGCCCTCAACACCTTGTGGTAGATGACGCCATCTCGAATTCATTAAATTATAGGTATCTCCATATTTTGCTAACGTGGAAAACTAGCTCAAGTCTAATTTTCTCACAAATTAAAACATAATTATCATATTTCGTATTTCAATAACACAAATACCTAACTTGTTGAAACAAAGCAGAAGCTGAATAATAAATTATGTGTAAAAAATCAGTACGAAAAAAATAAATAGTAGATTACACACCGAGTGGGAGGTGCAATAAGTCGAGGTACGATCACCAAGGTTTGTATCCCATTTTATTCACAATCAAAAAGCCAATAAAGAATTTATTAAAGTTTGAAAAACTTGACAGTTTAGGTTGAAAAGTGGTCATTTTCTTATCAGTTTTCAAGTTTGAAAGTGGCCATTTCCCAGCCTGAACTGTCATATTACATATCGACTGATCACTTCTCAACCTATCAATTGTTAAATGAAGATGAAATGTCATACTTACCAACTTTTCACATGTAAGGAATTAAATTTTAGTAGCTAATGTCATTCCCTAATATACCCTCTTGTCAAAATTACACGGGGAAACTACTTTTTTTGACAAATGAAGTTTTAAAATGACATTACCTACCAAAATTGTATGCTTGCCATTGTACCTAATTTGATTATGATTGTGAATACACAAAAAATCGGAAAATGTCAAAGCAAAAAATTTAAGATTTTTATATTTATCCATAGTTTGAACATGGCTTAATTCTAAAAGGTTAAATTAGAACTAACAGTTAATCTGTAGTACAGTTGTAGACAAAATACTTTGGTCGTCATTATCACTTGAGTGACATTAAATTGTAAAGCATGTTTTAGAACTGTTAACCTTATTTTTAGCTACTGTCAATCATAGTTGTATGTATGTACAGTTACGGAATTAAAATTTCGGGCAGTATTTTTCTGTCACTTCAAAAAGTTCACTGTAAACTACCTTTTACTGTCATCATGACTGACATTTGACAATTAAACATTTTTGTCAGTGACGCTATTTTTTAAGTCAAAATGACATAAACATGACAAGAGTAAAAAATGTGGTTATTAATGTAAAGCTTGTTTTAGAGTTTACATTGTGAAAATGACAATACTGCCCGAAATTTTAATTCCGCAACTGTACATATTTTTGCTAGGAAAATATAATATCTGTTATTAATTTGAAATTGTCATTCATTTTAACGTTAAAGCTTGAATTACATTAAAGTGTCAGAAAAGTGACGACCAAAGTATTTTGTCTCCAATTGTACTCACTACTATTGAGTTTTCAGGTAAGTACTCAACTAATTGGTTATCTTGATTTGCATTTGATGCTCTCAGCATTTAAGTGTGGCATTGAATGGGACAGATGACAAATTGACAACTAAATTGACAAGGGCAAAACCTGTGTCAATCTAAAGAAAATTCTATTTTCCGTTTTTATTGCAACCAACTGTACAATTAATTACACTTGAGTGCAGAAAAACGCAAATTGATTTTTTATAATGTAATTTGGTCTGTTTTTTGACGTTGTCTTTGTTACAATTCACAATTTCATAATTCATAATTTCATAATTAATTCGTTTTTAACACTGACTACCTATGACACTGCACTGTCAAGACCACCAAATAAAGTATTTCCTTTGATAGTTTTCTAAGCTATTTGAGAACAACCTTTTTCACACTATGTAAATCTCTGAAAATTTTGACAATTTTGTTTTTGACAATTTCCATTTTTTTTGCACTCCAGTGTACATGTTTGATCCATTAGATATGTAAATAAATATTATGCCTGAGGGATTAAATTATTACAAATAAATAATACATAGTACTTAACTTATTAAGTCAATTAAGCGTACTAAACCTACTTAGTTTTTCTTATTATACGTTGGTTACGCAACGCAACTGTGCAAGATGGGTTGCATAACAATCTAAATTAGTAAATTATTTTGTTGTAAAAACTTAAAAATAATAAATGCCGATATAAATTTATGTCGCTTATCTGTTTTTTACGTTGTATTACTTCGACAACTAACAGTACTTCAATTTGAAAATGCTATTTGTTTGTCTCAAGGTTAGGTAAACTCAAGGATGTATTAATTAGGTGTTTAGTAGAGGTGGCACACAACATGTACAAAATCCAGCGCTCATGTAAGTAGATACATTGATGTGATTGTTTTACACACTACTAAAGACAATCTATTTTATTTGCTCGACGAACATTAACTATATTGTTATTTGTAGTTAAACACATAAGAGGTGTAGGCATAGGTGTGCATTATTGACAATAATTATTATGGTATGCGCATACATGTGTTACACACCTACTTTGGATACCGTAATCACGGTAAACACCGTCGATGGGTTTGCTGATAAAGTACTGATAATGATATTATAGGAACCAAAAATGTATAACGATCGAGTCAAATTGTAGGGTTTTGTTTAAAAGTGTCTTCTGACTAAATTATTTGTTATTGTTTCAAATGTATAGTTGGGAACTAATAGTTTTGATATTATAAAATGTCATTGAGGAAACATTCGTCAACAATCAGGGTAAATTTCAATTTTTCACAATTTTGTGTTAACATTTCATTAATTGAATTATTTTTGCAGACGATGGAAAACAACGAAAGTGGAAAGTCGCAAAGGACGTATTTACAACACTTGAACAACGTGATTAAGCGTGTGACTTTTGGTGTACTCATGATTTCGGGATTTCTTATAATAATTCTCATAGGCCCGATTATGTTAATGTTTTTGGCGTTTATTATTCAAGTTTTGTGTTTCAGAGAGATCCTTAAAATCGGTTACGACAGTAACAAACTTCCTCACAATTTACCATATTTTAGGTTTCTGTGTTGGTATTTTTTAATGGTGGCGAATTATTTCTTTTCTGTTGAAACGATAGCACCACACTTTCAGGATTATTATACGAAATTTTATAATTTAAAAATTCTGATAAGTTATCACAGATTTATTTCATTTTGTGCTTATTTCGGAGGAATAGTCCTTTTTGTCTTAAGTTTAGTTAGGAAATATGATTTGAAACAGTTTAAGATTTTTGCGTGGACTCACACTCTGTTGATACTCATTGTTCTTCAGTCGTACTTGGTAATTGATAACATGTTTAATGGTTTAATTTGGTTGATTCTCCCAGTTTCTCTAGTGATTTTAAACGATATTTTTGCGTACTTGTTTGGGCGATTGTATGGCAAAACGCCGTTAATAAAATTATCACCGAAAAAAACATGGGAGGGTTTTATTGGGGGTGTTGTAGGGACTTTTATTAGCGGTTTTATTTTATCAAATATTATGTGTCAGTTTAAATATTTTGTTTGTCCGATTGAATATTACGAAACCGAGAGTGGTGTAGCATTTGATTGTACTCCTAGTTATTTATTTAATCCGAAAAAAATTTCGGTGTGGATTATTTCGTTAGATTTTTACCCTTTCACATACCACTTTATTGCACTTGCTTTATTCGCAAGTATTGTTGCTCCTTTTGGGGGATTTTGTGCGTCGGGATTTAAACGAGCTTTCAAATTAAAGGATTTCGGAGACGTGATTCCAGGACATGGCGGGATTATGGATCGATTTGACTGTCAATTTTTAATGGCCACTTTTGTAAATGTCTACATATTTACATTCGTCAAAAGTCCGAGTGTTGAACTGATTTTTGAGAAAATATTGTATTTAGATGAAAGCAAACAGCTGCAATTTTATTATCTCTTGAGAGATTTCCTACAAGCAAGCGAATTTGATAATTCTATCTGATTTCTTTAAGTGTGCAGAATAAATGTGTTTTTTCTTTATTTTGTTTTTTTTATGAAAAAGTCACCGTTCCTTTATGCCAATTTGTTGGGAGGTTGTAGGAGTAAGCTCCGCCTTTGATTGTTTCCCCGCCTCTCATCTAAGACCCAGATTCGGCTTGTTAATACCGTCAAAATAAAAAAAACCTACCGTTTTGTATAATCATGATATTTTCCAACTGAAATTCACTTTGCTTTTAATTTAATTCACATTTTGAATGAAATTCGTGTTAATTAGCCTTTTTAATAAGTTTTCCCTTTCGTGCCTCAGAATAGAATAAGTGCAAAAGCCGCCCCACAAAGACATAACAAACAAGTAGTTAGTGACATTCGAGGTGCAACGAGTGCTGTCGGCGGCTTAATCAATGGAGGTAGTAATTAGACGTTCCCCACTTGCTTTGTCGGCCCCTAAAGTACCAATACCCCTCTCCAAGGCACCCTACAGTCTGCGCGAGTTTCCTCAATCTCATCTCTTCCCTACATGTCTTCATTCTGATTACTCTCCCGATAAAAGTAGGTGATTTTATTTCGGTTACGAGAATGACTGACTTTCGGTTAAGCTCGAGTGTGTAATCGGTTATTTTTTAACAAGGCTTGAAAGCTTTTTAATGCAATGCGCCAAGAATGAGCAAATCTTTACCAGTTGTTCTGGCCCTGTTTCTTACCGGATTTTTTTCCAGGTAAGTGACGTTTATTTTTCTATACTTGCGATTTAAAACCTGATTTTCACATTTTTTTTCTGCTACCAAAATGTACCAAAAATTCTTTGTTTGTTAATGTCAATATTTATGAACGATTTTGTCTAAAAAAGGATAATGGATAACACACGACATTAATACAAAGTGGTTATAAATGATTTTCATCTAGCCAGCTGTGAATTTTCCATGTAAAATAAAAAATGCCGCTTTACGAAAATAGGGGTACCTACTTGTTTTAACTCAAAATTAAAAAATCGCCGTTTATAAGCGTGCACTTCGAAAATTGACTTCGATTATAAACTTGTTTACTTCCAAAGTATTATTATTGGAAATTAGTTGAAACAATAAAAGTTTAATTAACAACAATTTATTATTAATTAATAAGTGACACTAATGACAGAACTAGAGCTTTCAAAAAAGTAGAGCGGCACAAATAAAGTTACATGCAAAAAAAATTCCATGAAAATCATTTATAACCACTCTGTACAACTCTTTTTGCTATTTCGTCGTTTTGATGATGTTCTGATATGGGCAACCAGATATACGCACAGAAACACAAATCAATGACAATAACTTTAACATGAAATTGGTTTTGATTTGGAATTAATTTGAAATTTTGTCACCAGAATAAAAGAGTTTAATAAAATAATTTTGTAATTAACTCGTTTGTTAATAGGTGATTAATAATCTCAAGTATTAAAGGCTCTTACTACAGTCTAGATTATTAAACACCTTCATTAACAAACTAGTTTATTAAATAACTGTTGTTATTGTTGCTATGTATAAAAAAAATCAACAATTAAAAAGGATTATCTACTTTCATTTAAAGAATTTATAATTCAAAAAGTAAAATGTATTTTGTAATGCATTTAACCTACAGGTGCGCCAGAACTCGCGCCCCAGAGAAAAATCCCATGTAATAAGGTAAGATATCAGGAACATAGAAAAAATCTTAAAAAAATTCTACCTATAAAAATTTCGAAGTTATGAGTGTTTAGGTATATTTTGCACTTTGACTTTAGTTATTTCTGTTGCAAAAATAATTTTCCAAGTTTTTTTGCAACAGGCTATTAGAAGAGGAAACAAGGAAGTTATTTGTGGCTTTTAAAAATGTCAAATGTCAAAATTTTTTGACAGATAGAATTTTTTATACATTTTTTCCATGTTTCTGGTATATTATCTTACTTGAAATTTTTCTCTGCGAGTTCGACACACCTGAATTAGTTATAAATTTAATGGTTCTCAAATTGGTTTCATGTGTTATAAAAGTATACAGGCTGTTTCAGAACTCGCACCTCAGAGAAAAAGCCCAGTAAAATAAGATACCAAGAGCACGAAAAAAAATGTTTAAAAATTCTAATTGTTAAAATTTTTTGACATTTGACCTTTCTTATGTCTAATTATTGTTTGATCTTGCATGTTTTTCATAATTATATACAGGGTGTCCCACGAATAATAATGAGCCTGTAAATATTTTGGAAGCAAAGATAACGTGGATATTAAAATATTTAGTTTTAATAAATTAAATATAGTGACCAAACAGCACACTTCAACTTTAATTTATAAAAAGTCAAACCTTGCAAAATTTGGTAAGAATTACCAAAATTCTGTCGAAAAGACCAACAAGATTCTCATTTATGAAGAATGTTTGAAAAACGCTTCGCACATTGCACGTTTCTATCCAACGCGATATCCAAATAGACTTTCTAATTCCGGAGTGGTCATTTTGACTGATAGAAATTTGTTAAAAATAAAAATACGATTACTATGTTTAACTAATTAAAACAAAACATTTTAATATCCACGTTATCTATGAAATGTAATGTTGGTTGCGTTCAAAAAATTTCACTTTCATTATTACTCGTGGGACATCCTGAAGAAATTTTTTAAATATTTTTTCCATGTTGTTACCTTTCTTGACATTTTTTTCTGAGCCTGAGTTTTCAAACACTCTGTATGGTGCATAAATAATAAATAAATTACATATAGGGAAATAGTAGATTATATATCGAGATGAGAGGTGCTTCATCCAAAGCGAAATTTGATGCCCAAGACGCGAAGTGCTGCGGTTAGCAATAAAGAATTTATCACGTTTTGAAAGCATGATATATGACAGTTCAGGTTGGAAAGTGGTGTTAATATTAGATATTTAATTTTGAATTAAATTATTATTTTGGCAGATTAGTGCAATAGATTTAGAATCTGTTTATGTAATTTATATTACAAATAATATTGGTTATAAAGGATTTAATTATAGTATTTTTTTCATAATTTTTTGATGAGCTCGGAACGCAACTTTAACAATTTAGTTAAACAAAAGTACTGACTAAAAAACAATCTTATTTAATTAGAGGTCATTTTTAGATCATAATCTTTAATTAAAAAAATTATCATGATGGGTTGTCGTTTAAAATTTTTTTTTTCCAAAACTCGAAAACTAAAAGAAATTTCGAAAATTGTTATTCCTGATAAAAGGTCACATTTTAGTTGTACTTTACGCTACATAGCACTAATTATTTTTTTCGTAAAATGCTTAGTTTACTAAAAAACGCTTGGTTCCATACTTTTTATTTACCTCGTATATTAAAAAACTGTATCATTTATTCTTTAGTTGATTTAATAATAATAATACCGGATAACTATTAATGTTTGTGACAGAAACACTGAATTATTGGCAGTCGCCCGTCGCAAATGAATGACAATTGCCAATAAAAATTTGACGTTTGAAATTGAAAGTAAATGCTGCCAAACTAAAATTTTAAATTTGACACCACTTTGCAGTAAAAAATCACAATCATTTACAGTCGCACGGTACATACTTAATCTAGAAATAAGTGCTTGATAAATAAAAAAAATTAAACAGTTGTTAACTTAAGAATGACGATTTCAGTTTCGAACAAGAAAAATATTTGCCTCATCATAGAAAAACAGTCTTTCAGTCCGACAACACCATATGTAGAACAACTCCGGGATTTACCAAACTTCAGCTTGAGCTTTGTTATCGCTATCCAGGAGAAATGGTGGCAGCTCTTCACGGAATCAAACAAGCAGTGAAAGAATGCCACTATCAGTTTTTTAATTATAGGTGGAATTGTTCATCGCTTTCGATGAAAACCAAAAATTCCTACACCAATAGCATTTTTAAAAAAGGTAGGTTTTCACTTTTTTACTTTGTTTTTAAAATCTGAACAATCAACGCAAAGAATGGCTTTCTGTTGCCATCCAGGTGTCAACGCTGTAGGTATTGCCATGACGGCTCTATTCAAGTAATAGTTAAACTGTCACTAAATGGTCATAAGTGATTGGTATGATTCGATTCGCCCCTGCTGGGGCCAGAATTTCACAATGGACAAATGACATCTATTAGAGTAGCTTTTGTTGTGATTTTTTCGCGCATCACCAATCGAGAACGACAGGAAAAAGGGATGCAGGATTGGTTCTCTTTCACAAATTTGACAAAGAAACTTGTATACGCTTGATTATTTTTCAGCAAAAATTAATGGTAATAATAAAGTTTTTTGTTGAAAAAGCGCTGAAAATTCAGAATGTATTCCCACATGATGTGTAATGGCCCCGCATAGTTGCGGTCTTGCGACTTGTACTTGCGGCCAATGCAAATTAATATTAACCACTAAACGTAGATAATTTTACAACTCATTATTGTCGATTAGCAACATAAAATTTGCCACAGCTCATTGCATTTAATTACAACTATCATATCTTGTCTGTTGTGCCAAATGGAGGCGCAGTTCTAAGCAAATTGCGTTATAATAGCTAATTATTTTGTTATAAATGTATGGCAAGTTTTTGAAAAGTGTGTAAATTTATTTTTTTTGCACCAATTATAATACTAAATTAATGTCTAGTATAGTATAAAATACAGTTGGTAACAGTAACTTTCTAGCAAAAGCAACAGAAGCTAATAATTACAAGTTACAATTTTTTGGTATTTGCCTATTGGAATAAAACGTATAATCGAGGGTATCGTTGAACCGTATCTGTTATAAAAGAATCTGTGGGCGATGCTTGGTAGTGAAGCGACAAAATCGTAAATTATGTAAAATTATGCAGTGTTAAAAGCATCGCGTATTGCTTTCAGTTAATTTATTACATTAGTACATAACTTAAAATGCAGTTTTTTAATAGGTTTAATTGCAGCACCTTTCAAACACATATTCAACAGTTAAACAATTTTCAAAAAATGAATTATTTCCAGAAATTTACTAATTGTTAAATCTAACAAATAAATACAATTTTAATTAAAAATAGATACATAATTTGATACTTAAAGACACGTTAACTAAATTTGATACATATTTCTGTTATAAAATATCCCTTTAACTAAAGGGACTTTATGAAATTGAGTATTACTGAATCATAACTAACTAAACGTCACAATGGTTTGGTAAATAATTTTTTATTCAACAAATAAATAATAGTAATTTTTATCACAAGGCAAGAAACTGTCATTGTGTAAGTACTTGCAAAACAGTTTCTCACCAATTTTAAACTGCCTCAAAAGTTTAAAAAAACTTAAATAGTTTGCACTAGAGAACTTACATGTGTTACATGAGACCAAGAAACTCAAAATTAACTCTAAATTAATTCCAAATTAAAAAAAAATTAGGTACTACACGAAATATACAGTCGCGAAAAACTATTCTTTTACGTCAGAAATTTTGCAATTAATTTTTTATTATTGATTTTTCAGTTTCAAAAAGTCAAAAATAGTTTAAACGTTGATTGATTTTCTTTTATTGTTGACATTATGGCTATATTATGGCACATATTTCGAATTATACAAGAATAAGTTTGTTAAAAAATTACATTGATATTACATGCCACTGTATTTGCCATGAAATCAAATCGATTGTCATTTAAGAAATGTCACGAGAGATGTTGACGAAACACCAATATTGCCAACATTTGGTAATTTTTTTGATGGCCTAGTGCCTCAATAGGGCTGTTTTCGGACGATTTTGACGTTTCTGGACGAAGGACCAAAAAAAAATTATTTGTGAAATAACTGACAATTTATTTATTGTTGGTAAAACCGATCCAAAGTCTGTTTTTTTTTAATTGAAATTACCAATGAGTTAAAATATGAAAAACTGGTTGCAGGTTATCTCCGTGTTTTTGATTTTGTCCCTAGAAATATTGTTAAAAAATTATGATCATGTTTTCGTGTTCAGATGTTGTCAAACTTTTTTTTTCAGTGCTATTTAATAATACAAGGTGTTTTATAAAAACACCAAAAAAGTAAGATAAGATACCAAAAACATTGAAAAAATGTTTAAAAAAGTTCTGTCAAAAATTTTCGCCATTTATTTTTTGCCATTGTACATTTCTTACGTCTTTTGTTACCGATGATCTTGTATATAGGGTTATTCATAAATATGAAGCAATATTTGAACCTCAAAAATGACCTATAATTTTAATAATAACTCGTGTTATTATAAAATTAACATCATTTTATAGGTCATTTTTGAGGTTCAAATATTGCTTCATATTTATGAATAACCCTGTAGGTATGTTTTTTCATATTTATTTAGTAAATGTACAAAAACTTTGCCAATAAAAGCTACAAATAAGGTTTTAGACATAGTTACAATTCAGGATACAGTTTCTTTGTTTTTTCTTCTAACAATCTGTAGCAAAAGAACATGTAAAATTATTTTTCCAACAGAAATAAATAGGGTCAAAGTGCAAAATTTAAACATCCGTAATTTAAAAAATCTTGTAGATACTTTTTTTCTATTTTTTGTGTTTTCATAAAACATCTTGCATTGATAGAAACAAACTGCAAGTAAGTATAATGTGAGCAAAAATGAGCTTTTTGCTATAAAAATTTTAATGAAAAGAAAATACATAAGAAAGCAATTTTGCAAAAAATACATGAACATTGTCGATAAATTTTGTGTAATTTGTTTATTCTTCAGCTTTAGTTTCAAGATTATTACTTTTTCAAATCGTTTTTTAAAAAAAAATATTCTTGCTAAAAATTAGAGAATGTTAGCATATCTGCATTCTAAGTTTTAACGATGGTTTTTTCTGACTTTTTATACTTTTTATCTCCCAATTTCCAAATGTTTTCATCTAAAATTTCTTATTAGACGATTTTTTTGCTGGCGTTTCAAATTAAATCGAAAATTACCACAAATGGATTTGCTAAGGGTGGCAATGTTAAGACTGTTTGAAATTTCTATTAAAAAACAGATTATACCCATAAGGATTGTGAGTACTGATTAGAATAACGATCCCTATAAACGTCGCAAAGTGCTGTTGAGAGTCTTCAGTCAATGTGTCTACAGCTTGAAGAAGTCAGAAGTCAGAAACCACCTGCAATCTGCATTATCGTTATTTAATTTATATGGAAATGGTAGACAGTCTTCGTGCCGACAATTATGCCATTCCTGGCAATATTAGATAATCAGTGCCGGTGGTCGCGACTCAAGACAGTTGAAGAGACATTATCGTTTGAAACTAAACCGATTCAAATAATATTGTTCTTCTTAAGAGTCTTCGTATAAGGCAGCGAGGTAATATGCGAAATGTAGGTTTGTAATTTAGATGCGATTTATTTACTCGTCACGAGCATGGCGACATTACGCAAAAACCAAACTGAGACACTGTAGATTGACGCACGACTCGCTTGCGAATCGCTGCCATTACCATTTCAAAACAAAAAAATCCCTTTTGAGTAATTCCATGCCAAAACGAGCATTTTTAAAACTCATTGTTTCTGATTTTCGTAAATTTGAGATATGTTATAGAACGTGTAAAAATAAGTGAACGTATTTCACAGTTTTTTATTTTTTCAATGTATGTTGAAAAAACAGGGAAGTACAAAATTAAGTATCTCGGAGCAAAAAGAATTTATATCTAAAGAACAAATCAACATATTGAAACAATTTTTTTTAATAATAGATGTAAATAGGTACATTACGGACGTGATAAAGCTTGTTATTAACAAATAATTTGAAGATATATTGTTTAAACAAAAAAATAAACAATTACGCAGGTTTTTAAAATTCTCAGAAAAATTATGTAAAAACTCTCACATTTTTACTATGTCACATAAGTTTCAAGACGGACGTTTTAAAGATGGCTGAAAAAAAATTTTTTGAGAGCGTTTCATAGTGCATGATCGCCTAAGATCGCCTGAAAGTAGCGTTTCCTTAGAAATTAAATAGAAAAATTACCAATTACCGTCACTAATAAACTGTTCTAAAGAAAACTCATAATTTCCAATAACTTATTAACATTTATTTTTCAAAAAATATCAATAATAAAAACAAATTCTTTGGTTGAGTAAATATTTCACAGATTACGTTTTGCTATACAGGGTGTGTCAAAATTTTTGGACCAACGTGACATGGCATGTAAGGTAAGATACCAGGAACATGAATAAAATGTTAAAAAAAATTATTTTATGAAATTTGACATTTTTTATGTCTATTTAATGATGTTAAGGATCTTGTATATGTTTTTTTGATAATTATTTGATAAAGGTACATTAATTTTGCCAATAAAATCCACAAATAACATTAGACAGAGTTATAATTTAGGATTCAGCTTCCTTGTTTCCTCTTCTAATAGCCTGTAGCAAAAAAACATGGAAAATTATTTTTCCAACAGAAACAAATAGAGTCAAAGTGCAAAATTTAAACCTCATAAGTTCGAAATTTTTATAGATATTTTTTTTTACATTTTTTCCATACTTCTGATATCTTACCTTACATGGCATGTCACGTTGGTCCAGGCCTTTTGACACACCCTGTATATCTAATCGACAAGTTGAAAGACTGCGATTTTTTAAATGATTGTTTTAGTCAAGCGAAGCTCATAAAAGGTACGCAAAATCTACATACTTTTATTCTAATATCAGAAAATAGATAAAAAAATATAGAGAGTACTCCTCCTCAACCGAGGAATTTGTATTTATTATTGATATTTTTTGTAAAAATAAATGTTAATAAGTTATTGGAAATTATGTGTTTTCTATACAACAGTTTATTAGTGACGATAATTGATAATTTTTCTCTTTGATTTTCAAGGAAACGCTACTTTCAGGCGATTTTATAAGGGGATCCACTATGCAGCGCTCTCAAAAAAAATTTTTTTCAGCCATTTTTAAAACGTCTTGAAACTTATTTTATAGTAATAGTAACTTTATTGTGACGGTAATATCCTTTACATTAAGTAATAATAAAATTATAATACAAAACAAGTAACATATAAACATAATTAAAGAATACTAAAAAGACTAACTAAAAGAAACATTCAGAAAACACTTGACACTTGACTAAACATTTAAAATTTAAAATTAAAAAGTCCAACTAGACACTGTACATATTACAAATTCCAAGAAGATCATTTAGCGGAGAATTAAATAGATAGGTAATTATTATGTGCAAACGATATTTTGAATAACTGGTTTGATATGCTATTATACTGAGGAACATGAAAATTAATTAAATTTAGTATTGAAGTATCATTGATCAAATTATTCAAAAGTTTATAAACAAAACATAAAGCCTGATATCTTCTTCTAGTTTCAAGTGTAGAAAGAGACATAATTTAATGAAATATTGTACACAATAAGGAAACAACCATTTTATATATTTAAAAAACTTTAACTGTATTGCTTCAAGCCTACCAACATGAATTTTGTAATGTGGATTCCAGATTATCGAACCATATTCAAAGATTGAACACACGTGCGAAACAAATAGCATTTTGATGGAATTAAAATTTCTAAACTCACGACAATAAAGTTTTATGCAGCCAAGTGCCTTATTAGCTCTACAAATGATAAATTCCAGGTGTTGAATAAAAATTAATTTACTATCAAGTAATATACCTAAATCTCTCACAGACTATTTTACTGTAATTTTTGTACTATTAATAAAATAATTCGGTAGAGTTGGAGAGATTTACCAGCTGAAAACAATAGACTGACACTTTTCAACATTTAAGAACACTTTGTTATTAGCACACCAGTCTTGTAACTTATTTAAATCGGATTGTAGTAGAGACATGTCACGAGATTCCGAAACCTTCTGTAAAACCACCCCAAAAGACATAGTAGAAATATGAAAGTTTTTACATAATTTTTTTGAGTATTTTAAAAATCTTCGTAATTGTTATTTTTTTTGTTTAAACAATATATTTTTAAATTATTTGTTACTGACAAATTTTTAGAATACATGTATTATGCTGTAGTGTAGCTACTTATATCAATTATTAAAAAAAAATCGTTTCAATTTGTTGATTTGTTCTTTAGATACAAATTTTTTTGTGTTACAAGATACTTAATTTTGTACATTCCTGTTTTTTCAACATACAGTGAAAAAATAAAAAACGGTAGAATACGTGACACTTATTTTTACACGTTCTATAACATATCTCAAAATTACGAAAATCAGAAACAAGTCGTAGTTTAAAATTCGAGCGACCATTAGGGAGCGAAAATTTAGTAGTCCGAAATTTTTAAGAAACTATAAAATTCGTGTTGTTTTTAATTTTAATATTAAATTAGAAATTTTACTAAATTCAGAAATTATTATGAAGCAATTTTTCAAAATAATATTATAATTGACAAAATGCCAAGAGAAGTGTATTCCATAAAACACGTCGTCAATCAAATCGGATTTTATAACTATATAAACGTTTATTTTGAAATTAATGTTGGAAAATTTTTTGAAAACATTAAATTATTAAATAATTTTCTGACACCTAGCTAACATACGAAATGCCATGCGACATACGTCCTTAATTAGGACGCATACGTGATAGAAAGATTTTTCGATCACACTGTATTATAATTGTTTTCTCTGTATTGTTTGTTTATCTAAACATGCAATTATTATTAAATTAATATTGATAATATTAATATAATTGTTAAAACGTTTTGATTGTTGTAAAACCATATTTCAGTTGTGACAATAATTAATAACTACATTTTTGCAAATTATGACTTCTTTCTCTTTTGACAAACATCCCGTGTTTCCCTCACAACTGCACCCACCTGAACTAATTTTCACCCAGTTACCTTATTTTTATGAACTACTACTAAACAAAATATTTTTTTCAAGAATTTATTAATGTCGGACAAAATTAAGTAATCATCAGATTTAGTGCAATTTATTGACATCTTGACAATAAGCAGGAAACTAATTTACATGTTTTTGTACAATTGATTTCGTTTTTTCATTCACAATTCTTAAAAATGTCATGATAACGTCGTCACTCAAAAACAAATTACTATTGAAAATTGTCTGTTATAAAAATAAAGATTTTTATCTGACAAAATCGACATGAGCAAAAAAAAATGTACAATCAGCGTAGAAAAGATTGTCCTCCTAATAAACCGCGCGGACCCTTAGAGGCTGAACCCATAAACCACAACAAGAATTTTTTTCTATTGTAAACGTCATTTCTTATTCAACAGCATATTTAGTTTGAAGTGAATCTTAGTTTTACGTTCAATTGAGTAAGTAACAAATTATTTTAAAAAGTTTACAACTTTATACTGTAACTAAAAATTAAATTAAAAATAATTATAATTAATGATTAATTAGCTATTTATTTACCAAGATATCAAATAAATGCTGTTTTAAATGGCAAAATTAAATAAACAATATTATTATTAGAAATACATATTAGAAATTAAAATGACTAACTGGGACTATTTAATAAATAACTCTTTAAAATATCGATACTTATTTTTTTTTTGAAAAAGTTGTAAATGACAAATTAAATAAAATCATTTCATTTCATTATTAATTTTTATTCAATTGAAACAGGTAGACGTGTTAACTCTTTTGAACTCGTGGCAACGTTTACAAAAAAGGAATATTTAAATTGAACTATTGAGATATTTGCAACCAAGATATTATAAGCGAAAAACAATTGTAACAAATTTACAAATTTGTTTTTGCTAATAATTGTTCAGTTCAGTTATTTTATTAAAACTAAATTAA
>NW_025401068.1:12794039-12803821 GCF_015345945.1 Tribolium madens
TAATATTATTGTTTATTTTATTATACATTTAAAACGGCATTTACTTGTTATCTTAGTAAATTAATAACATCAAACATTCATTAAAATTATTTTTTAATTTAACTTTTAATTGCGGTATAAAGTTGTGAATTTTTATCTACTCAATTGAAAATAAAATCGGTAACTAAGCTTCACTTCAAACTGAATATACTGTTAAATATGAAATAACGTTGACAATGGAAAATATTTATTGTTGTGGTTTATGGGTTCAGCCTCTAAGGGTTCGGGCGGTTTATTAGGAGGACAATCTTTTCTACGCTGATTGTACTTCCTACATTTTTGATAATTATTTTTAATTTTATTTACCTACTGATGTAAAAATTGTGTTAAAACCTCAACGATAAAGTAAATATCGGAATTATTTTGCAATTGTGGCATTTATTGTTAGTTGCGGTAAGCGATTATTTATGATGGGTCCCTTTTTCTCGGTCGAACCTAACTGCAGATACAGTAGAAAGAGAGAACTTATAAGAGATAAAAGTTTTAAAAATTATTAATCCGATTCCCTGGCATTTTTACATTTTTCAATATTTTGAAGATACATTTTGCGTATTACTTATTTACATTATTTGATAGAGACTGAATTTAAAAAAAATTAAAGAACAAAAAAAAACATTTAATTCGATAAAAATTTAATAACTACCTTTTTTGGAAAAAGCAAAAATTGAGCCCCTACATACAGGCTGTATTATGAAAAACGCCCCAAGCCATAACTCCATTATTTTTAAAGTTATGACAATACTTCTTAGAACAAAGTTGAGCATTTTTTGTCATCTATCGTTTAGGATAGATGCTAAATTAATGCTGTTTTTTGTTTCACCGGAAATCAAATCAACTTATTTTTTTTTAATGGAACACCCTGTATATTTTACCACTTTTGGATTTTTTGTTTAATTGTCTTTTAACAAGTTTTAGTACCACATGCCTAAAACTAACAGTGAGATATTCACCAAATAATGTATTTATTAAAGTAGGCAGTGGAAAACAATAATATGTAGTAATGTTGACAAATATTATTACTTTGCATTTTCTCTTTTTATACTTTTTAATGTTAATCATGGATGATAATGTGTTAACAGACACATTTTGAATAAAATAAAAATTGTGGGAGAGCACTACGCTTTTAAACTGGGTGATTTCTGATGAGAGACGTTCCAAATCGTCGAAAATTTAAGCGACTTAAAGAAAATTTGAGGATGTTTTGGGCTTTTAGAAAACCCAAATTAAAACATATTTAATTTCAAAGAGATACAGAATTAGATAGGTATTGAAGAAAATGAAAGAACAAGAATTCAAGAAATTGCAAGTAACGTTGGCTTATCGCACGCAACTGTTCTAATTTGGGTTTTCTAAAAACCCCAAACATCCTCAAATTTTCTTCAGGTCGACGAATTGGAACTTCTTTTATTGGAAATCGCCCAGTGTAAAGGCGTTGTGGTCTCCAACTATTTTTATTGCTTTCAAAATATTCTTGAATCATGTCTGTTAACACATTATCACCAGAACACCAAAAAGTATAAAAATAATAKGAGAAAATGCAAAGTAATAATATTTGTSAACATTACTWKATATTATTGTTTTCCACTGCCTACTTTAATAAATTTTTAATTGACTCATATCTCACGAACGGTTGGTTTTAGGCATATGGTACTAAAACTTGTTAAAAGACAATTAAACAAAGAATCCAAAAGTGGTAAAATATACAGGGTGTTCCATTAAAAAAAATAAAGTTGATATCATTTCCGGTGAAACAGAAAACAGCATTAATTTAGCATCTATCCCAAACGATAGATGACAAAAAATGTTCAACTTTGTTCTAAGAAGTATTGTGATAACTTTAAAAATAATGGAGTTATGGCTTGGGGCGTTTTTCATAATACAGCCTGTATAACACATATCTTTTATTTAAAAAAAAATAAGCAAAAATTCCAGTTAGTTTCCGAGATATTTTAGATCGAGTTTACATTGTAATTCCCATGGCATGGAATTACTCATTTAAGGCTTTAAGGCAAAGATATGCATCTGCACCCCTCAAGAAGAGAATTGTTAGTTCATTTCAAAACTTTAATTTTTTAATTATAATAAATTAAAAAAATGATAGGTTTAATATAAAGGCACTAAGCCCAATACGTAATCCTAAAAAAAAATTTAATATTTATATTAATTTCACTGAGGACGGTTTGTGCTTAGGAATTATGTGTATTACAAAAAGTTAAAAAAAAAATAAAAACATTTTGAGAGACAAAAAATACTACATAAAGTACTAATTTTTTGACAATTACTTATTATCATTTATTACTGTCGATTTGTGTACTCTCCGATTTAGCGACCGGAAAGCAGGGTACTCTCCGATCTAGCGACCGGAAAGCAGGAACCCTGTAGGGCTGAATTATTTATTTATTTATTTATTTAGCACTTATCACAGTAACAAATGGAATAAAAAACACTAATGTTACAAGTTACAAGCGGTTGTATTTTACATAGAGCAACTATTTTTTTAACACATTTCAGCATAAGCTGGTAAATAGTGATTAAATGTTTGATTAAAAATTATCTAAATTTCTTCAGGAGTTTTTTTAATTACTTTCAAAACATCTTTGCACAACATAACCATAATCATCATCTGCTTCTTCAGTAATTTTTCTTCTGTTTACTAGATTGTTGTCATTATTTTTATTTAATTTTCGTTTTAAATTATTTGCTTTTACTTTTTGTTGTGCATTTACATATGTAGTAGTATAATATCCCGGACTTTTTTAATTTACAGCCTTTTTCAAACAATGTAAATATTTACCTTTAGAACTATATGAAATCAGAGCAGCATTTGGTACTTAAATTAAATTTATTCATCTTTTACATCAATTCTTAAAATGACCTAATTTTACAGCTTGTACTTTTAGTTGTTTCCTTATAGATGCGAAACATCCCTCGTAAGYTCATAAATCAGATAAAACCGGTGATGGGGGTCTGCTTACGGTAAGCTCAGTTTGTTGTGAAAAAGAACTAGGGTTGAGAGAGACAAGACGATTTTCACACTARGAAAGTTAATAATATTTTCCACAAGAGATTTTTCAGTTATTAATTATCCGAATGATTTCATTTTTTTTTCTTAAGGTCTTTGGTACATGTAGGAAGGACATTGTTAGTTTCCATATAAATACTATAATTTTATTATAAAAAATAAGTTAAAAAATATATAAAAAATAAGAATTTAAATTAGCTACATAACAATATCCCTAGAAATATCTAAAATGGTTTCATCAAAAAAATAAAAACCAAAAAATTCCTTATAATAGCCGAGAAAAACCTTTTCGAAAAATGCATTGAAATTCCCTATCTTGGCAAACGATAAGTTAAGCCTTAATTTGAAAATTTCGTCAAAACAATGCTTAAATTTGACTTTGTTGTAGTATTGTAATTTGAGTTGGCAGTAGAAGAAAAATGCAAATTTTTTTCTGATCGGACAAAAGCTCATCTATCTTCTTTCGGCATGCGTAATCACAAACTAAACAACAACTAGCAAGAGAGCGGCCCGCTGCGGAAGATTTACGATCGTCAACATTTCTCAATGCAGCATTATAAAACAGTAGCCAATACCCTATATAGTGCTTGTCCTCAAAATTTTTATCTCTCCTTCATACCTTGTTTGTAGCTGCCTTACGTGCGTGTCTTTAGATTTATTGACGAAGTATTCGCTGTTTATTTGTGACCACCGTCTATCATGTCTCCTCTTTAAATAACTATCTTTTAGTGTTGTTGCTTTTTGCAGGTTTCAGGGAAACTGCTTTTGCCTACGCCATAACTTCAGCCGGCATTGCTATTTCTGTGGCGAAAACTTGCAGTCGAGGTGTGTTGATGAATTGTGGCTGTGAAACACACAACTCGTACAAAAAAAATGCATGGAAATGGGCCGGATGTTCACATAATTTGCATCACGGAAACAAATTTTCGAAAATGTTTTTTGAATCGAAGGAAGTTAGCGACGACATACATTCACAAATTAATCTACACAACAGTAAAATTGGTCGAATGGTACCCAAAGTAAATAAATTTCGGTGTCAAACAAAGGTTTTTTGAATACTTTTCAGACAGTTATTTCCAATATGCAAATAAAATGTAAGTGTCACGGCTTATCGGGCAGTTGCGAACTAAAGACGTGTTGGAAACAAGTTCCAAATCTACACTACATTGGAAAAACTCTTAAAGAAAAATTTGAATCGGCCATTCAAGTCGAACAAGCTAATTACTTTACAAATCGGAATTTCAAAATAATTAAGTAAGCATGCAGAAAATTCGACTAAATCAGTAGATTTTGATTTTTTTTTCAGCTACAAGAAAAAGCTAAAACAACGATTGAAATCGAGACAGTGGACTCCTCACAAAAAAAAGCATAAACGCGGTCTAAAAAACAATCTTCTATTTTACGAAAAAAGTCCAAATTTTTGTGAACCGGAACCATCTCTTGACGCTTGGGGCACTTCTGGAAGACTTTGCAGTGTGAATGCCACCGACCAAAGTAGTTGTTCTTCTCTGTGTTGCGGAAGAGGTTATAATTTAATTAAACAACGACAAACTATATCATGCTTTTGTATTTTTCGCTGGTGTTGTACAGTTGAATGCCAAAAGTGTATCGAAGAAAAATGGATCAGTATTTGTAAATAAATAATTTATTCACATTTTTGTTTTATTTTTTTAATTCAATCTATAAAAATTTTGCTATCTCCTATTAACAATAACTAAAATTGAACTTATCCAATGTTGCAAACGATTTTTGTTGAAAGCAGCTTTCAGAAATTGCTAATTTTTTTGTTTACAAGACAAAAAAACAGCGCAGCATCTTAATAAAATTTTAAAAGCGAGAGGTCGTTAACTTAAAAAAATTCAAACTTCAATAAAATTTCACCAAATTCGTAATTCCATTGTTTTCAAATTAATTCCTATAATTCCAACTTAATGTACGTAATTCTAAATAAATAATACCTGTAATTCAAAATTACGAGTAATTCCGATAGTTTTATGAAATTCAAAGTAATTTTGAAAAAGATAATAATTGCAAGAAGAATTTTAGTGATTCCAAAATGAATTCCAGTAATTCTACAGAAAAATAATTCTAGTAATTCCAAAGAAATTTTAAAAAAAATCCAGTAATTTCAACAATTCATAGTAATTCCATTGTATTCTTGATAATTTCTGTAATTCCAAATTAATTCCGATAGTTCTAAAAAATTAATTATCTTCAATAATTTCAAAAAGAATTTTAGTAAAACTCTAGTAATTCACAAATAATTCCAATAATTTTGCAGAAATTCCGCCGAAACAATAATTCAAATAATCCATCGTAACTTTACTGTTTTCAGATTTGTTCCTATAAAACCAAATTAATTCCTGTAATTCCATTTTAATTTTTGTAATTCCATTTTAATTTTTGTAATTCCAAAAAGAATTTCAGTAATCCAGACAAATGCCAGTAATTCATAAATAATTCTAAATAATCCAAAGATAATCTTAATCATTCCAAATATATTTTTTTAATTTTGAATTGATTTTAAAAATCTATACAACAAATGCGAGAGTTGACGGCCTTTCGGTCAAAAGTCCGACAACATAAAAACAACCACAATTTTTTACCAAATTTTCAGAGACAATTCCAACTCTCAATTTTCGTAATTTCAAAATTCCTGTAATTCTAAATTAATTCAAATCAACGTTATTTTCCAATAAAATTACATATCTCCGATAATTCAAAAAAAAATCCTGTAATTCCAGAAAAAATCCAGTAATTCCAAACAATCTAAAAATAATTTTAAAAATTTCATGCAATTTCGATTAAATTTCAACTAATTCTTAAATTAATTCCGTAATAATCACTGTACCTAATTCAAATTTAATACCGAAAGTTCTATGAAATTCAACGTAGTTTTAAAAAAGAAATTATCTCCGATAATTCTGAAAAAATTCTAATAATAGCAAAAAGACTTTCTGTGATTCCAAAATATATTCCAGTAATCCTACAAAAAAATAATTCTAGTAATTCCAAAAAATTCCAGTAGTTTCAACAATCCATAGTAATTCCATTGTTTTCAGGATAATTTCTGTAATTCTAAATTAATTCCGATAGTTCAAAATAATTAATTATCTTCGATAATTTCAAAAAGAATTCTAGTAAAGCTCTAGTAATTCACAAATAATTCCATAATTTCGCAAAAATTCCACCGAAACAGTAATAATCCATCGTAACTTTACTGTGTTCAGATTTGTTCCTATAATACCAAATTCATTCCTGTGATTCCATCTTAATTTTCGTAATTCCAAAAAGAATTTCAGTAATTCACAAATAATTCTAAATAATCCAAAGATAATCTTAATCATTCCAAATACTTTTAATTAACTCCAAGCAATTTTGAATAAATTTTAAAAATTTACACAACAAATGCTAGACTTAACAGTCCTTCACAATTTTTTACAAAATTTTTTGAGAAGTTCCAACTCTCAATTTTCGTAATTTAAAATAATTCCGTTAATTAAAAAAAATCCTGTAATTTCAGAAACAATCCAGTAATTCCAAGCAGTCTAAAGATAATTTTAAAAATTCCAAGCAATTTCGATTGAATTCCAAAAATGTGTACAACTAATTTTAAAATTAATTCCGTAATAATTCCTATAATTCAAATTTAATTCCGATAGTTCTATGAAATTCAACGTAATTTTGAAAATGAAATTATCTCCGATAATTTTAATAATTCCAAACAATTTCAATTAAATTCCAAAATTTGTACAACTAATTCCAAAGTTAACAGCCCTTTCTAGAGACATTTCCAACTCTCAATTTTCCTAATTCTAAAATAATTCCTGTAATTCCAAATTAATTTCGATAGTTCTCAGAAATTCAACATAATTGTCAAAAGAAATTACATATCTCCGATAATTCCAGTAATTCCAAACAATCCAAAAATAATTTTAATAATCCGAAATAATTCCAAGCAATTTCGATTAAATTCGAGGAATTTCTAGAATTAAAAGCAAAATAAAGTTTAAAAGCCAAAGTACGTTGCACATTGACAGAAAATTAATAAATGTAATGTTGAATTACACATTTGCTACAGTAGTTGATTGATCTGGCGATTTTGGGTATTTTTGTTTGATTTTTGGGCGTTGTCCTGGTCTCGAAACACCCAATGAAGTCCACTCAGTTCGAAAAAAAAGTTGTCGTAAAAATATTTTAATTTGATTTATTTCTCTCGTCGTTAAAGCAAACCGGGTCGAAGTTGGTTTAGTTTAATTTAATTACTGTAAGGTTTCTATTAGCAGCACGACTCAACTTTGCCATTAGCGATTTACAAATAGTCAGTGTCTTAAACTAGTGTTGTTATGTTGTTATAAAAGGTAATTAACGATAAATTTTAATTAACTTAATTACGGTGTTTCTTGTACTGGAGGTACCATTTAAGAGATTTAATTAGCAACTAATTTGTTACGTTAACATGTTGTTATATGCTAGTAGTCAGGTTTAAATTCCCTCTAGATTGTTACGTGACTTTCATTAAATAAAACGATTTCTTAATCATAAACATCGTTTCACATATTCTAGAATCGTTTTACTGAAACACTGAAACTTTTTTCAGTGCCTAAAAAAATGAATTTAAAAGAGTTTCCTTCTCCTGGTGACCGCTATTTGCTCGAAGATGTCTTGGGTGTTGGCGCTTTTGGCAAAGTATTTTCAGCGACTGACACACAAGCAGGAAATAACCAAGTAGCTATTAAAACACAAAAAAACTCGAAAAAATTTCAAACATACATAGAACAGGAATATAAAGTTCTGAAAGATTTATCTTGGCACGTGAATTTGCCAGATTTTTACGCAATTTTTTGCCAGGAAGACAAAGTCTGGTTTGTTTTAGAGGTAAGTAAATTAATTTTTTTGGAACAATACAGAAATGTGTTTTTTTTAGGTATGCAGTGGTGGATGTGTAACAGATTTGGTCCAGAACCTCTTGGAAAAAAATCGCCGCATGCGAGAAGAACACATTGCATATATTTTAAAAGAAACAATAAAGGTAAAAAATCACGTTTCAATCATTCTTTTTTGATTATGTTTTTAAAGGCCGCTATATTCTTGCATGAAAACTGTTGCATTCATCGTGATATTAGAGGCAAAAATATATTACTGACCAAAAACGGGGACGTTAAATTGGCCGATTTTGGCTTTTCCTGTTTTTTAAATGACGTTTTAGACGGTACAAATGAGTGTTTAGGATCTCCTTGTTGGTTAGCTCCTGAAGTTATTACATGCAAAAGAACGAAAAAAAAATACGGAAATAGGGTCGATGTTTGGTCACTGGGTATTACCGCAATCGAATTAGGGGATGGAGCAGCTCCTTACCACTCAATGCCACCATCTAGAATTTTATTTCAAATAATTACAAATCCTCCACCAACATTGTACAGAAAATTTAATTGGTCTGAAAATTACATCGACTTTATTAACGAGTGAGGAAACTTTGATTTTACTGAAACAAAACGCTCATCGGCAATTTCAGGTGTTTAGTAAAGAATGCCGAGCATCGACCATACATGGTGGAGGTGATAAATCATCCATTTTTGAACCAAGTGCCTGAAAATAACTATCATGTGAGCAACAAGATTGTTAATTTAGTGTCTAAAAGTGAATATTTTAGCTTACTCTGGAAATAAAAACTTTAATTGATGATTTAGAAGTTGTGCCTTCTGTAAGCCCAAAATCTGTTGAAGTTGTAATAATTGAGGAATATGTTAAAAGCGGTTTTGATGGGGCTTTCGAAAAAATACTTGGTGAAGATTTAGCATCTTTAGATTCTTTAGAAGAAGAGGATGTTATGAAACTGCTTGAAGCACGATTTATGACAGGACAATTTCAAACTTTCATTGGCGATATTTTGCTTATTATAAATTCAAGCGAAAAAATGAACGTTTATGGTGACGAGGTAGGTATTATTTGTTCAATTATTGTAACAAATAGAGTGGAATAAAGGCTAGAAGTACAAACCTGGGTGTGTATGCGTACAGTGGCGTAGCCAGAGAGTTTATAGGGGGTTTGCCTTTGTAAAAAAATTTGGGCACTCATTTAAACGACTTTTCAAAAAAAAACGATGTCAACACATTGTTGATGTTGTCAACAGAGGTAGGCAACACATTAAACACAATGGTGGCAACTATGGTGGTAATCTCTGTTGGGAATTTATTTAATGATGTTAAAAACAACAAATTTTCAAACTAAGTACATTTTTACTTACAAATTCAAAGTCAGGACAATATCAAACATTTTTTTCGCGATATGATCAAGAGGACGATTCAAACTAATTTTCCCATTGTATTTCATACAAGTTCCAATGCATTCTGCCACTATTGCAAATTGGTGGTTGCATAACCATGTTGACAAAAGCTTTTATTGGCCAAGCAAGCATTAGTACGATGTCAATGTCGTGCAAAAATAGGATATGCAACCAAACATACTACTGACGGACACGAAATGTTGGACATCAAATTTATGTCATTTCAAAAAATGTCAATGCAAGCCACGCTTTATTGTCAATATAATTGACGTTTGAAACTAAAATTTAAAAATTCTAGTTGAAATTTATTTTTCGCGTTGATTTTCCGAAACTATAATGCCAACAATACGTGTTTTTATACATACAGGATGCGCCAGAACTCGTGTCCCAGAGAAAATTTTCAAGTAAGGTAAGATACCAGGAACATGAAAAATT
>NW_025401068.1:12804016-12805295 GCF_015345945.1 Tribolium madens
ATACTGATAATTTTGTATATGTTTTTTACAATTATTTAGTAAAGGGACAAAAATTTTGCCAATAAAAGCCAAAAATTACATTGAACTAAGTTACAATTTAGGATACAGCTTTCTTGTTTCCTTTTTTAATAACCTATAGCAAAAAAAACTTGGAAAATTATTTTTCTAACAGAAATAAATAGAGTCAAAGTGCAAACTTTAAACCCTTATAATTTCGAAATTTTTATAGATAATATTTTTTTAACATTTTTTCCATGTTTCTGGTATCTTACCTTATATGGCATTTTTCTCTGGAGCGCGAGTTCTGGCGCACCCTGTATAAGTTCAATAAATTATTTTAATTTGTTGTCATTTTTTTTCTAGCTATCAGGATAACAATTACAAAAACCAAAAGTGAAGTTAGTTGTCTAAGAGCCGTTCTACATTTTTATGTCAGAACGACAAATCGTCCAAAATTCCGTGTCCGCCAGTGTATTGAGTTAAAAAAACCTAGGATTCCAGAAAATATTTACATACTGATAAAATAAATTAAATATATGCATAAAAAAATATATAAATTCATTTTGCAATATTTGTAATGTTGTAATCTAAATTTTTTAATTTTTTTTTGATTTTGTCAGAAATTTTCTCGATAACTATTTATCGCAGAATTGACCTTTTTTGCATATGATAGAAAAATAAATTTTCTATTCAACGATATCAAACATAAGAGGTTATTTACCAATAAGTCCGAAGTTTTGGCAATAAAAATCTCGAGAAAAATAAAAAAAATTCAACTTTAAAATTAAGCCATTTAACGTTTTTTACATTTCTAGAAGTCTTAAAGACTCAAAAAAGTGCATAAAATCTTATTGAGTCAAGTTTTAAAAATTACGAATTTTTCGAGTTTTTCAAGTGAAATCGTAAAAATAGTCAATTTACTTTAAGTCATAAATACGCTTGAAATATGGTTTTCTAGACGTAAAATTACTAAAATACTCTACGATGCATAGTTTTTGAAATATTGAGTAATAAAGTTAAGAATAAGGCTAAAGGTATAAGCACCATATCCGATTTAGACCAAAAATCAAAATTTTTTGATTCTTATGAAAAACTAGTACTATATGTAAAATTAAACGGAGAACACGCCTGTACAAATTGCTTTGACCTAGGACTCATAGTTTTTGAGATATGAATTTTTTTTTGAATAAAACTAAAAATGGCTCTGTACCCGGAYCCATAACCCGGAGCGACTTCCGGTTTGCGCCAATAAATAGATAATTTCAAGCTACTTTTAATG
>NW_025401068.1:12805467-12829440 GCF_015345945.1 Tribolium madens
CAACTCCATCGTAATCAGCGTAAGAAAATCTATCGACTGAGGCCAAAGCCAAGTCGATATCTCGCAAAAAAATTTGAATTTTTAAACGCCGATTACGGCGAAACTAAAGGAGATAGCACAAAGTGCTTGGCAAATTCGTAATCAGCGCGTCAAAATCTATCGGATAAGATAGGTTTAAATTAAATCTGAGACATGTTCAAAAACACTAGTTTTTAATGGGGGTTAGTTTCGTAAAATAAACGAGTTTAAAATTTTAGAAATTTGACAATTGTACAAACCAGGTCACGTTAAGTTATCCCAAGTCAGGTCATATTACATAAACCCCCATTTTTTTTTACGATCGAACTTTGAAACTATTATAGTTTTATTTACAATCAAAATTAAAACTTACCACTAGTTTTTGGTCGGGCAAAAATTTCATAAATTTCTCAATTTTTAGAACTTTCAGAGTTGTTCGATGTTTATAAAATTTATTGACTACATTGAGAAAAATCACGAGAGTCTAATGCTTAATCGTCGACACCGAAAAAATATTGTTCTGACTTAAATTAATTCAAAATCTCCTTTTTTAGTCAACCAAAAAATCTGAAATTATGGAATTCTTTACTTCATTCATGACCCTACTCTATGACTGACGTAAAATAAGTTGCATTGCATAAAAAACATTTTAGGGGTGGGTTTTTCAAACTAAAAATAACCCTATCGTGTCACCCCTCATACATCTCAGCTGAAAGCATAGATTTTAAAAATATAAAATGAAGTAGGTATTTTGATTTTCCTAAGCGAGATAAAAAAATGACTATCGCCAAAATCAAATTTGACCAAACCATTCGATAGAACTTTTTATTGCGCACCTTTTTTGACATAGTTCGTTTTTACGTGCGACGCATACTTTTCGAGATATTCATGTTCAAAATTTACCGATTTAAATTTGCGCGCTTCATTGCAATTTGTTAAGGTTGGTAATAGTCGGCATACATACACACACGTCTGTATGTGTAGTTGCATAAGTTTTAAGGGTTTAGAATCCGGTTTATGGCAATTAAAACTAAATTAGTAGTAATAATAGTATTTTTACATTTATTTTACCAATTTTTCTGACAATTATTTATTTAACTTTTGACTTTAATTTCTGTTACTTGTGTGTACTTCTAACTTTTATCCAACTCAATACTATTATATTCTTCAGTAATGTTTGTTGCCTATACTTCATAGTGAAATTTTTCTTTTTTTAAGTTTCACCGCAAATACCACATGAAATCGCGTTCTGACAATGAACCACACATATTTGCCGTTGCTGATAGTGCTTATCAGAACGCACTTCATCACCACATTTGCCAGAAAATCGTGTTATCGGGAGAAAGTGGTTCTGGAAAAACGACAAATTTTTTCCACTTGATAAACCATCTACTTTTTCTTGGTCAAAATGACAACATTAATCTCAGAAGAATTAAAAATGCTGCTCAATTAATTAATTCTTTAACAACCGCTGCGACGCCTGTCAATAAATATTCCACTAGATGCGTGTTCAAAATCGATGTTAAATATGGAAACACGGGAAAAGTCAGTGGTGCCGTTTTCAACATTTTTCAGTTAGAGAAATGGAGAATTTCTTGTAATAGCAGGTGGGGACATTGCTACCAAAAATCGATAAAGTTCTAGTCAAATTTTTACAGCACGCAAGGCACGTTTTATTTTTTATATTCGGTGTTCGAAGGACTGCAAACAAATCAAAAATTGGAGAAATATTTATTAAATTCCGCTTTTGAGTATAAATATTTGAAGAAATACCAAGACACCAAAAATGATCATTTAATAAACTTTGAACAGATATTAAAAATTTTTGAAGATTTTGAGTTAAACGCTTCAGAAGTAGATACGATATTATCCATAATGTCATCCATCTTAATTTTGGGTGAAATGTCTTTCAAAAACCTCGAAACCCAATTGGAAAACGAAGATAAAGAATGTATTGAAAAAATTGCTCAGTTACTACAAATCGATCCTTGCAAATTTCATTGGGCTTTGACCAATTATTGCCTAATCAAGAGAGATGTTATAATAAAAAGAAAAAATACCGAAGACGATGCAAAAAGTATACGAGACGTATTCGTCAATAATTTATATTTAAGACTAGTTGATTACATTGTTAATACTATTAACAACAGATTGTCTGCAGGACGAAAAATATTGTAATTTATCACAACTCATTTTGATGTTTTATAATTATTGTTATTTCAGTGGCGAAACATATTCGATTCAAATCCTTGATTATTTCGGCTTTGAATGTTTCAACGAGAATTTTTTATCACAGTTATTCGTCAATTCTTTTAACGAACAAATGCATTATTACTACACACAAAGAAACTTTTTTTGGGAATATTTAGACATGAAGGACGAGGATTTAAGTTATGACATTTCTTCACTTTATTATGACAACAAATTGTGTCTTGATGAATTATTGGGTAAATCAGAAGGTGTCTTTTCTGTCATAGACGAAGCTTCTAAAATGAACCAGAATGCAAAATACGTTATTAATTTTATCGAAAACTGTGAAAAAAAGTTTGTAAAAGTCGTGGGAAAATTGGAATTTTCAGTGGCCCATTATACTGGAAAAGTAACTTACACTGCATGTGATATATGTGATAAAAATCGAGATTTTCTCCCGGTTGAAGTGATTGAAACTCTTCGTTTGTCTGACAATTCAATTGTAAGGTCACTTTTCACAAATAAACTCAACAAAACTGGAAATTTAATTGTTTTAAATGGGGCCACTGATAAATCAAAATATAAATTTGCTCCGAAAAAGCCAACACTTAATCAATATTCTCAGATTAAGCACTTGACTACAAGCGTGAGGAAATTTAAGGCGCTTAGTGTGGACTTACTCAAAGATTTGTCAAAAGGATCTACTCATTTCATTCGTTGTGTAAGACCAAACATGCATCAGAATCGAAAAAATTTCGACTGTGGATTAGTTAAGCAACAAATCCGGGCCCTAGAAGTAGTCGAAACTGCAAAATTGAGGCAAAATGGTTATCCTTACCGGATTTCTTTCCACGAGTTTTTGAGGAGATATAAATTTCTTGCGTTTGACTTCAACGAAAACGTTGAAACTAACAGGGAAAACTGTCGGCTGCTTTTGATTCGTCTTGGAGTGGAAGGCTGGGAGATTGGAAAATCAAAAGTTTTTCTCAAGTATTACGTTGAAGAATATCTGTCTAGATTATTTGAAACGCAAGTTAAAAAAATTACAAAAATACAAAGCATATTGCGAAGATTTTTGGCCAAATGTTTGGTTACTAAACGACTCCAAGACAAAGAAAAAAAATGCTGTAAGAAAATTAGATTTTTGAATGGTTAGTATTTGGTAAAAAGGCGTTTCAGGCTTAGAATATGTGGAAACGAGGAAATACAAAATGAGTGCAGAAGAGGCTGCGACCATTATTCAGAAAGGTTTGTAAATTAATTGAATTAAAAATCACTGTTTTTTAGCTTACAGAGAATCAAATGTGAAAAAATCTTACCAAGAGTTTGCCGAGGATTACAAAATTTTAGACGAAGAAACGTGCAATTTTATTAGAAAATTTGCCCTCAAATGGAAAAATAATACAATCTTTCGTATTTTACTTCTGTATAAATCTGTAAGATTTCAGGATTGTTTTAATTTTTCCCAACAGGTGAGACAAGTTGTATTATTACATTAAATACAATTACAATTTTTAAGGTTCATTTGTATAACATCGGCACTTTTTATGGACTTGAAGAGATTAATCAAGCAATTTCGTTAGATAATATCGATTCAAAAGCAAACATTTCCGTTTGGTTGGGAGAAAATTCAGTGGCTTTGCAAAAAATGCCTTTTCGCCTAGATGAAATACCCTTTTATGACACCGGCGAAATGTCAAATTTAGTACTCAATTACGAGTGATTTTTCAGGTCGTCTATTTCATTTTTTTAATTGTGTCTTTTAGATTGTTGGAGGAAAAAAACGATTCCTGGGATTTACCATATCGTTGGAGAAATTTGATTTTTTCGAAATGTGACGATGCCACACAAACTAAAAGTCCCACTGCTTTACCATTTGCGCGAGATTCGACACAACAAGAAGAAAATAAAAACGATACAAATGCTGAAAGCAATGTAGAGGAAACGGAAACGAAAAATTTGTTTAAAAACGAGGAGAAAGTAAATTTCAATACAAAGCTAGCTAATGAAGATTTCGATTATATAAAATCACCGTCGACAAAAAAAGTTAAGAGGGTAGATCCTGTAATGGAATTGAAGCAAATGGGTCTAAAAAACGCGTCAGAAAATGAACCACCCTTTAATTTTCAAGGAATGCTAAGAAAAACTAATTTTAAGAAAGAAGTTAAAATGGAAGAGAATAACACAAAAATACTTCCGTATTCCTTAAGAAAAACTCCAATAAATGGTAAAAGTTACGAAAGCGCTGAAGCCAAAATTGCCCAGAATGGTATTAAAATTACCAATAATGTAGACATTATTCAATGCGACAAGAAAAAGGTTAAAATACAATTAGCGCCAGGCATTGTTTTAGAAGGTTTTGAAGAAGAAATTTGATTTTTTTTTTTAATTTTCTGTACTATAATAAATAGTTTATACTAAATTATACATATTATATTTAAAAACTGTAACTTACTTCTTACAAATAAACACATGTTTAAATAGTGATCATGAATATTACAAATAAATAAAATCCAACAAAAAATGTAGGCTTCATTAATTAAATGATAACAATTTAATTGAGTTATTTGTTTAATTTAGTTACATATAGAAGCCGTTTACCTAATCCTAAATTATAATTTTATTATTTTTCCATTTTCCAAAGTGTATGTGTGTGAGTAGTTAAATTTAATGCATCTTGGAGGTATACAGGGTGTCCCAGCGAGTTGAAAAAGTCCAGTAAGCTTTAAATGGTACAATTAAAAAAAAAATAAGACATTGATAGATACTAATCTTGAGCATCGCCTAAAATTATTTTCAACTATACAGCGTGTCTCAAAAATAAGTTACAATATAAACTTGTGTTTTTTGGATGTAGATTATTATGACAATGTTTTTAAGCTAAACTTTTATTGGTCGATTTTGCTAAGTTTTTTGACGAAAACATGCACTTTTTAAAAATTTATTACACAAAAACTGAGACATCTAGAAATATTTTTTTTATTACCCCAAAGAAGAAGGTACTGTAACATTTTTTTAGTGTATTGCATTTGCAAAGATAAAAAAATGAAGGCGTTTGTTAAAAGTTCAATATCTTAAAAAAATTAAATGGGACTCCCTATTTATTGTGTTTGCATTTAAAAGATTATTAAATTGTCTTTCTAAAATTATTTACTTTTAGGTGTTTATAATCAATAACTAAAAAGATATTTAACGTTAAACATTAAAAAAAATAATTAGTAATTACTATTGTTTGAGTAGCCAAAAAATGCACAGTTGCACAAGAGATGGAAAAAATATTACTTAATAATCACATTTGTGTTAAACTGAATCTATTATTCATTATTTTTACAATAAAATAATTCGAATTCCAGTATTTATAACGACTTTTACAATCTCTGGATAAATCAACGGATAAATTGCTCAGATATTAATAGGCATTGTTGCTACAATTAATATTGAATGTTAAATTTCTTTTTATTTATCAATTCTAGACTCTTAAAAGCTATTTTTAGATAGACAATTTATCAATCTATTAGATGCAAAAATAAAAAATAGGGTGTACTATTTATATTTTTTAAGTTATTTATTTACTTTTAACAAACTTCTTAATTTATTAATTTTTACAAATGCAAAACACTAATAAATTGCTACAGCTTTAAATTCTGTACTTTCTTCTTTGCAGAAGTAAGAAAAAATTTGTTCTACCTGTTTTAGTTTTTGTGTAATAATTTTTTTAAAAGTGCATGTTTTCGTCAAAAAAAACGTCTTTTTTCTAAAACTAAGCAAAATCGACTAACTAATAAAAGTTTAGCGTTTGTATCGTAACTTATTTTTGAGACATGCTGTATGGTTGAAAATAATTTTAGGTGATGCACTAGATTAGTTTCTATCAATGTCCTATACAATTGGACTTTTCCAACTCGCTGTAACACCCTGTATACATAACAATTTTTTTTAACATAAAAATTTTTCGAACAAGTACATTCAGTTATGTATATTCGTTTCAGTATAAAGAGGATTTGCAAAAGTAGATGTAGCTTGTTTATAAAGAGGATTGTCGTTTCTGTGCCACTGCATTTTTTTTCTTTCGTTTTCAAACTTTGCATACTCTTTTCGGTCATGAACGGTGGTGCATAACTTCCAAATAAATAATAAAATCAATCCTGCCATTAGAACTGATCCAATAACACCCAAGATCCAAGCTGCGAATAGAACGAAATAAATAAGTAGGTAATACAGAGTGATTATAAATGATTTTCATCTAGCCAGATTTGGAATTTTTTTGCATGTAACTTTATTTGTGCCGCTCGACTTTTTTGAAAGCTCTAGTTCTGTCATTAATTTTTTTCAACTAATTTCCAATAAGAATTGATAATAATGTTTACTTTGGAATAAAACAAGTTTATATTTGAAGTCTATTTTGGGATTTTTTAATTTTGAGATAAAACAAGTAGGGGTACCCCTATTTTCGTAAAGCGGCATTTTTTATTTTACATGGAAAATTCACAGCTGGCTAGATTTGTATAAATCAACAATCATTAGTACCTACCTAAAAGGTTAGGTGGTCCTCGACAGACTTTTTCTTTTTCAACTACTACTTTCAATGTTTTTTCGGTAATGTACTCATATTGAAAAGCAAAAGTACAGTCATTATCATCAACCAAAGTACAAGTTTTGACTTGACTATCTTGACTATTTTCCAATTTGTCAACAGCTTCGCTCTGGAAAAACGTACAGTTGATTCGACACTCTTCCTCGTTGAAAATTCCACTCTTGTAAGTTAGACATTCAACACAAGAGCGCAATTCTTCACATCTCTGGCCTTCACAGGTTGGACATTCGTCGCAATATTTCCCCGAATATCTCACTTCCTCGTCAAAACACTCGCATTTGCCACAGTTGCAACGTCCATGGCCGTTGCAAACGAGATTGTTATCCGGTTTAATGCAGTTGTTGTCGTTGTCTGGACACTCACATGCATCTCCGGTCCATCCAGCGTTGCACTTGCAAATCCCCCCGCATTCGCAGGAGCCCCTCTGCGAGCACAGCCTCCCATTCACCCTTTTGCAACTGTAGTTATCGCAGTCGCAGTATTTACCGAAAATTTTCTCGTCAGGATTGCTACGTTGGTTGCATTGGCATTGACCGCATCTGCAAAAACCCAAACCTGAGCAAATTCTCGTGTCATTTTTGCTGATTTTGCAGAGGGAGATGTCAGCAGAATCCGAGGTTTCCCTGCTACACTCGCAGGTTTTTCCAAAGAAGCCTGGGTTGCAGTCGCAAACACCGCAACGGAGGGCTCCAGAATTCGAGCAATTTTCCGAATTTGATGCTTGAGAAGTGCAATCACAGTCGCAGAGGACTTCTAAGTCTATGACAATGCTCTCATCTAGCGCTTCTGGTTTAATTGTTATTATGTGATTGTTTGACCCTTTGGTGCATTGCAATGGTTTTATTATGGCAGTGAAGTTGACAATTTCGCCTATGTGGATGTTGGTGCACCCGTTTATTTTGGGATGAGAACAAGTCGAGGTTATTTTTACTTCAATGTCACTTGAACTGTTTGAAGATATTGTTACGGAATCAACAATTTTCTACAAGAATGTTAATGATGAAATGAAGAAAACACATATAATGTGGGTCAGAACTCGCGCCCCAGAGAAAAATTTCATGTAAAATAATATACCAAGAACATGGAAAAAATGTTTAAAAAATTATAGGTGTTAAAATTAAGCTAAAAAAATAATAGTAATAACTTTTAACAATATTTAGAATTTCATATTTGAAGAGCAGACTTTCAAAATGCAGTTTGTCCATGTTTTTATGAATTGAGATAAAGGTTTTTAATTTTTTTTGTAAAATGCCTAAGCACTCCAGCCGTAAAATTAGTGGCCAATTTGTACATTTTTTCACATTTATTGTCACTAATATAATACATTAAAATTATTTTTTAAAAGGACAATTTTTGTTCCCTCCTGCAAAAATGCAAATTTGATAAAACTGCTTTTTGAAAGTCATTTATTCTAATCTTTTTTAGTAACGTTGTATTCGTTAAAATCATTTTTAATGTCAAAGATGTCTTAAATTTTCTATTTTTCTATTTTCCCCGTCGTGAAAATGGATTAAATTCATCGTTTATGTTATTCTATTTTTATTTAGTTTTTTCATTTTTGAAATTAATTCAAAGTGAAAAAGTCCTTGAAAAATTTTTTTTTTAATATCCCAAAAACTTCAAAACGACAAAATGTTTCTAGTCTAGAAATCTTTTAGCAAAAAATTTTCTGGGCTACGGTTATTACGTAATCCTAAGAAAGAGTACGAGAAAAAAAATGTATTTTTTATTTTGGGAATTTTTATTAATTAAATCAATAGATGAGCCGGATAGCTTGTTCATTCAACTTCAATTTGCTTTTTTATGATCTCTTTACATCGATTTGTCGAAGAGTTATTTGACTTTCAATGAAAAAGGATCTTTTTGTCTTTGATCATCAATATCTCAGACAGTTTTAAAACTAGAATAAATTTTTTGCAAGATACGATTTTTTGAAAAAAAAATTTACTTGCAACATTGATTTAAAGAAAAGAAAAAAGAGTAACTTTTTGCGTTATTTTAGTAAATCTACCGCGTATTAACGAATATTGATGGGGAGACTATATACAGGGTGTCTCAGCGAGTTGAAAAAGTCCATTAGTGACCTTTAAATAGTAAAATTAAAAAAAATATATATAAGACTGATAGATCTAGTCCATCGCCTAAAATTATTTTCAATTATACAGCGTGTCTCAAAAATAAATTACAATACAAACTTGTGTTTTTTTAAATGAAACACTATATGTTTTTGGATGTAGATTTTTATCCTAGTGTTTTTAAGGTAAACATTTATTGGTCGATTTTACTTAGTTTTAAAAATAAGACACATTTTTGACAAAAATATGCACCTTTTAAAAATTTATTACATAAAAACATTTAAAAATATTTTTTTTACTACCGCAAAGAAGAGGGTACAAGCTATAAGGTTGTAATTTTTTTTAGTGTGTGGCATTTGCAAAGATAAAAAAATGAAGGCGTTTGTTAAAAGTTCAATAACTTAAGAAATTTAAATGGAATATTCTATTTATTGTTTTTGCATTTAGAAGATTATTAAATTGTCTTTCTAAAATACTTTTAGGTGTTTATAATGAATAACTAAAAAGATATTTAACGTTAAACATTAAAAAAATAATTACTATTGTATTCAGTAGCCAAAAAGTGCCCAAGAGATGGAAAAAATATCACTTAATAATTAGTTGTTTCTAAACATTGTGGAATCGTCATCAAAATGCAAAAAAAACTATTTTTTTCACATTTTCCATATTAAAGTTGAAAAAAAAATATTTCGAAATTTTTTTTTTAGATATTTTTGAAAATGTAAAAAAATCAAATACCAATATACCAATTTTTGAGACTATTTATTTAGCTTTTGCATACCCTAATTTTACCTTCTCAAATTATTTGCACTAATAAAAAGTTGATACCCCAAAAGCTGCATTTGGCACTAGGTTTACGAATTAAAAAAAGTTTTTTTTTAATTGTTTTCGATTTTTTTTAATGTAACAGTAGCCTATTATTTTTCAAAACTCAACAACTTGAAGCATTTTGCAACTTTGAACATGTACTATTTTATTTACACTTTTTATTGCATATGTTATTATTTATTGAATTTTCTTTTGTACCAAGTATACAAAAAATTATATTGTTTTTAAATTTTATAAATATTAGATACAATAAATTCAGCAAACATAGGGAAGAAAAACTCGTTTTTTCGTGTAATTTTTCTGCAATTTTGTGTTTATGCACCCATTGAAAATATGAAAAGTCGGCGCCCATGTTTTTTTATAATTATTTAGTAAAAGTACAAAAATTTTGTCAATAAAAGCCACAAATAACATTAAATAGAGTTACAATCTCTTCCAGAAGCCTAAAAATTATTTTTCCAACAAAAATAAATATAGTCAAAGTGCAAATTTTTTTATAGAGAGAATTTTTTTAACATTTTTCCATGTTCCTAGTATCTTACCTTACAAGCTATTTTCCTCTGGGGCGCGAGTTCTGGCGCACCCTATATTTCTTACATTATAATTGTCCAACACCAAATTAATGACGTTTTCCGACTTTTCATCTAAAACCCCAATATTGGAATTTTCGATAGATTCGGAAAGTTGTTTATAAATGTTTACAACTCGTTTTTTATTGACAATAGCAAAAACTATATTTATGTTATTTTCTTTAGCTACATGATTTATTTGCGACACCGATGGATAGTCAAACGCCAGGTCATGAGTGTAACTATTGTCTTTCATGTAGCATTGGGCGTTATTGGGTTCCACAATTCCGGCTAATTTTCCATCTCCGGCAATGTGAAACTCCGCATCAGTGGAGAAAACAATTAGATGTCTTGCTTGAGTTCGCCAACCGATGCTGTTTTTGCATACAATTGCTTGCATGAGTGCATCAAATCCGCCTTCGGGGGAATCTAAATTACCTGAAACTCGGGCTTGAAACACTTGTTCCGAAAACTTTCGATAATCTTCGGTCAGAGAAATGTGGTTTTTGAAACTGTATGGGGAAACACAAATCACCGTTTTGCCGTTTTTGTTTAACTTACAGGGAGTTTTTAATCTAAAATTTCAAGTTGTTAGAGAAAAGGTTAAATACAGAACTTGCGCCCCAGAGAAAATTTTCAAAAAGGTAAGACACCAGGAACATGAAAATAATTCTATCTGTCAAAAAATTTTGAAATTTGACATTTTTTTACATCTATTTAATGATACTGATGTTTTTTTACAATTATTTAGTAAAGGGACAAAAATTTTGCCAATAAAAGCCACAAACAACATTGAACAGAGTTACAATTTAGGATACAGCTTCCTTGTTTCCTCTTTTAATAGCCTATAGCAAAAAAACTTTGAAAATTATTTTTCCAACAGAAATAAATAGAGTCAAAGTGTAAAATTTGAACCCTCATTCATATACCTTCGAAATTTTATAGATAAAATTTTTTTAACATTTTTTCCATGTTCCTGGTATCTTACCTTATATGGCATTTTTCTCTGGGGCACTCTGTATGTTTGAAAGCGTACTTTTGTGGTACTGTGCTCACGAAAGGTAAGTCAACTTTATCAACGAAACTACCAAAACCTAAACGGAAATTGTTGGTAATGTTCATCATCGTTTTGGCTAGCTTATCTCCAAGTTTAGCAAGCTTTTCTCTGTGATCCTCCATTGAAGCTGAAAGATCCATTATGTAATATAAATCCACTGGATAGTTTTCGGCTTGGGCGTATTGAAAAGGTAGAGAAAACTCTTCTCCTTTCCTTAATTTTAGTTTGATTTTTTGGGGTCTAATTTGAACAGCTTCTCCATTTTTCGTGTTTGAAAACGGTTTGTCTTCCAAAATCGTTATTTCTCTCCTCGGATTTACGACATGCTCTTTATCACACAAATTATCTCCGATTTGATTTTTGTGAATGCAATGTATTTCGGATTTCTAGAATTCGTACATTAATAATAATGTAATCTTGAAAAATAATTTATTAAAACTTACTGGTTTGATGCACCAAACACAATCCGGTTCTCGTATACACACATCGCAAGTGTCCTTTGATCGGCAATTATTATTTATTCCATTTTCACCCAATGTAAAAACAACAAAAAGAGAAAAAAATAATGTTCTACAAGCAAGCATGATAACAAGAATAATGACGCTGAAAGGAAAGAGCTGAGATAACGAACTATGGGTAAAACCAAATGTCTGACTCAGATTGCAACCAAGCGCTTCCGTCGCTTCGGGCTTGGATTTTAAATATTTGTGTTTGAAAATCAAATAAATAGTTTCAATTCCAGTGAAGTAATAGAAGTTTATTACACAAGTAAAGAAAAGTTGTTCATTATTTTGAGTGTTCTTGAAACGAGTTTTCAAGGAATAATGAGCAGATAATGCCAACTTTTCTTTACGTGTATAAAGCCTACAACGTTTTCATTTATAGGTAAAAAAATAACTTAAAAAATGTAAATGAAACACCCTATTTTTTATTTTTGCATCTAATAGATTGATAGATCTAAAAAATCTAAAAAAAATAAACTTTTAATGTCTAGAATTGATAAATGAAAAGATATTTAACATTCAATATTAATTGTAGCAACAATGCCTATCAATTGTTGATACTATGGCAATCATATCCTGAGATTGTAAAAGTCGTTATAAATACTGAAATTCGAATTATTTTATTGTAAAAATAAAGAATAATGGATTCAGTTTAACACAAATGTGATTATTAAGTGATATTTCTTCCATCTCTTGTGCAACTGTGCACTTTTTGGCAACTGAAAAAATAGTATAGCAGATGTTAAACTATTTCTTTAAAAACTCTTTTGAGTAGATAAAGTAACACTTTAACAGTAAGGGTTGTTTTTGCTTTATGTGAAACGAGCAAATCTGTAGTTAAAACTTCATTATTCTGACTCAGTGGAAAAAAAAGTTATTTTTTTCTTACTTTTGGACTTGTAATAATAATCTTTCTTTGCTTTTCAAGTTCCAACACGATGTCACTTTGACAATTAATTAATTAATTGAATAATGATTGTTTTTGTTAAAAATGACTGTTTTTTTAGAAGCTGTTTTTTTGACTTGCCATTTATTAAAATTATGTTTTTTACAAACATTTTTGTTATTTAACTTACGTTAACTATCTGTCAAAACGACATCGTTGTCAAAAAAATAAAACGCCAATGTGGGATTTAAAACGCAGAGAAAAAATTACACTAGTTTACACGATTTTAATACCTTAAATTTCTTATAGATTTTGAGGCACTGAGTTAAAAAAAAACTATTTAAAAAAATCCACCACGTTACGTTTAAGAAATATGTAATTAACAAAAATACAAAAACCGCCAAAAAACATATTAAAAGTGAGTTATTTTACTTGGTTTTATTATACTTTTTGGATCAGTTTTCTTTATAACAATCCAACAGTAATCTACTAACATATTTTCATCCCAAAAACCTTCGTGTCGATCTTTGAAAACCCTTCAGATCTTGATTAAAACTCTCGTCTTGTTTGTCACTCATGCTCCTTAAATTTTTAGAAAAAAAGTCCAAATGCGAGTGAAATGTTTTCATTTAGACCCTTATAGTAATAATTTTGCAATAATTCAGCAACAATTTGAATTTAAATAAATTTTAAATCGGAGGCATTTGTGCAGAAAGCAGGAAAATTATCGTCTGTAACAAAAAAGTGTGACGTGATAGAAAAATTTAAGAATTATTTTTGTTTAATTAAAGGTAAGTTAACATATAAATAATAATTTGATTAAAGATCGTATTGTTTGTAGACTATAGTGTTATTAGCGCAAAATCAAGAGAAAAATTAAATTTTCTTTCCACTGAGTGAAAAATAATGAACTTTTAAAATTACAGACTTACTGGTTTCAGGTGAAGCAAAAAATGTTTTTCTTTGGCAGTGTTGGCGTAAAATAAAAAAATCCGGGAACATACTGTATAATACAAGTTATTATTATTATTACGGCATTAAATTTACCACTTTGGGTTTTTTGCTTTGTTTAGAAGTAATAAAAATAAATATAAAAACGGAAGAAAGTAGTTATTTGTTAATAAAATTAAAAGTAAATCACAAAATTTTGTTAAGGTAATGAAATACATGGGCATGCATTTTTTCTCTAAAATTAGCTTAGTGTCATTTTGGAAATTATAATAATCACCATTTAATAATCTATACGCAATGAACAAATTTTCAGAAAAAGACCTGAAGACCTGCTAGTTAGCCGGAAACACTATTGCAACAAAGCGCAGTGTTAGCAGAAAGTTAAACTGGTGAATAGTTTTTTCCCTGGGTGTACCTTCTTTGCGGTAGTAAAAAAATATTTCTAGATCTTAGTCTAGTCAGTCTTCTAGTCTTAGTTTTTGTGTATTAAATTTTTAAAAAGTGCATGTTTTCGTCAAAAAACCGTCTTATTTTTAAAACTAAGCAAAATCAACCAATAGAAGTTTGTCCTAAAAATCTACATCCAAAAACGCTAAGAAACATATGGTGTTTCATTTAAAAACACACAAGTTTGTATTGTAACTTATTTTAGGGACACGCTGTATAGTTAAAAATAATTTTAGGCGATAGATTAGATTAGTATCTATCAATGTCCAATATAATTTTTTTTAATTTTACTATTTAAAGATCAGTAATAGACTTTTTCAAGAGACACCCTGTATGTGCAGTTATTTTTTTTGTTAATTCTAGTTTTGTTGTTTGTTTAAGAAATTAAAGCAATTTAAATGTAGGTTAATCATTTATAATTTATTTTTCAGTACACGTTACAATAATACACATCATTCGTCTAAATTCCCGGTGATATTGTAAATCCAGTTAAGATAAGGAAACACTCTCATATATCCTGAAGGATCCAAACTTTCACATCCTCGACTGCTAATGAAACTAAAGACTCCCACAACAATTGGATGCCGACCATTTAAATAGTAGATTAGTGGACTTCCACTATCACCCTTAAATTTTTTTTCAAAAATTTCTTGTATTCAATAATAGTTACATTACCGTGCATGGACCCTCATTATAAACCCCATAAACGCAAATCACATTTTCCGTTACGTGTTGACCAAAAGAAATTCTACATAAATCGTTAGATATGGTAACTAAATTGACATAATTCAAGTGACCAACAGGAGCAGGTTCGTCTGCAAAAAAATTAAAACATTTGGAGGGCTAAAATTTTTTTTTCTAACTCACAGTCACTAACTTGGCCCCAACCAATTGCAGTGACACTCACATTTGAACCATATACCATCACAGGTAAATAAATCTTCCCGATATAATCTAAAAAACACTCACTCAAAACCACTTGTAATTAAAATTATGTATCTACTCACCATTAAACTTAATATTTTGACGAAGCTTTATCAAAGCGATGTTATTATCTAAACTAGTTCTGTTGAATTCAGGATGTAGAAAATAATTTGTAGTACTGACATTTATCCTGTTTGGGTCATCGTCATAGAGGGAGTTTGACCCAAGAGCAATACTAAATTCAGTGCCACTGAAACCAAAGTTATTGATTTTGCTCAATTGAATAAACAATTTTACTTTTCCACACAATGTCCCGCTGTTAGAATCCAACGCGTGCTTAAAAGAACTCCTTCACAAAACACCACACTGTTGAAAGTTTTCGTAAATATCGCAGCTGCAAACGGAAATTGACCCGCTCGTGCTTGATTACCCCCAATTATACGAATATCTAAACCAAAAATTAGATTTGAGTTTTTTTTTTAACATTCACTTACCTGAATTTTCGCTAATTGCTAATGCTTGTTTTATGCAACCTGAGAGACATATCAATGACCATAAAAGTTTCATTTTGTTTTATTTGAAAGTTTGAATTGACTTGTTAACTTAGTTATGTAGTATTTTAAACGTAAGTACCTATGGTTATCTTTTCTATTCATAATGTAGATTGTAACGAATGATTAGCTTTTTAAGATGGATTACTAGTGGAAACAAAAGATTTGATTAGTCAGAAGGCTTCCTGTATTTATGTTTCTGTTGGGCTTTGTTAGAAAAGAGAAATATTTCGAGTCTAGATTAGATAATTTTAGGAGAAATGCGTCAAGTAGGAAAGTTACTCAAGTCAAATATCTTAAAATGCGATTTTTTCAATTAAACTCTTATTTAAAATGAAGGCTTACCTATTATAGAAAATAAAACATATGTTTACTTATGTCTAGAAATTTAAATTTTTAATAATGTTATACAGGTTGACTCAAAACAACCGTAGTTGGGTGGTTTTTAGAACTATTTTATTACTCTCAAAATTTCAAAAAATCACTAATTCTCCTTCAAATATGCAACTTTTGTATTAAATTTTATTAAGTACGGTGGAAATAATAAGAAAACAATGAATAAATCTTAATCAGTCCAGTTCTGTTGTGCTTTGTTAGAAAAGAGAAATATTTCGTGTCTAGATTAGATAATTTTATAGGAGAAATGCGTCAAGTAGGAAAGTTGCGCAAGTTAACAAAATTAAAAACAGATATTAGAATAATAAAATTTACTATAGAACTCAAAGTCAATATGTAAAAGTAATTGTTGATTTATTTGTGGAGATTGGGAATAATTGCAAAATTGAAAAAATAAAGCAATTTGAGCTATTTTCAATCCAATTTTGCTCGATTCAAAGTATCTTATAAAAATAATTGCTTAAAACTTAAAACCCAATTTCAGGCAAAATTGAAGCATTTTGTTCTATTTGCAATAGATTTGGCTCAATTTTAAACCGGAAATCAACCTGAATCAAAGAATTTCAACAAAATAAATGCTTAAATAACAGTTTTCTTCAAAAATAAAGCAATTTGACCTATTTCCAATCTAATTTTGATCGATTTTACCACAAAAATCATTCAAAATTAATAAATTTTATAAAAATAATTGCTTAAACTCTAATTTTAGGCCGAAATGAAGCAATTTGTGATATTTCCAATCGATTTGACTCAATTTTAAACCGGAAATCAACCTGAATCAAAGAATTTCAACAAAATAAATGCTTAAATAACAGTTTTCTTCAAAAATAAAGCAAGTTAAGCTATTTCCAATCTAATTTTGCTCGATTTTAACACAAAAATCATTCTAAATCTATAAATTTTATAAAAATAATTGCTTAAAATCCAATTTTATGCCCAAATAAAAGCATCCTGAATCAAAATATTTCAACAAAATAAATGCTTAAATAACAGTTATCTGCCCAAATTAAACAATTTGAGGTATTTTTGATCCAATTTTTCTCGATTTTAGCACAGAAGTCATTCTAAAATAAACTATTTTATAAAAATTATTACTTAAAATTCAAGGCCAAAATAAAGCAATTTGTGCTATTTCAAATCAAGGAACGGCAGTTCCCATCTTTAGACATTAGTTATAACGAATAAATCAACAATTACAAAAAAAGGGAATAAGAAAATTATACTATCTCGATATCTACAAGTATCTTAAAATACGATTTTTTCAGATAAACTAAAATTAAAATAAAAAAAAGAAATTTCATTTTTTAGTAATGTTATACGAGTTGACGCAAACAACCGTACTTGGGTGGTTTTTAGAACTATTTGATTACTCTCAAAATTTCAAAAAAGCACTAATTCTCCTTACGTTCTTAAAATATGCAAATTTTGTATTACATTTTTTAAATTAAGGCCAGTAATTTAGTGTTTTAAATAAAACAGAAACTTGAGAAAACATTGAATAAATCCTAATCAGCAAACATGTCAAAATTTTTTTGCCTCTGTAAATAATGAAACATAAAACCATATCATCGCTTTTGTTAACACCACATAAGCGCGTGGTGTTGTTTTTGAATCACGGTGTATATGGTGGACCTGATAAGGTAGTAATTATTTGAGATTATTAACATTTATGTATTTTATCATTAAATGATTGATTACATACTTATCCAGGTGTCTCATACCAGGTGAATAAAAAGTATGGAACCAAACGTTTTTTTTGCTTAAACTATTTATTTTTCGGAAAAACTAATTGATGATAAAGCACTATAAAAATCTGATATGTTATCAAGAATACAATTTTTGAAAATTTTCTTTTGTTTTTTGAGTTCTACATTTTTTTTTATTTTTTTTTAATTAGCAACCCACTACATATAAAACCATTTTTCTCAGGTTATGATCTAAGGATTACAATTACCTACTTCAAAATTAATTTAAAAAAAATTTTTTTTTACACAAATTGCAATTTTGACAAAAAACACATCTCAAAAATAAAACAAAAATTTATATCTATTAATTATTATTTTCGAGAGGCAAATAACTAAAAAAACCGTTTGCATAATTGCTTGCAGATTTTTTACTGCAATGCAGTTATTTGTAATTTGGTACAGCATTTTCCGAAAAGGGCCAAAAGAATAATTAAAACTTTTGAGTAAATTTATTCAAATTTATTTCGCATTAAAATTGTATTTTCCAAAAATAAAATTTTTAAATTTGTGTTACATTTCTTATCCATCCCACGTAGGGGAAAGTCCTGGTAAATCCAGACGGATCGGTGGATTCGCACCCATTTCCACTGAAAAAGCTTGAAACACCCACATGGGTGGCAGCAGTCCCATCAAGGTATTGAATCAAAGGACCACCGCTATCACCCTAAAACCAAAGAGATTAATTTTGAAAAACCACAAAAATCAGTCTTCTGACATGGCAAGTCCCTTGATTGAAGTTTCCTTCAGCACAAACCATTTCTTCGATGATTTGCTTTCCGTAAGTATTTCGACATTCCTGGTTACTCAAAACGGTTATGCTAACTCTGTGGAGATCAGAAACGTTTCCAGCATCCTCTGAAATTTTTCACATTTAACCAACAAAAAAAATAAAAAATTGAGGTAAACATTTACCATCACTGATTTGTCCCCATCCAAGAGCCACAACAACAGAATAATCGACCAGCGCCGAAGTGGGTAAAAGAATTGGTTGAACGTAATCTGAAAAAAAAGTTTGCCACTTCACCACCAAGAAGAATAATCCTCTCACCGCTATATTCCAGAGGCAATCGCAGCTTAATAAGCGCAATATCATGCTGAAGAGTGAAGGCATCATACTTTGGATACAAATAATATTCTTCAGCGGCTACGGTAATCCTATTGGAGTCGTTAGCATCTTGCAAGTTGTTAGACCCAAGAACGATGGTAAATCGAAGAGCCCCATCGACGCATTGAGCCCCAGTCAAAATCCACTCGTGGCTAAGGAGAGCTCCTGCACAAAAATATTGGCCTGAACTGGTGTGGATGTAAATTCCTGCAGCAAAGGGAAATTCTCCTGCTCGGGCATCGTTACCACCAATGATTCGTCCACCTGAAATAATCTTCAACTAAACACGAACAAAACTTCTTCACCACTTACCAATTTTACTAGAAACTGGTGATGACAAAATGGTTAATATGGATAGGGCAAAAAGTGCAACAAACTTCATTTTGAACGCTGTAATTACTGAATTTTGTCTAAAAGCCTCTTCTTATACTATTTTGTTATCACGCTGTTTTATGATTTAAGCCGCCATATAATTTTTGAAAAAAAAAGAAAAAATGTTTTATGTAACTCAGATAAGCTAGAGGTGCAGTTTTTGTCATCAAATTAAAATTGTGGAAATTTTTGGTGAATTTTGTGACGTCTATTTATTTTAATCGAGATCTAAAAGGGCAAAAATGATACTTTTCGTCCAAACCAAACTTCCTTAATTTCTTTGTTTCAGTGTTTTGAATAAGTAAGTGGAAAAGGCATGTTTTGTAATGGGATTAGTTTAAGATTAAACTGAGTATTATATTGCATTTTATTGATTATTATCGGATGATTTTTTGCGTTTTTTTCAACTTGACTTTATCACGACTCCAGATTAACATCGTTTTAGTTCCATTTTTTTCCTTTTTTTAATCAATTGTCGAATTTTCGTGTCCTGTTTTACGTTTATGTCCTAATTTGTCTCGAACAAACAGACCTAAGTGGGCCGTTTTTAAATTTTTAGCGAAAACGAAATGTGTTACAAATCTCAAGTTAAATATTTTCTTGTATGTTAATCACAAATTAAAAATCGTCATTTCACATGTGAAAAAATTAAGTAGAATTACTTAAAAATCACTTATAATGACCAAATTAAATATTAATTTGGCTTGCATAAGTTTGCATTGTGCAGACCAATGAAAGGGCTTTTAGATTTTTTCATACAAAAAAAAATTAATTAACACAAAACAATAGAAATTAATACTAGGTGAATAAAAAGTTTGGAACCAAACATTTTTTGCTTAAACTATATTTTTTGAAAAAACTAATTGATGAGTGATAAAGTACTATAAAAATGTGATAATTTAGCAACAATAAAATTTTTCGAAATTTCCTTTTGTTTTTGAGTTCTACAAAAAAAAAATTTAATGGCAACCCACTATAAAATCATTTTTCTCATAAAAGCTATACTCTAAGGATTATGTTTACACATAAATTACAAATTTTGGCAAAAAAAATGGCATAACATAACTGAAAATACGGTCACTTTTTTTTATATTACTTCACTTTATATTAATTATTATTTGCTGGAGGCAAATGATTAAAAATAAAACCGCTTGGTTCCATACCCTGTATGTTATTTATAATTAATTAAACAATTTAGATTAGAATCTAAAAATTTTTATTCGTTTTTCATGTCAATATCTTGCATTTTATAACTTTTCTTATTATACAGGGGTGTGCCAGAACTCGCGCCCCAGAGTTAAGATACCAGGAAAATGGAAAAAAAATCTCACTGTCAAAAAGTTTTCACATTTATTTTTTGACATTTGACATTTTTTATGTCTATTTAATAATACAGATGATGTTGTATATGTTTTTTTATAATTATTTAGTAAAGGTACAAAAATTTTGCCAATAAAAGCCACAAATAATATTTGTTACAATTTAGGATACAGCTTCTTTGTTTCCTCTTCTAATAGCCTGTACCAAAAAAAAAAATAGAATTTTTTTTCCAATAGAAGTAAATAGAGTCAAAATGCAAAATTTAAACTCTCATAACTTTAAAATTTTTATAGCTAGAATGTTTTTTTCATGGTATCCCACCTTACATGGCATTTTTCTCTGGGGCACCCTGTATTTAAATTTTTAAACAGTTTAAATGATTTTTACCTTCCTTATCTTATAAGGCAAGTATTGTAATCGACTGAAATTTGGCCTATCCAGATGTTTCACAAATAAGTAGGATAAGCAAAGTCGTGTGATGTTCACACCAGATTTTACTTTATACTATAGATTTCAAAAGCTTTACTAACGCTTTTTATGTATTAATGACTCATATTTTAAAAATAAAAGTTTTAGTTTGGACACTAATAAAGAAACCAACTTCTGAAAATGCAAAATTGGGACATTAATAAAAATAGTTGTAATAATTTTATTACCAATGTAAGAACATAACAAAACAAACCATTTTTCGGCAATGTTTCAGAGGCGTTTTTAATTTTTTGACCACCACTGAAATGTGTTACTTCGACTTCAATTACTTATCTTCAGAAAACAATTCTGGCCCTGTGACATTTATTGTGAAACAACTGACCAATTTTTACCCATAAAACCTAGTAATTTTTTCAAAATTTTATTACTGCCTAAAAATTTATCGAGAACTAAAAGGAAATAAAACGTTTGTGGGCAGTATTTAATTTGTAATCCAAATAAATTGATGTTTATTAAATTACAATTGAGTTACATTTCTTATCCACTCTCTGTACGCAATCGTCCTTGTGAAACCTGAAGGATCAGTAGTTTCGCACCCATTATGGCTTCTAAAACTTGCAATTCCTACATGCACAGCAGTACCACCAACAGTTTGAATTAAAGCCCCACCCATGTCACCCTGAAAGTTTTGTACCATATTATATTTGACCATTTTTCAGGCTTTACTCACGTTACAAATACCCTCATTGTAGTTTCCAGCAGCACAGAGCATATCATTTGTAATCTGCGGACCGTAAGTTAATTGACATTCATCATGAGAAATTGTTGTAAGAGTCACAGAATCAAGATTATTAGAAAGTCCGGTACTAACTGAAAAAAAAAATATTTTTTGATAAAAAAATTCAAATATTACAATCATCGACTTGTCCCCATCCAACAGCAGTGACGGAAATATAATCAGGAGTGAAACTACTAGGCAATGTAATAGCACTAATATATTCTAAAATAAATTTATTAAGCAAAACTTAATACAATTGAAATAACTTACGATTAAACTCAATTGGAAGCCGCAGTTTAATCAATCCAATGTCGTTTTCTAAATTTTCAGGATTATAACTGGGATGAAGGCTGAAACTAGCTGTGGCTAGAGTAACACGATTAGGATCTGTCCCTTCTAGAATATTTGACCCCAGTTGGATTCTAAAGGAAGTAGCCCTAAAATGACCCATTTCAGGAATTGTGGTAAACTATCTAAACCTTCAAACCCATCCACACATTGCCCAGCGGTCAGAACCCACTGATTACTGAGTAAAACACCTCCACAGAAGTAAGTACCTCCAGATTTGGTAACGTAAATTGCCGCCACAAAGGGAAATTGACCAACTCGGGCCTGGCTACCCCCTACAATTCGGGACTTCAAATTACTATTAAAACAACTGTGTTAAAAAATACTCACCCCTTTGGGCAGAGTCAATGCAGGTGGTACACACAACAGAAGGAATGTTAGGAATTTCATGATGAATGATGTTTGAATTTTCGAATTGTAATTTATCCTTCCTGTAATCTAAGAAACGCTTAACTGGATTATTTATCTCCCAAATGAGAGGCAACTGGCTTAGGGGATTCAATTTCACACTAGAAAAATTTAAAATATTTTTATTTCCAACAATTCACAGATAAAAATAATTGTTGTCTAGATGTTTGTGACATTTTTAATCCAATCAAGATAAGAGTATGTCCGTGTAAATCCTGACGGATCTGTACTTTCGCACCCATTTCCGCTATAAAAACTTGCGATTCCGCCAAGAGTCCAATACTTTGTGTTGTCTTTATGTGCAATTAGAGGACCACCGTTGTCGCCCTTGAAATTACAAAATTGTAAACGAGTTTTATTTCCGGAAACTTACAAGACAAATTCCTTCATTGTAATTACCACTGGCACAAACCATTGTGTCTTTGATTTGGTTACCGAAAGTTAACCTACACGCTAAGTTAGATATAACTGACATTTCTACGTACTCTAGACGGTTAGAATATTCCGGATTGGCTAAAAATTAACATTTCGTAAAAACTCCAGAAGAGAAAAATTCTTACAGTCGCTGATTTGACCCCAACCAAGAGCCGTTACAGTAGTGTAATCTTCTAATTCTTCTTTTGGTAGATATACAGGGTTTATGTATACTAAAATAAGTGAAAATTTTGGTGGTAATTTAAATTTTTGTTAATTACTTGTAAAAGTTATGGCCATTCGAAGGCGAATTAGCCCAATGTCATTTTCCAAAGTCTCAGGATTGTATTCCGGATGTAAAACATACTCGCTTGTAGATAAAATAAGAACATTTGAGTCTTCTGATTCTAATCGAACTGTCCCCAAACGAATAGTGAATATTAAAGCACTACAATACAAAGTTGTGGTGTTTTTTTTCAAAATATGTGATAATACTTGTCCACACAACTCCCCGATGTTAAAATCCATTCTTTGTCGATGAGGGAACCTCCACAAAAATGCTTGCTGTTAGCTGTTTGAACCGTGATGGCTGCTACAAATGGGAATTCCCCTACGTCAGCAGTTTCACCATGTATAATACGACCTAAAAAATTTGTTTATCTTTCTTAGGAATCTTGTATTTACTACTTACCAGAAGGGTACCTAAGTTCTCCAGAATGAATTTTCTAAAAATTTCCAGATTATTTTTATTTTGGCAAACATTAGCTTACCTCTGCGCTCAATATAGTGAAAATTGATAAAAATAATAACGCAAGAAAGACCATCTTGGTGTTTGAGGTAATTTTTATTTTTTGGGTCTTAAATATCGTAAATATTTTTATCGCCTGCGTAAATCATGATAAAAGTAGGTATTTTCATAAAGGTGGATTAGCTTTGAAAAGTTTTAACCGGTATTTGCTTCTATTCTATTCTATTCTATTCCTATTCTATTCCTATTCTATTCCTATTCTATTCCTATTCTATTCCTATTCTATTCCTATTCTATTCCTATTCTATTCCTATTCT
>NW_025401068.1:12830530-12970597 GCF_015345945.1 Tribolium madens
TCTATTCCTATTCTATTCCTATTCTATTCCTATTCTATTCCTATTCTATTCCTATTCTATTCCTATTCTATTCCTATTCTATTCCTATTCTATTCTATACCACAAGAAGTACCTGAAAAAAAAAGAAATAACAAAAAGGAAGAATGAAATCCTTAACATTCAAAAACAAAATGCTACTGAAGAAACCAAACATTTGGTGAAAGAATCAGCAAAAGGAATCATTAAAGATATTATTACTAAAAGAGAAGACCTAAAAATAAAGCCAATAAAGCCGAATGATGAAGGTAAATTGCAAAAATTGCAAAAATCTTAAACATTTGGTGAAAGAATCAGCAAAAGGAATCATTAAAGATATTATTACTAAAAGAGAAGACCTAAAAATAAAGCCAATAAAGCCGAATGATGAAGGTAAATTGCAAAAATTGCAAAAATCTTACAGGAAGAAATAAAAGAAGTGGCTGAATTAACATCGAAAAGGAAACTGATGAACACGTAGTTAAAGACAGTAAGCAAACTGTGGCAAAAGAAACTACTAATATCTTAGAAAGTGCAAAAAATAAAGCCGAAGAAGCTAAAGATGTCAAAGAAAAAATTGTTGAAAAGAAGAAACAGTTAGTCGAAGCTGCGAAAGATTTTGAGGATACAGTAGTTAAAAATGCTGGTAGAAGTGGTAGAAAAAACTAAAACAGAAGTTGAAGAAACTATTCTATTCTATTCTTCTGTCTGTATTTTCATACTTTTTTATTTGTAAACTTACAAAGTCTTTAGGGCAGAAAATGTATGTGTATTAGTTATCTATTAAAAATATACTGTTTTGTGGATAAACTTAAAACACAAGCTATATCATTTTTTCTTTATTTTTTTATATTTTATTTTTTTAAAAAAAGCCTTTGCTCTCAATTTGAGACAAGGGTCTAATAATATTTTCTGTACCAGGATATACGTACAAAAAAGTATAGAACCAAGCGTTTTTGTAATTTCTTGCCTTCAGAATATAGTTATTAATACAAATTAGAATGTTATAAAAAATGCCGTCGTGTTTTGAGAATGAATTTTTGTTTTATTTTTGAGTTATGCAATTTTTTTTTAATGACAACTCATTTAATTTTTTTTTCGTAAAAATTGAATATAAAATGTAGGTAGGTATGTACATACATAAGTAATCCTTGTAGAAAAAAAAGATTTTATAATAGCCATTTGAAAACATTAAAAAGTTTGCAACACTCGAAAACTAAAAAAATTTTCAAAAAATTTTATTACTAAAAAATCATCACGTTTTTATCGTACTTGATAATGTACTAATTATTTTTTTCTTAAATTAATTAATTTATGCAAACAACGTTTGTTTCCTCACTTTTTGATAACCATGTAAGTATTTATTTATCACTTATTTGACATAGAAAACCGCAATTGAGAAAATAGCTTTTTTATAAGTTTGAAACAAAGTCCAACCTACTATGAATACAATATAATTTCTAAAAGTATAGAAATAAATAACTTACATCATTTATTAAGAAACATCAGACTTCTACGACTGACTATTTTTTTTTTAATTATCAAAACAGTTCCTTCTAAAAATCGCTGTTCCTTAATTTTGAATAAGGTTCTAAATGTAATGTAAAGTAAAGTAAAAAAATCTTTGAATATAGGCTTGAAATAAGAAACTTTTTTTACACATTCCAAACACATAGTTTTATTGCTGAACCAGAAAAACCAAAAAAAGAAAAAATTACACCTATAAAAATATTTAAAAAAGTGTGATAATTGGTAAAAACTTCTCAAATAGGTGACTATGTTAATTATATTTTCAGATACTCAAAAAATACGACTTTTATAAGTTGACCACGAAATAATTCTGTTAAATTTTTTGTGGGCCCCAAATAATACATCAAGACAAACAATTTTACAGTTTTATTAACACAAAATATTACAATTTAGCTCAAAAAGTCCCTTTGGTTACATTTGCGATCCAGTCTAGGTACAAATACGTCCTTGTGTATCCTGAAGGATGCGGTTGATCGCATCCATTTCCACTAATAAAACTCGACACCCCAGCATGCCGCACCGATTGAGGACTGTAAATATGCTCAATCAAAGGACTTCCAATGTCACCCTTTAAAAAAACTTGTTACACAGTGACCCATCAAAATCACATTACTCACAAGACAAGTTCCTTCAATGTAATTACCGGTAGCACAAACCATATCACTGCTGATTTGGTATCCGAAAACGTTTTTGCACTCTTCGTTGGTGATGGTAATCAAACTAACATATTGCAAGTCATCAGAAAGACCACTTTCGGCTAAAAAAACACATTAATTGGTGAATTAATTGTGTGAAGTTAATTACAATCACTGGTTTGGCCCCAACCTATTGCAGTCAAATGGTCATACAATGGGATATCGCGATTTGTCAGTGTTATGGGTTTTATGTAATCTAAAATTTTTTTTTTAATAATTTTCAAGTTTTATGATACACACCTGAGTATTGTAGAGGTTGTCGAAGCTGAATTAGGGCAATATTATTTTCAAGTGTGGTAGGATTGTAATTTGGATGAACCACATAGTGAGAACTAGCAAAAGTTTGACGATTGGGATCACTGTTGGATAAACTGTTTGATCCCAGTCGAATTGTGAAAAGAGTAGCTCTAGCAATTAGATCAAATATCAAGTGGTTCAAAAATTTTTGTTATTTTTTTACCCGTCTACACAATAGGCTGCTGTTAGAATCCATTGGTGGTCAATGAGAGCTCCCCCACAAAAGATAGAACTAGAGGTAGTTTGCACGTAAATGGCGGCAGAAAACGGAAATTGTCCAGCGTATGCGGTGTCTCCACCTACTATTCTAACTGAAGGGATAAATTTTAGAGCAGAAATACGATTTTTAGAAACTTACCAGACTTGTTATTTGGAAGCTGAGGTGAAGAGAAGACCTGTAATAAATTTATCTTAATTTTTCCCTCTGATTGATAAAAAGTGTTATATTACCACATTAAAAATACATAGAATTAGAAATGGGAATATTTTAAAAGTATTCATTTTAATTCACTTTACAAAATGTCTAACAGAAGCTACTTCAATTACTATCGTTTTATCACATTTTATTACTTTTAATTTATATCAGCAATTAATCTTTGGATTAAAAGATTTCCATTTAAAAAATATTTTTTTATATACTTATTGCGTTTATTACCGTCATTACCTACAATAAAAACCGGTTTACAGAAATCTTAAACACAAACAAATCAACGGATAAAAAAATTGGAACCATCTTATAGAAGTACAAATCAGGACAATTGAAATGTTTTTGTACACCTCATTTTAATGCGTAACCGTAGCCATTTTTTTTCGATTCGATTTTCAATTTTTGTTGAAAAAGTGTTTCGATTGATACTTAAAGAAAGTTTTTATCGTAATCGTATCTTTAAGTTCTAAAAAATTTCTCTTTAAGAAATTGATTAAAACCAAATAACGCATTCAGAACTTAAATTTTCTGCTAAAAAATTCTGAGTATATTATGTTATTAGGAGTAAAAGTGACAGTTTATATGGCGGAATGGAACGTTTATTTTGTCAAACGTAGTGAGGCAAATAATTCAACTCCGAATAACATACAGGGTGTTCCGTTTTTATTGTTACAAATTTAAACAGGTGATAGGATATTCAATTCTAAGACAAAAGTTTCCTATAAACATGTATCGAAAAATGCTTGGTAAGGGAGCTACACCCTCTGAAAGGGGGCTAATAGGTTTTTGCTAATATTTCTGAAACCATTTAAGATAAAATTACAAAATTTCGTACAGATGATAATCTTTATTCACCTAAACGAATTCAAACATCAAATGTCGAAATTTCTTATCAGGTGCTTCCGAAACTGATGGGGTTAGGGTAAAAAAATACCCTATCTATTTTGGCTCTAGTTTCTTTAGTTATGCATTGACCAAAATGGTGGTCACTTTGAACAACTCCTTTAGATTTAGGCAAATTCATTTAATTAATGTTATTATTGTTACTGTAATGTAATGTTAATTAGTTGAGGTTGATTAAAAAATATGAATTTCTTGCTTTTATTATTCTGTAAATTCTGATTTATTTGAATGTTGTATCGGTGTGTAACATAAATTTTAAATTAATTTTATTCAAAAACAATAAGTCGTATCGACACAAGAGAGACTTTTCTGTGATAAACTATCGAACTTAAGATTTTGTTGCTGAAAGTACCGAGAAACTAAAGCCAAAATAAATAGGGTATTTTTTTTACCTTAAACTCCCTTAGTTTCGTACGCCCCTGATTAAAAATTTCGACATTTGATGTTTGAATTCGTTTAGGTGTATAAAGATTATCATCTGTACCAAATTTTGTAATTTTATCTTAAATGGTTTCTGAAATATTAGCAAAAATATATTAGCCCCCTTCCAGGGGGTGTAGCTCCCTTACCAAGCATTTTTCAATACATGTTTATAGGAAACTTTTGTCTTAGAATTTAATATACTATCACCTGTTTAAATTTGTAACAATAAAAACGGAAAATCCTGTATACTATTTTATCCGCAAATGTATTCAGATCGATTAACGAGTAAATAAACAAAATAATTAGGACGCTTCGCAAGTAGTGAAATTATAATAACTCTTGTAATTAAACATCATGCGTCAGTATCGGAATTTGTGTTGAGATTTTTGGAAATGTTTATTAATTTAACTAGTGCAGTTGGTAGTGCAAAATTTTGAATGCTGATGATCTACAATGTACCTCGCCAAAAATTGCTGAAGCACTGAAAAATATAATTATTACTTCATGGCTAAAAAGTAAAACTTTTACTTGTGACATTTAGTCATAAAAGTTAACCACTTTTATGACGTTTGTGGGTAAAAGTCGTTCCGAAGCAAACAGAAATAGCAAGAACTTTTATTAAATGCACCATTTTGGAATATTTTAAGGTTTTGTTGCAATTTTATCTTTAAGCTCAAAAAAATCTTTAAAACATGACATTCCCTTGTCTGAAATTGACTGAAACCAAAAAACGCATTTAAGAGATAAGTTTTATACATCTGGTAGATAAAATTTCTGAAGTTAAGAAAAATCCCAGTTAAAAGTCAATCCGAATAAAACAAAGAAGCAGATATTGCAAAAACTTTCTTCAAATTCACTATTTTATGTTGCTTTGCCTCTTTTGGCTGGTTCTTAAAAAAATTTAACCCATTTTTGGACATTTCTTTTCTCAGAAAATTGCAAAAGTATTTCTTACTTACGGCATTTCACTTTTTTCGCTCAAGGTCTCTATCAAAAAAATCTTTGAATATAGGTTTGAAATAAGAAACTTCTTTTACACATTCCAAGAACTCATCCGAGTCAAAACTGGAAATAAAAAACGAAATATACAGGTGTCCCAGCGAATAGAAAAACTCCATTAGTGATCTTTAAATGGAAAAATTAAAAAAAAATATATAGGAAAATTAAATATTTTTTGTTTTAATAAATTTTAGTAAAAATCCAATTCAATTTATTTCCGTTACCAACAATCCTTCAGATCCAGCAGTGACTAAATTATTCGAAAATTCAAAGAAAAACACCTCAAAATGTTATTGCTGAACCAGAAAAACCAAAAAAAGAAAAAAATCACACATATAAAAATGATATTTAAAAAAGTCCCATAATTGGTAAAAACTTCTCAAATAGATGATTATGTTAGTTGTATTTTTAGATACTCAAAAAATACTCAAAAAAATCTTTAAAACAATAAGAGACATTCTCTTGTCTGAAATTGACCGAAACCAAAAAACGCATTTAAGAGATAAGTTTTATACATCTGGTAGATAAAATTTCTGAAGTTAAGAGAAATCCCAGTTAAAAGTCAGTCCGAATAAAACAAAGAAACAGAAATTGCAAAAACTTTCTTCAAATGCACTATTTTATATTGCTTTGCCTATTTTGGGTGGATCTTAAAAAAATTTCACCCATTTTTGGACATTTCTTTTCTCAGAAAATTGCAAAAGTATTTCTTACTTACGGCATTTCACTTTTTTCGCTCAAGGTCTCTATCAAAAAGATCTTTTTTATTTCATTATATCGTAGAAGTACTTTTTAAATATTCTTTAACGAATTTATAATTTTTTTATTAAAAATGCAAAAACACACCGTAACAAAAATAATAATTAAACAATTGTTTATAAATAAAGGTTTTGACAAGAATTTTTAAAATCACTCTCAGAAAAACAAATTTGTTATTTTGCCTCTTGTCTCTCAATTTCTTTGTGTTTAATGTATTAGCTTTTAGCCGATATAAAAAACTAGAATGGTTGTGTGAATTATTATTAGTTATTAAGACAAACATTGTATTTAAAAATTTTATTGCGTTAACCATTTCTGCTTAATATAATCAGATCCTTTCTCAGCAATCATCACAACAGTTGCATGAGTATTTCCCGAGAGCACTGTAGGCATCACTGACGCATCCATAATTCTCAATCCTTCGATTCCATGAACTTGCAATTTGGGATCTACCACCGCTGTGGGATCCGAAGACGGACCCATCTTACAAGAACAAGACTGATGGTTTTCTGGACCTGTGTCATATCTCAAGGCACATGCCCAGAATTCATCCGAGTCAAAACTGGAAATAAAAAACTAAATATACAGCGAGTTGAAAAAGTCCATTAGTGATCTTTAAATGGTAAAATTAAAAAAAAAATGTATAGGAAAATTAAATATTTTTTAATATATTTTAACAACCATTTATAGTCTCATAAAGATAAACTGCATCATTTTTAAAGAAATTAATAACCGACTAACAGAAAACAAAGAAAAGATTATAACAAAATTAAATAAAAATAGGTAAAATATACCAGCCCAGCTACCTGACACAGTATTCGTTAAAAGTAATTTTAGATCCAAAGTTCGGAATCGATGAACGAACAAAGAAATTTTAGAAACAAATCCTGAGCGTAAAACGATAAAACCTAATCAATAAATCACGACTTGAATCTTTGTCCCATCATATCCACTTGATATTTCCGGTCTTTTAACCGAATATAATAAATTGCAAAATGACTTTGGAAATCATAAAAAACTCAACAGTTAACGAAACGGAAACTCAAAAAGAAATTCAAAATTACCTGAAAATTTTTCACTATGACATTAACCTCGTAGACGAAAAATTTTACCCATTTCTTCAAAATAAACGAATAAAAAGAGGATTAGTTAATATACTAGCATCAATCATAAAAACTATTACAGGAAATATGGACTCCGAAGATAACGAAAGAATAATTGTACCCCCGTAGTGGTGCTAATAACCACGTGTTGATGCACCAAAATTAATTTAAAAAAAAAAAAGAATAAATAGTGTCATTAATACAATAAAACAAAATCAAAATAATATCGCTCACCAACTAAGTAATCAATTTTCAATTAACCAATAAATAATTAATTAGTTTGAAAACACTATAAAAGATATAGAACACAACGAGAGGGCGTTATACTCTTTAACATCAAAATTTCAAAATGTCACAGAGCATGAAATAAACGTCTTATTTATTAAAGACACGTTGAACCAACCTAGTCACTTATTCAATGTAATTCAGAATACATATTGCCCAAGATATCGAAAACTCATTGACATTTTGTAAATTACAAACTGTTCACCCAAGCATAATAACTAATGAAAAAACTTTTAAAAATTGAATCTATTTACAAATCAATTACCATTTTCTGTAAAATCTGAAAATATCCAAAATTATAAAGGAATTTTAACTACTAAATGCGTCATTAATAAATTCAAAATAATCTATTTTCTTTCTTTCCCTCTCTACGAAACGCGTGAATTAGAATTATTCTACTTGATACCTCTTCCTGACCAAAAATTTCAAACAATTATATCATCTTCAAAATATGTTTTAAAATCCGAGTCCTATTTGTGGCCATTGACAAACATTTGCGACAAAATCCAAAAGGAATATCTTTGCAAAAATGAATTGAGAACCTATGTTAACATTTCCTGTCAAATGGAAATTTTATTCAAGAACACGTTTGAAAGATGCTCGAGATGTACTTTTACGAAAATTGTTCAAATAGAATTGTAGAACTTCAAATAAAATTTTTAAAAAAAGTCAGCTGGCTATTCAATAACTTAAATTAATCTATTAGATGCAAAAATAAAAAATATGGTATTCCATTAAATGTTTTTAAGTTATTTAACTTTTAACAAAGTTCTTAATTTATTAATCTTTATACAAACGCAAAACACTAAAAAATTGCTACAGCTTTAAATTTTGTACTTTTTTCTTTACAAAAGTAAGAAAAAAATTGTTCTAGCTGTGTTAGTTTGTGTGTAATAAATTTTTAAAAAGTGCATGTTTTCCCCAAAAAAAACGTCTTATTTCTAAAACTAAGCAAAATCGACTAATAAAAGTTTAGCGTAAAAAGATTGTTCTAAAGGTTACATCGAAAAATGCCAAAAAACATACGGTGTTTCATTAAAAAAAAACACAAATTTGTGACATTCTATATGGTTAAAAATAATTTTAGGTGATGCACTAGATTAGTATCTATCAATGACCTATACAATTTTTTTAAATTTTACCATTTAAAGGTCACCAATGAACTTTTTCAACTCATTGGAACACCCTGTATTATAGTTTTGATGCAATATTTCTTACGTGTAATTTTGAGAACAGTCCCCATAATTGTTTTCTACCATTTGTATGCCATATTTCCTAGTAAGGACATTAGTATTTGCCAAATCCTGTGCAATCCGAATTCCTGCAACCATTCTTATCACGTCTTCGTCATCTGTCAAGTAATTTGGCTGCATAAGAGGAGAGTCCTTCGGATCTTTGGACTTCAATCCGATAAAACCTCTGCTTCTTGGTCTCAACAAAGTTGGTCTAATGGTAAAACTCTTCGCAGCTTGAGATTTTGTCGGATCTTCCGATTCCTTGACTCCACCTGAGAGCGAGCACTGCGCCAAATACCCCGAAAAGAAGAATTGCAAGTCGGGATTTCTGCCATCAGGATCAGCATACTCAGAACTGATCCTGGCTGCGACTTGAGTGACTCCAGTAGAAGACATGGGCCCTTTTCGACCCGCCAAATACTCCTTAACACTATCCCAATTGAGGTCATTATAGTTTTTAATTTTTTTCAATTGGTAATTTAACGCAAACGAGACGTGGTTTTTGAGGTTTTGTCCAACACCTGGCAAATCATGAACCTGTTCTATCCCCACTTTGTCCAATTCTTCTTTGGGCCCTATTCCAGATAGTAGCAGAAGGTGGGGTGAATTGATAGCACCAGCTGAGACAACAACCTCACGTCTGACATTGACGGTAAAAGACTGGTTGTTAGAAGTAAATTCCACTGCTGAAATTGATTTTCCCGTGTCGTTACTCTTGATCATGATTCTGGTGGCTGTTGAATTGAGCATTATGTGCAAGTTTGGGCGATCACGGGCTGGACGCAGAAAAGCCCTCGCACTGCTCAACCTTGAACCATTTCTGGAGTAAAAAATTACACAAAAATTACAAATTACTAGAAAATTACACTACCCAACAATTTTTTTTAATGTGATTGATCTATTGACACGTGTATCAGGGTACATTAACATCTCTACACTGAGAAAAATGAATAGTAACAGCTAAATGATAGATTAGTTTGACTAAGAAAAGTTTAATACTAATCCATGGATGTTCTCAAGCAATAATCAACATTGGAAAATAACATGTCGGGTTTTCCATTAAGTTATTGATTTATTATTATTGAACAAAATATTCTTTACGGTATTGTTATTTAGTATGTAAACTATAAATCGTAATAAATAAGTAATAATTTAATAGTTAATAAATCTATTTAAATTTTTGTTTAGTCAATAATGTATTTTCTTTACATGATAACCAATGGAAACGATTATTCAACAACAGTTTATTCTTTTTTAACCAATATAAAGATCTTAACATATAACAAACGGAACTTCAAATGTAAATACGTAAATATTACTTGGAAAAATTGCGCGCATGCTCACCACAACATGCAGTTGCACGTTGTGTGTGGTGAATGTGCTCCAACTTTGTTCAAACGAGTCTTTACATGAACGAATAGTTTAATGGTCATTTGTTTTTTCTGTTGTATTTGTGTTTGTGTTTTGAGGAGTGCAGGAGTACGGTTGACGAAAAGTGCCAAAAGCTGCTGAAGCAGTGGCATTTTGTAACACTGCTACAAAAATTTGAAGGTTAGTATAATGATATTTACAATCGCCGGATTAGCCACCACCAGAAATTTTTAATTGCAACACGCTATTAAGATAAAAATATTTTTATGAGCAATAGATTCGAGCAGTGGCTGATTTGGACTGTGGCAAACTACATTCTCCATAATGTTATTTCAACTGCAATAATTTCACTTTGTAAATAATGTAGTATGTTGTCGATAAAAACTTTTGTTAAATATTAAGCAATTATATTTAATGTTAAACTGATGGAATCTAACTATCTACTTCTTGGTTTTTCTTATTCAGATGAAGGAATGACATATGATATTTTGCTGGATCTTGTTCAGAGTTTCCTTCCCCAGCTGGTGCCAAAATTTGATGACCAATTCAAATTGATGCGGCATATTAAAGAGTACAAATCTGCATCTTTGGTAAGTTTTTCAATTTTAAAGTCTATTTTTTTAATTTATGAATGTTAATGCAGTGATTGACGTCCTGGCATCCCCGTCCCCGTGCAGTACTAAATACATAATTTGTACTTAATGATGTTTTAAATGTTTATTATTTTGCTTAATAAATTGTTCTAAATAATATATGTACAGTTTTATTCCTTCGTTAGGTATATTTTTACCTAAAAAATATTTTTCCCTTTAAGATATACTTCTTAACTATCAAGAACACATCTTTTAATATCTAATGCGAGATTATTAATCTTTAATGATCCTTGTTTCTTGTTAATAAATATTTCTTATTATTAACATTGCAATGATAATATTAAAGTAGATGTTAAGTTTTTATAAAATCAGAATCACTTAAAAACTAAGAAATGCTATGTTTGGAAATTCCAAACAAATTATTTATTTTCTGATAACAATAGTTTCTTCCGTCGTATTCTAAAAAATTATTAGTTTACATTTAAGCTAAATCTTTAACTAGTAAAAAACTGTTCTCTCAGTGTAATTACGAATTTGATAAGAAAAATTCTCCATCACGTTCAGATTTTAAGTTACAGGAAAATAGTTCTCTCAAATTTTATCGTAAAAATTGTTCATTTCAAATAGAAATTAATTAAATAGACGACGAAAGAAATTAATTTATTCACTAAACAAGAACATTGAAAGTTGTATAAGATTCTAACATAAATCTGTTGTAGATGAGTTTTTTGCAAAAGCTGACTTTCTTTTGTAGGGTGTTTAACTTCCCTTACCAGAAACCATCATAGCTGGATCCCATACCTCTTTTTCATCGTCAATATATCTTAGTGGAACCTTTCCCCTTGCTCGTCACTAACGGACCCAAATTTGGGGGAAAAAAATTTCAATGAGAATGGAGAAAATGAATTTTAAGTGTTTCGTTTTTCGCCGATACATATGATATCTTCAAATGCCTAATTTTAAAATTTGACGTGCTATGGAATTTTCTTTATCATTTTTGAGTTTAGCACATAGAATTGACCAAAAAATAACTGTTTTCTTCTCAGTCACAAAATGCTTGTTGGCTAGTGTTATCAGCAGATTTCGGTTCTGACTCCAATAAAATTCCTTCTACAGTTTACAAATCATTGTGTTTGTGAGATTTTATACTAAAATTAAAGATCAAAATTTTTATAATGATTACAGTTTCCCATTTACGAAAAATAAGGAAAACTTGCAAACTTGTTAAAAAATTCTTTCATTAAATCATTCTCATAAAACATACAACAGCTTAGCAAATTGTTCCATACTTAAGATATATTCAGTTTTTTAAATTTTAAATGTGTTTTTCTTCGTTTCATAAATATTTTTATTTTTTATTACTGTTTGCTTTTACTTTTTTTAGAATTTAGTGTCTTATTAAAAATAAACTATATACGGAGTGTCCCAGCGAGTTGAAAAAGTCCATTAGTGACCTTTAAATGGTACAATTATTGTATAGGACATTCATAGATACTAATCTAGTGCATCACCTAAAATTTAAAAATCATACAGAATGTCTAAAAAATAAGCTACAATACAAACTTGTTTTTTTTTTTAAATAAAACACCGTATGTTTCTTGACATTTTTGGATGTAGCCTTTTGAAACAATGTTTTTACGCTAAATTTTTATTAGTCGATTTTGCTAAATTTTTGGAATAAGACGTTTTTTTGACGAAAACATGCACTTTTTAAAAATTTATTACACAAAAACTAAAAGCTACAAAATTTTTTTTGTTACTTCTGCATAGAAGAAAGTACAGAACTTAAAGCTGTAGCAATTTTTTAGTGTTTTGCATTTGTGAAGATTAATGAATAAATATATAATAATATAATAATAATAATAAATACTAAAATTCTAAAATTATTTTATTGTAAAAATAAAGAATAATAGATTTAGTTTAACACAAATGTGATTATTAAGTGATATTTCTTTCATCTCTTGTGCAATTGTGCATTTTTTGGCTACTGAAACAATAGTAATTATTTTTTTTATGTTTATCGTTAAATACCTTTTTAGTTATTAATTATAAACACCTAAAAGTAAATAAGTTTTGATAGACAATTTTAATTTTTTAAGTTATTGAATTTTTAACAAACGCCTTCATTTTTTTAACTTTGCAAATGCAACACACAAAAATGTTACAACCTTGTATTTTCTTCTTAGCAATAGTAAAAAAAATATTTCTAGATGTCTTAGTTTTTATGTAATAAATTTTTAAAAAGTGCATGTTTTCGTCAAAAAAACGTCTTATTCCTAACACTTAGCAAAATCGACCAATAAAATTTTAGCTTAAAAACAATGTCATAAAAATCTACATCCAAAAACGCTAAGAAACATATGGTGTTTCATTTAAAAAAAAAGTTTGTATTGTAACTTATTTTTGAGACACGTTGTATAGTTGAAAATAATTTTAGGCAATGGATTAGAGTAATATCTATCAATGTCCTATATACAGTATGTCCCCGGATTGAGTTTAAAAGAGAAAAAAAAAAATTATCTTTGATTTTACGCCAAAACTGTAAAGGAAAAAAAGTTTTTGCTTTACTTGAAACCAGCATATCTGTAATTAAAACTTCATTTTCAATAGAAAGAAAAGTTCATTTTTCTCTTGATTTTGGACTTAATTTAATTTAATTTAATTTAATAATTGGTCTCTGCTTTTTAAGTCTTATTACATTGGCGGTTTTAATTATTTGACAACTATATGTCACTTTGACAATAAATTTATTAATTAAATAATGATAGTTCTTGTTAAAAATGACTTTGGTTTTTACCTTAGAGCTGTTTCTTTGAGTTGCTGTTAATTAAAATTATGTTTTTCACAAACATTTTTGTTATTTAACTTGCGTAAACTCATTTATCAAAGTGACATCATTGACAAAATAATAAAACCGCCAATGTGATAGGAAAAAGTATTATAAGTCCAAAATCAAGAGAAAAATAAACTTCTCTGTCTACTGAATCAGAATAATGAAGTTTTATTTACAGATTTGCTGGTTTCAAGTAAAACAAAAACTTTTTTTCCTTTGCAATTTTGGCGTAAAATCAAAGATAAAAAAATTTTCCTCTTGCAAACTCAATCCGGGGACATACTGTATACATTTTTTAATTTTACTATTTAAAGGTCGCTAACGGACTTTTTCAACTCGCTGGGACACCCTGTATGTATTAATAATAACAGACACTTTAAAAACATTGAGAATTTATGGTTATAATGTTTATAGCACTTACTACTTGTGGGTGATTTATTTAGTGTTTTTATATATTAGACAACTCTGAGTTGGCACGTGACTGGTTCTGGTTATCTTTTTTAATTTATGTACACTTTCTACCATAAATTAAGCGTGAAATATGTAAAAATAAGCAATAAATGAAGAGATAAACAGTTGGAAACACTATAACTACGTTGCCAGCCACAAAAATTTAATTTTTGTGAAAATATTTTTAAAGGTAATTAATAAATTAATAAAACTTACTTAATATTTGCTTGTGCGATGGTAAACCCCCAATGCTGCTCCCCGTTTAAATCCTCCACCACTGGATACCCCAACTCCGCCCCCGCCCTTAAAATATCCTCGGCCATTTCGGGCCGATCTGGGAACCTTTGAACCAACATGGGACCCTCAATATTATGGTACTTCTTCTCAATCCCATCACCAACATCCCTATTCCCTTCCGACTTTTTAAAGTACTCCACCACGTCCTCATACCCCCAACCCTCATTCCCTCTTGCTTCCCACTCGTTGTAGTCGCTCGGAAGCCCCCGCATGTACATCATCCCATGAATGACCCCACTTCCTCCCAAAACCCTCCCTCGCGGCCACTCACACCTCCTCCCGGGTTTCCCAAGACAGGCCATCTCCTGCGGTTCTGTCCGATACCTCCAATCCATTTGGGAGTCCCCCACGTAGTTGTTCATCATGGATGGCACTTGCGAACCTGGGGGTTCATCGCCGCCGGCTTCGATGAGGAGGATTTTCCAGTCGGGGATTTCTGATAGTCTCGCCGCCACCACGGAGCCTCCAGCGCCACCGCCGATCACCACGAAGTCGTATTCGGAGTCAGGTTGGGGTCTCGGGTTGATTCTTTCACAGATTTCAGACACATCGCACTGTTTGGTGATGAGGGAGTTGAGGAGGTGCATGAAGAAGATGAAGGAACCGCCGTAGCAGGTCCGGTCTAAGGGGGGGCCGATATAGGGGGCGTTGGCGCAACAAGACATTTTCAAAGTGGTGCGCAACAAAGTACTGACAAAAGTGTCAACTTTTTGTTTATATACCTGGAGTTTATGCTTTTAACAGTGTGGTGATTGACCACTTTCTTATCAGTGCGCGCAATTTTTCTTCTAATTTTTACACATTCGTTAAAATAATTTTAAAGTTTAAACAAAAAATGGTCTATGATTTTCCTATCTGTAAAGCTAGTTGTAACAGCTACAAATTTAAATGCAACAATAATGATAACACAATATTTGTTTATGTAGATTTTTTGAGTTTTATCTTTTCCAAATGGTTTAAAAATTTTAAGTGAAAATTACAAAGAAGAGTAGGTACTGAAACTACAGGAAGTTTATGAAGCTTTTGATATCTTGCTTATCAGCAAAATGTAGGATATGAATAACAAATTATTTTTTTAAAAAACGTGTATTATCATAAATAAACAGTTTACAAAAAAAATTGTTTATGTGTAACAAAAAAAAATAAAAACAAAAAATAGGTATTAAGACAATAGAAGTTTAAACTATAAAACTTGTGTTGTCTTCAAAGTTTTTTCCAACAAAAATTGTTATAAAAAAATTGTCAAAATAATGTCAAAATTGACAAAATGCCACTAAAATATATACTTTATAGAAGAAACCGTTTGAGACATTAGTTTAAAACAATATTATTTTGAAACAAGCTTAAAAATAAAAATTAAACCATGATAGTCAAAAACGAGAACACTAGCTTTTAAAGTGATAAATATTAATACAAATATGCAAAATAAGCGATATAAAATAATTACACTTATCAAAATGGTATTATTAAAAAAAAAATTTATAATGTTATGTGCGTATTTTATGTTTACTTTACTAATGATAATGTTAATTGGGCAATTAAAAATGGTTGCCACTCTGGGTCGATTTTCAGAAAGTAAATGAAGAATGAAGTTATTTACTTTTAAATTTAATTACAATTAAGAGTCGGTTTATAAAAAGCAAACTAAAAATTAATTCGTGGTTAAAAGTAAGCATCTGGTTGGTTCAATTTGGTCACGTGATCAGTTAATCGACGTTTGATTGCAATTAACTATAGTAGTCTAATGTGTTTAATGTTCTCACTTATTATGCCTAGTTTTCTTGGTCATTTTCCTATGTTCCATGCATTTTGTTCAACAAAAAACCTGGCTTTTTACCAAAACATCAAACAACGTTGAATTTGACTTTTTACCCTTATTTTTTAACCCCAAATTCTAACTCATATTTCCCCAAAAACATCAATTTTTTGAGAAAATAAGTCCATTTTAAAGTTTTAGTCGTTGAAGTTTGTTGAATTTGAAAAACAGCCCATTGAAGTCTGTTCAAAAACACAAAAATTAAGAAAATGACCTGTTTTTAGACCCAGTTTATCTATTGAAACATTAATTTTTTATGCACACTACCCTATTTTTATGGCCTTTTTTAAAATTTTTTGGCAAAAATATGATTTCTTAAAAATGTGAGCCAGACGTAACAACTGAATCTGTGGTTTTTGTTGAAAAAAAATGCCAAATGACCAAGAAAACTAGGCATAATAATCTGAGTTAGAACATTACACATATTAGAGTACTAAAATTGAAAATCAATTAATTGTTCAGCTATATAAATATAAAAACTACACCTGTTTATTGTTAATGTCTGTTTTTAAGATATATTTAAAAAATAACATTTTTCAAATAATTACATCTTATTTTATTTATTTATATTACATGCTCTAATATTCTGACGACTAGACTACATCAAACAAATAATCGTATTCTAAGGCCAATGGATCATTGTATTTAACTATTTTATAATTAATTTTATAATTTGATAAACTTTTTAATAAATGTTTTTTTATTTGTCTGATATTCTCACCGGTTGCCGAGCCGACCGCTGAATTTTGATAAATAAAAAAAAATTGTAAATAAATGGATAATAATCAATCCAAGTCTTGTACAAAATGTAAAGACATTAGAAAATTATTATAGGAATAAGAATCATTCAGATGGGCATCATGCAACTTGTAAAGAATGTTGGAGTTAAAAAAAATCTGCCCCAAAAGAAATACAAGATTCTAGTACTTGTAGTAAATGTAATATTGAAAAAAGTAATGATAATTATTTTCAAACCAGAAAATTTAAATGTGGTAAACAAACTATATGTAAAGAGGTTTGTACAAAATGTAAAACTAGAAAATTATGTTTTTAGTAATGAACTTAATGACGCACATCAATCGATATGTAAGAAGTGCTGGGCAGAATATTTTACAAATAATGAAAAAAGACCATGTCCTAAATGTAAAAGACCAATAGGAAGAAGACATATGGATCAACCAAAAATTTGTTAATAAAATTATTTAAAAAAAAATACATATATATGGAAGCTCAACTTAGAAGCTTGAAACGCAGACAAAGATATATAGAGGATATAAATAATAAAACCAGAACTCAATTATGTGAGTTTATAAAAAGATTTAAAGTAAAGGATCATCTAAACAAGAACTGATTGATTTTATAAACCGTCAACTCCCTAAAGGTAGAACATTTAAAAAATATAAAATTACAAATCTTAAACTATTACAACAATTACAAGTAGATGCTGATTTAATAATTCCACTAAGAGAAAGAAGAGAGGGAATTGAAAATAATCAAAAGATTTAAAAGAATTACGTTGTACATGCATGTTTTCGTCAAAAAAACGTCTTATTAATAAAACTAAGCGATTTTCCTGTATCCTGTATTAGAGAATTTAAAAAAATCTTTTTTACTCCTCCATTTTATTTCCAAATATCCTTATCACAATAATATAATTCTAGTCTTTAGATAATAAATTAATTCTCAAGCATTCCTTCATGTATCTAGCCAGTATAGTATCACGTGATTTATTTAATTTGTCAACCACAAATTAGTTCATGAAATACAAAAGAAAAAAATTAAGTTTTCAGTTCAGTTTCAGTCAAACCCAAAAATTCGGCTTAAACTAAAGAAAAACGTTCAATATTTTTCACAAATTTATTTTAACTTTATGAAATAATTCCGGTAACATTTGTTATCCACTGCTTGTAGCTATATGTCCTTGTATATCCTGAGGGATCAGTGCTTTCACATCCATTTGCACTCAAAAAACTTGCTATTCCAACATGTCGAATAGTCCTACTGGCATAATCGTAATGTACTAAAGCACTACCACTATCGCCCTTAAAAACGCCCTTCAACCTTTTATAAAAAAAATTACTGTGACTTACATTACAAGCCCCTTCGTTGTATTCGCCAGCGACACAAACCATATTATCATTGATTTGTGGTCCATAAATGGTTTGACATTCCAAATTGGGAACAGCAGCAACACTCACAAAGTTCAACTCATTTGACAAGTTACTATTAGCTAAATAAAAAATTGCTGTTTCAGAAAAAAAATCAAATTTAGCAATTACCATCACTGGTTTGACCCCACCCTATTGCTTTTAGGTCAGTGTAGTCACTCAGATTACCATAAGCCATAAAAACCCTCTGCACATATGCTAAAACTTTGATTAAAAGAAAATTTTCACATTGATGAGTGTACTAACTCGTGTAGGTAATAGGCAATCGAAGTTTGATAAGTGCAATGTCATTTTCAAGTGTGAGTGGATTGAAATCTGGATGTATTACATACTCAGAAGTTGCTACAGTCACCCGATTTGCATCTTCTCCTTCTAAAAGATTTGATCCTAATTCAATATTGAACGAAATCGCGCTGGAATTTGTTAAATATAAACAACTGGGATTTTTTTTCAATATATTTACCCATTTGCACATTGAGCAGCTGTTAAAATCCACTGTGGACCGATTAATGACCCCGAACAGAAATATCTACCATCAGCAGTCGTTATGTAAATTGCTGCAGCAAAAGGAAATTCGCCAGCATAGGCGGGTTGGCCCCCAATGATGCGGCCTAAAATTTTGCTATATAGAATTTCCCTCAAAACATTGCTATTTTACCTGATATTTTTTTTGAGTAGCTTCTCGATTGCTACAATAAAACATTACTTTTGTACTAGAAACAGCAGAGTAAAAAACTACTTACAAGCAACAAAAGAGCTGTTAAAAAAAGTAACGCAATCTTCATTTTGTTTATGATCTTCCATCTCACATTTCCTGTATTTATAAGATAATTTTTTGATGGGATTAGTTAATCTTATTAAGTTGTAACCAAGCTAATAATAAACTGGTAAATTTTTGAGTTTAGATCTTGTTAAGATAAAGCCTTTCTAATTTTAATCTGAAATATTTGATCACGTGGTGGACCACAATCAATTCTATTATTATCTTTTGTGTTCACGCTGCAACTGAATCGCAAAATCTTTAAGACTTTTCAAGTGGAAGGATTATTAAAAATTGAATAAAAACGATAGTACAGTAATCAGTCTTTCCAAATAAAAAAAAAAATTAATTTTGAAAAAATTTAATATAAATAATAGTACGGTAATAAAGATACTTTCAAATAAAAATACGTTCTTAAACTTTGAAACAAATGAGTGAAAAGATAATCAAAAGTTTAATAAAAATGGTAGTACCGTAATCAAAATCCTTACAAATAGAAAAAATGTTCTCAAATTTTGAAAAAATTTAGTGAAAAGATGATTAAAAGTTTAATAAAAACGGTACACCGTAATCAAAATCTTTCCAAATAGAGAGAATGTTCGTAAATTAAACAAAAAAATGAGTGGAAAATTTATTAAAAACGGTAGTACCGTAATCAAAATCATTCCAAATTAAAAAAATGTTCTTAAATTAAAAAAAAAGTGAAAAGATGATCAAAAGTTTAATAAAAACGGTACTACCGTAATCTAAATTGTGGAAAGATTAGATTTTGAAAAATTTAATTTTAATGGTAGGTAGTACCGTAATCAAGATCCTTGCAAAACAGAAAAAAATTTCTTAAATTCAAAAAAAATAGTGAAGAGATTATCAAAAATTTAATAAAAATAATAGAGACGTAATCAAGATCCTTCCACATAAAAAAAATTCTTAAATTTATAAAAATGAGTGAAAAGATGATCGAAAGTTTAAGAAAAATTGTATACTGTAATAAAAATCAGGATCCTTTCAAATAAAAAATAATGTTATTAAATTTAGAAAAAAATAAGTGTAAACTTTAGATTTAATTTAATTTCATAAAATTTTATAGAAAAAATTATAAAAATGGCAGTTCCATAATCAAAATCCTTCCAAATAGAAAAAAATGTTCTTAAATTTAAAAAAAAAATAATAAAAAGATTAGATTTTCACAAATTTAATAAAAATATAATACGTAGTACCGTAATCAAGATCCTTGCAAAACAGAAAAAAATTTCTTAAATTCAAAAAAAATAGTGAAGAGATTATCAAAAATTTAATAAAAATAATAGAGACGTAATCAAGATCCTTCCACATAAAAAAAATTCTTAAATTTATAAAAATGAGTGAAAAGATGATCGAAAGTTTAAGAAAAATTGTATACTGTAATAAAAATCAGGATCCTTTCAAATAAAAAAAATATTATTAAATTTTCAAAAAAATAAGTGTAAAGTTGAAGATTTCATTTAATTTCATAAAATTTTATAAAAAAAAATATAAAAACGGTAGTTTCGTAATCAAAATCCATCCAAATAGGAAAAATGTTCTTGAATAAAAAAAAAATTGGTGGCAAAAGATTTTCAAAAATTTATTGAAAATAGTAGTAGTACCCTAATCAAGATCCTTCCAAACAAAGAAAATGTTCTTAAGTTTAAAAAAATGAGTGAAAAGATTATCAACAATTTAATAAAAATACAAGCACCGTGGTCAGATACTTTTCAAATCGAAAAATGTTCTTAAATTTTGAAAAATTCTAAAATTAATAAAAATTGTTTTATTTATAAATTTAACATAAAAACTAAGTACTAACTAAAACTGCGTTTTTTATATTTTTTGTTATTATAGACAGTTTATTTCTTTTATTGTTAAGTTTTACACTTAATTGAGAAAACAACATTTCAGCTAGTTTTTTATTGCATTTTGATTTTACAAATTGGTCACATTTCGTATCCACTCTCTAAAGGAGTAAGTTTTTGTGTATCCTGAAGGATCTGTGCTTTCGCACCCATTACCACTAATGAAACTGGCAATCCCCACATGTCGCAAACTGCGACTCACAGGATCATTGTCCAAAAGTGGGCTTCCAGTGTCCCCCTACAGCATTACTGTTAAAATTAATTCATATTATTAATAGCAAAACTCACAATACAAGTTCCCTCATTAAACTGTCCTGCTACGCAAATCATATGGTCAGAAATTTGGTCCCCATAAACTGCCACACATTCATCATTTGCTATGGCAGCCAATGACACATATTGCAAATGTTCGGAAAGTGCATTATTGGCTACAAATTACGCTAAAAATTGAATCAAAAATTAAGTGGAATAAATACAGTCACTAGTCTGCCCCCATCCAATTCCTGTAAGAACAGTCTCATCGTCTGTATAATCATAAGCTAACAAAATCCGCTGTATATAATCTACAAAAAATGGATCAAAAGTGTCTACTTTAAGATTTTTGGTTTCACCATTGTACAAAACAGATTCTCTTAGTTTTACAAGACCAACATCATTCTCGAGTGTGTCTGGATTAAAATCTGGATGTAAAACATATTCAGACGATGCTAGAATTTTACGATTTGAATCGTTTCCTTGCAATGTGTTTGATCCCAAATGTACTGTAAAAGACACAGCACTGAAACTGAAATAAAACAGGTGTTGATTTATTCAAATTTACTTATTGACGCATTGACCAGCTGTTAAAATCCACTGATTGCTAATAAGGGCACCGCCACAGAAATATCTACCGGTTTGGGTGTTGATGTAAAGGGCTGCTGAAAAAGGATATTGACCTGCTTTAGCATCCTGGCCGCCAATTATGCGAGATGCTGAAAAAAATAAGTTCAATTTTTGTTTATCTTGCAAGTTCACCAACATTTTATTGCTTGTACGTTCTGAAACAAAAATGTAGTTGAATTATATTAAATGAATTCATACAAATTAATTTACCCAAATTGTGAATCCAAGGAATAAAAACAAGTACAATTTTAACGCCATTTCTTAGTACATAACTACCTAAATGTTTATTGCTAGTTTAGAGATTTATATAGTTAATATCTTGTTTATGTCGATTGCTTTTGTAATCTTTATACATTTATTGCATTATTTTGTTATTAAAAACAAACTTAATCGCATCTAAAGTTTCAGAAACAAATGTGTATTTTTTTCCAATGTACATAAACTTGAATCGTTATTTTTTTATTGTACTTTTAAGATAGAACTTAATTTTTATTAACATCAGTTTTTGATTTTTGAAAGTGTATGTTAAATGGTCAAATTAAAAAAAAATACATAGGACGTTCATACCAGGTGAATAAAAAGTATGGAACCAAACGTTTTTTGCTTAAACTATCTATTTTTTGAAAAAATTAATTGATGAGTGATAAAGTACTATAAAAATGTGATGATTTAACAAGAATAAAAGTTTTCAAAATTTCCTTTTGTTTTTGAGTTCTATAAAAAAATATTTTTTTAAATGGCAACCCACTATAAAATCAGATAAACTCTAAGAATTACAACTATCTGCTTTATATTTAAATTTTTCAAAAAAAATTTTTCACATAAATTGCAATTTTGACAAAAAAAATGGTATAACTCAAAAACAAAACAAAATTTCGTTCTGAAAATACGATCACTTTTTTTGTATTACTTTAATTTATATTAATTATTATTTTCTGGAGGCAAATGATTAAAAATAAAACCGCTTTGTTCCATACTTTCTATTCATCCTGTAGATACTAATCTAGTCTATCGCCTAAAATTATTTTCGTATACAGCGTGTCTCAAAAATAAATTACAATACAAACTTGTATTTTTCTAAATGAAACACCATATGTTTCTTAGTGTTTTTGGATGTAGATTTTTATGACAGTGATTTTAAGCTAAACTTTTCTTGGTCGATTTTGCTTAGTTTTAAAAATAAGACGGTTTCTTTGACGAAAACATGCATTTTTTAAAAATTTATTACACAAAAACTAAGACATCTAGAAATATTTTTTTACTGCCGCAAAGAAGGTACAAGCTATAAGGTTGTAACATTTTTTTCAGTGTGTTTCATTTGCAAAGATAAAAAATGAAGGCGTTTGTTAAAAATTATAATTTAAAAAAATTAAATGGAACACCCTATTTATTGTTTTTGCATTTAAAAGATTATTAAATTGCCTTTCTAAAATTATTTACTTTTAGGTGTTTATAATCAATAACTAAAAAGAGATGGAAGAAATATAACTTAATAATCACATTTGTCTTAAACTGAATCTATTATTCTTTATTTCTACAATAAAATAATTCAAATTTCAGTTTTTATAACGACTTTTACAATCTCTTCTTAATTTATTAATCCTTACTAAAGCAAAATACTAAAAAATTGCTACAACTGTAAATTATGTACTTTCTTCTTTGCAGAAGTAAGAAAAAATTTGTTCTAGCTGTCTCAGTTTTTGTGTAATAAGTTTTTAAAAAGTGCATGTTTTCGTCAAAAAAACGTATTATTTCTAAAACTAAGAGACATACGCTGATTCATTTAAAAAACACAAATTTGTATCGTAACTTATTTTTGGGACATGCTGTATGGTTGAAAATAAATTTAGGTGATGCACTAGATTAGTATCTATCAACTCGATGCAACACCCTGTATATTACTTAATATCTCAAAAACTATTGATCGTAGAGCATTTTAACTTGTTGCATATTATTGTGTTTAGCGTGTAATTTTACATCCCGAAAACTATATTTCAAACGTTTTCACAAACAAAAGTTGATTGACCATTTTTACAAAAAGCATAAATTTAAAATTTTCGATTTTTTAAGAAAAAATTTAATAAAATGCTTTTACGATAATTTTATGCTTATGCTCTCTTATTACGCTTGTTTGAAATAAGAGAAAAAATGCGGACTGTGATAAATAGTTATTGAAAAAATCGCTGCTAAAATAGCAAAAATCGCAAAAATATTAATTCGACAATAACTTCTAAACTAATATAAATTTCGCAGTTTTTTCAACACCCCGGAACATTTTACAAAAGTCCGGTACAAAAGCTAGAATTAACAAAATAAAAATAGTAAAAATTTTAAAATACAAAGTATTTTAAGTATCTATAGCTATTATATTTTGAATTTGCGACATTTTTATGCTTAATTTTTTGGTTTTTATTTTCCAATTTAATTCAGATATTTAGTAAAAATGTATTACAAAATAAAGTGAGTGTTAGGATGCTGTTACATTTCTTATCCAGTCCAAATAAGGAAAAATTCTGGTGTATCCAGAAGGATCAGTACTTTCGCACCCATTCCCACTAATAAAACTCGCCACTCCCACAATCCAGAAAGAGCGACTCACGTATTCAACTAATGGAGTACCATTATCTCCCTAAAAGCAAATTACAACAAAATTGACCACAATTGAAAAAAATACACACCGTGCAAGTTCCTTCGTTAAAATTACCCTCAACACAAGCCATAGTGTCAGAAATTTGACTTCCATAGATCAACTGACATTCAGCATTTGACAAAATTGTTGCTTTAACAAATTTAAGATGTTCAGAAAGTGATGAGTCAGCTGCAAAATAAGCGTGAGAAGGAGGAAAACAGCTCAAGAGGCAATTTACAATCACTAGTTTGACCCCAACCAAGAATTGTAACTTCAGTATTGTTCAAGAGACTAACTGGGGGCAAATTAATTGGCTGAATAGTCCCTGAAATTTTAAATTAAACAACAAAATAACAATAAAAACTTAACTTGCAAGTGTACGTAACAGGCATTCTTAGTTTAATCAAGGCAATATCATTTTCTATTCTATCTGGGTCAAAATTTGGATGTACGACATACTCAGAAGAAGAAAGAGTTACGCGTTCAGGATCTGTGGTTGTAAGAGTGTTTGACCCTATTTGAATAGTGAAAAGGATGGCACTGAAACATAATTTAATAACTTGAATAAAAAAATTGTGAAATTACCCATTAACGCAATGTGCTGAAGTGAGAATCCATTGTTGGGCTATTACAGCTCCACCGCAGAAAAATTTACTAGTTTCAGTTTGTACGTGAATTGCTGCAGCGAAAGGGAAATGTCCTGCAGGTGCGTCATCTCCTCCAATTATGCGAACCCCTAATTTCGTAATTAAAAAATAATAATAATCAAATTATTTTATTTAGTTTTACCAGGTTTTGCTTTTATAGACACAGCTGAAAAAGCAATTATAAAACAGGAAACCAAAATTAGAAGATTCATTGTTGCTGGCGATACTGATGTAGAATCTCGAATTTAAAATTACTTATAGATTTATCTATCAAAACTGTATCTTTTTATCTTTGTTTGTTATGTAGATAGAATGACTTGTAATAAAAAATAAACAATAAATAAAAAATATATACAGGTGACCTTTATATGGTAAAATTAAAAAAATATATATACGACATTAGTCCATCGGATAAAATTATTTTCAATTACAGTGTCTCAAAAATAAATTTCTATACCAACTTGTGTTTTTTTAAATAAAACACCATATGCCTCTTAGCGTTTTTGAATGTAGATTTTTATAACAATGTTTTTAAGCTAAACTTTTATTGGTCGATTTTGCTTAGTGAAAAATAAGGCGGTTCTTTGACGAAAACATGCACTTTTTAAAAATTTATTGTACAAAAACTAAGACATCTAGAAAAAGTTTTTTTTACTATCGCAAAGAAGAAGGTACAAGCTATTAGGTTGTAATATTTTTTTAGTGTGTTGCATTTGCAAAGATAAAAAATAAAGGCGTTTGTTAAAAGTTCAATAACTTAAAAAAATTTAATGGGACACCCTATTTATTGTTTTTGCCTTTAAAAGATTATTAAATTGTCTTTCTAAAATTATTTACTTTTAGGTGTTTATAATTAATAACTAAAAAGATATTTAAGTTAAACATTAAAAAAAATAATTACTATTGTTTGAGTAGCCAAAAAGTGCACAGTTGCACAAGAGATGGAAGAAATATCACTTAATAATCACATTTGTGTTAGACCGCATCCATTATTCTTTATTTTTACAATAAAATGATTTAAATTTCAGTATTTTAACAACTTTTACAATTTCTGGATAAATCAAGGGTGGAATTACTGTGGTTGCCATAGCCTCAACAATACCCAGATATTGATAAACATTTTTGCTACAATTAATATTGAATGTTAAATATCTTTTTTTTTCATTTATCAATTCTAGACATTAAAAGTTAATTTTTTTAGATAGACAATTTATCAATCTATTAGACGCAAAAATAAAAAATAGGGTGTTCCATTTAAATTTTTTAAGTTATTTAACTTTTAACAAACTTCTTAGTGTATTAATCTTTGCAAATGCAAAACACTAAAAAATTGCCACAGCTTTAAATTCTGTACTTTCTTCTTTGCAGAAGTAAGAAAAAAAAGTGCATGTTTTCGTCAAAAAAAAACGTCTTCTTTCTAATATTGAAAAATAAACTTCTTCAAACTTTTTATGACTTAAACTCCCTACAAAAGTAAAAAAGATGTTAACAAAAATTAACTATACTTATTACGAGTTACTATATAAAAATTTCTGTATCAATTTTAACAATTAGGTATGTTATTTAATCAAAAACGTGCTACCTTATTGTTGCATTTTTTATGATTCTTTTGAAGTCCCTACCTGACATTGCTAAAAACATGAGTAAAGTCTATTTTTTATAACAATACAGTTTATTACAGGGAATGATGATCAATATCGCATTGAATGCACGCAAAAATGTATTTTTCATCTAACTCGGCTTCAATAATCACATGAATTGTGTCAAAAATAATTCGAAAATAACAAATTTACCAAAAATACAGTTGCTACAACAAAAATTTTTCATATGTGATAAGTTCAAAATTTTGTTTTTTGATTTTCCTTATGTTGTTTAGACACCTAATAAATTCTATAAGAAATTAATATAAAATAGGAAAAAGTTATATAAAAATCACTGTTTAAGAATTTTGTAATAATTGTAAAAATACGGAAAATAAAAATAGAATATGTTTCTTAATAAATAATACAATTGGTTTTATTTATTTTAAATCATTTTGTTATTTGGATGTTTTCACTTACCCTAAAAACACTTCAGTCACAATAAGTCATAACCATTAATGTCTAATTTTAACAATTGTCCCCAAGAAAGTTCATGTCAAATGCTATGAATACATAATTGGACCCTCCAGTCATACCAGTTAATTAAAATTTAATAATCAGCTTGCTTTAAAACAAAAAAAGCCAAATCAAATAGAATTTTTAACAATAAAAAAGCTTTAATTACAAAGGGCAAAACGATAAAACATTTAAATTCAGTAAATTGTGGGCTTTTGAAGATAAAAGTCGGTAAAACTATTTTAAATTTTTTATTTCCATTGACCTGTCCGGATGTAGATTTCAAAGGAATCAAAGCTACGACTTGGGTCATTGTTTCAGCAGCACTAGACAGTAAAAGAAGTAAGTTGAAAAAAAAACTTTTCCACGTTAATTACGTTTCAGAAAAAATTAAATGGAGTCGAAATCTTTACGATCTTACTTTAACACAAGTTTGAAATGTTACAACTTGTACGGTTTGACTTCAAACAGCCCTCGAATTCGGAAATTTTTTTCGACTTATGTTCTCTACCCCTTAATGCTCAGCTTATATGCCATGGTTTTGTACAATCTGCGCTTCAAACACCGCCACATTTTTGAGTTTGCTGAAGTTTCAGTTTCAGCCACGACTTTCGGAAATGTAAAATGCGGAGTGTTTTCTTCTTGGTTTCACTGTGTCGCTTTTAGATTTTGATCAGGAAAAGTCTGGTCGTTTTCAGCGGCTCTTTGAACGAAAATGTTATCGACAAGCATGACAAATTTTGGAAATACAATTCTTTTACTAAAACTGTCGCAGATAAATGCTACCGAAATATGGATCTTTGTCAATTGTTGATAAACATGATCATGTTTGGCACCACGATTTCCATTGTAGTTCATTGCAGTTTGCCTTTTTTTTTCAAAGATTTATTGCTACCACAGTCTAGTTGGATTCCTGGAAACAGTTCCATCGCCAGAATTGTCCTCTACATCATGGAAGTTATTGTTTACATCGAATGTCTCATTCTTATGGAGATGTTTGATGCGTTTTATCTGCTAATGACCGTTAATCTTAAAGTACAATTTATGCTTTTGCGTACAGCTATTGAATCGATTAGTGTTGAGAAAGAAGGTGAAGAAAAGTCGTGGCAAAAACTGAAAGATTTCTGCAAGTACCACAAATTTTTGTTGAGGTAAGCACGCATAATTTCTGAGGAGATTCTCATCTGGTTTTTAGCATGCATAAAACTATAAACAAAATGTACTCACAATTTTTTCTTTATCAATATTTGCTTACAATTTGGGGGACTTGCACAACGTTGTTTGTCATCTACAGCAAGTAATAAACCCTGAAATGTCATTTCAGGCAATTAATTTGTTTTTTTCAGATCTTCGACTCTTGCTCAAATCACTGAAAGCGTATTTATCGGTTCGATAATAAACACTTTGCTCATTATCATTTTTATCCCTGCCAGCGACATAGAAATCGAAGTATGAGTATAAAATAATTAGTGAAATGAAATAATAAAGTGTTTCAGGCTGAAAAAGTTGCATTTGCGATTTATGGAATTGATTGGTACAACAGCAAGAATATACAAATTCAAAAATTTGTGTTATTTTGGCTAATGCATGCCCAGACTCCTGTACAAATGTCAGGGGCTGGAATGTTAAATATAACTAGGTCTCAAATGCTTCAAGTAAGAGTTTTAAAGTTTTTGAAAAACTTCTTATGAATAATTTTAGATCCAACGTATTGGATATTCTTTGTCAACATTACTATCTAAGCTGTCGTAATTTGTCTCAACAATTTAGAATTTTCTAGTTTTTGTAATGTAGGTACTAGAAAGAGTTAATGTTGTAGTTCTCAAACAATAAGTGCAACATCGTTTTAGCTGTAGAATAAACAAGTATGGCACCTAATTCCAGAATTTATTAAAGCACATCCTATTTATTAACTATTGTTTAATGTTTATTAAAAAAAGTAAGAGTTTTCGTTTTCCTTAAGAAACACAAACAAGGTAAGTACAAAAACAAGTAAAAAACAGCAAAAGTAGACAAATAACGGACCAAGCTATATTCTTTATCAGCAAACGTTACAAAAGTGACCACTTTTATGACTAAATCACAAGTAAAAGTTTTTCAGCCATAGAGTATTTTTGCGCTTAAGCGTTTTTACTTTTTCCTTGTCATTATTGACATTTACCAATGCTCTTTCTTTCTTGTCTTTTTCTCATCAACATTTGACATTTTACACTACTAACTGCACTTTAAGGTTGAACTACACTGAATAAAAAAATAAATCGTTATTTAAAAATTCTGAAGAAAATATCATAACTTGTTGATGGCCTTAGCTGCATTATACAAAGTGGTTATAAATGATTTTCATCTAGCCAGCTGTGAATTTTCCATGTAAAATAAAAAATGCCGCTTTACGAAAATAGGGGTACCTACTTGTTTTAACTCAAAATTACTCAAAAAATCGTCGTTTACTAAGCATCCACTTCGAAAATAGACTTCAATTATAAACTTGTTTTCTTCCAAAGTACACATTACTATCAATTATTATTGGAAATTAGTTGAAACAATAAAAGTTTAATTAACAACAATTTATTATTAATTAATAAGTGACACTAATGACAGAACTAAAGCTTTCAAAAAAAGTAGAGCGGCACAAATCAAGTTACATGCAAAAAAATTCCAAAGCTGGCTAGATGAAAATCATTTAGAACCACTCCGTATATTAATTTGAAATTTTTTGTCCGTGCCGGTTAAAAATAAATTTAAAAAAACCTCTACTTTTGGCCATTTTATTTTTTTATAAAAAAAACTGCTCGGAAGAATTTTTTGATTTATTTTTGGTGTATTGTAGATTACCTGTTTATGTTACTGTATTTTTTTCATGCAATTTAAATAATGCGTTTTTTCATATAAAAATTAAAACTATTGAATTTTGCAATCCGTTACAAATACTCAAAATGAGATAAAAACTCGGTGTTACTGTGTGTAAGGTACTTTTTTAATTCAGGAACAACATTAAATTGTAAAAAAACAATTTGTTTACTGTATTTCTTAAAAATTCAATTTTTCTTTTTTTCATTTGAAATCTTGTTTGTACACAAGCGACAAATTCTTCCGGTGGTACATTTTGGAACTGGTTAAAGACGGAACGGTAGAGTAAATAGTTTGAAAACTATAATTTTGTAATTTTCTGTAAAAAGACTAAAAATTGCAAAAATTTCAAATAAAAAGAATAATAATTTTTAATTAATTATGTAATATATTTTTTATTTGTTCTGATTCATTTTTTTTCTGTTTTTAGATATCGAAATTAAAATAAACAAAGCAAAATTAATTATTTGAAAATTGAAAATTTGAATTTGAATTGAAAATGTTGCATTTGACTACAAGTGATTAAAATTACTGCAGACACGTTGTATAATACATTCTGTTTTTTGTCTTATTGATTTAAAGTGTCTACAAAATAAGTTAATGTGTTTTTTTTTTATATTTTTGATTTTCTTTTTGTATTAAGAGTCAAAAGTTTAGGTGGCCAAGAAAAGTAAACCATGACAAATTATTTATTTGAATTCATTTCATTTATGTCTTTTTAAATGTTTTTCCTCAAAGTTTTTACTTTTTCTTTTAAAAAAATAAGGAATTTATCGAGTGTTCAAAGAGATTCGAATTTTATTACCAACTGTTTATTGTATCAATTAAGGGACTAACAATTAATGTATTACTTTTTATGAGAGAGATAAGATAAAATTAAAATAATAGAATAATAAACTTTTTAGTCGAAAGTGTTGTAGTAAAAATACAGGATGAAGTTTGTGCTAAGTTTTTTATTTGCTTTGCTTTATTTACGAAATAAGGTAAAACTCAATGTAAATATTGTAGCTAAACTTGACCAAATAAATTTTAGAATGCTTTCGCCTTCATTGAAGACAATATAGGTAAAAAATTATACCATTAATTTGTACAGGGTGGTGCATTTTCAATACTATTAGAAGCAAATGTTTGAAACTACGTGGTTAAAAAAACATTCCTATTTTCATCTTTAATTCATAAAACTTAACATGTACTCATAATTTTTTTGGGCTAAAGTGGTATTTAAACGAATTATTTTTCAGTAAATATTTCTTTAATTTTCCAACAATATAGTTTTTCACTTGATATTTTTTTCTGAAACATATGTATTTTCAGAAAGTCGTATTATTGGAGGAAAGGTTGCAAAACCTGCCCAATTCCCATTCATGGCGGCTCTCAAAATTAAAACCCCAAGTGTTGAGTACTCCTGTGGGGGAGCTCTCATCCATGAGAACTGGATTCTAACATCAGCTCTTTGTTTATATCAGTAAAACTAAGACATTCGATTTTACTAAAGCTCAATAATTTGTTTAGGGCCAATAATATCACTGTCAATCTCGGCTCAAATAGTCTGGAAGAATATGACCCCAATCGCGTTCATCGCTTTGTGGAATCCTCTGATTCAACAGTAATTATTCATCCAGATTTTGATGCAACAGCTCTTAAGAACGATATAGGACTTATCTATATCACAACCCGAGTCCCACTTTCCGAAAATGTTCAAACAATTAAACTCGCTTCAATGAATTTACCCACAATTTTAAAAGCTACAGCGCTAGGGTGGGGCCAGACCAGTGACGGTATTTCTTATTTTAGAATTCAGAAAACATCTGTCATTAACAATTTTGCTACAGCAAATACAACTTTAGCTCCGGAATTGCGATATGTTACAGTTGATATCATAACGAATCTTGAATGCAAAGCAACTTTTGGCTCACAAATTACCGAAAATATGGTTTGTGTTAGAGGAAGTAATATTGAAGGTCCTTGTTATGTAAGTTTTCACTTTAATTGCAATGTTTTATTAATGTTTGTTTAAAGGGCGACACCGGTGGCCCGTTAGTCGTCAGGCCCTTAGGGTCCCCCGTTGTGGAACACGTGGGGATATCAACTTTTTTTAGTGGAAACGGTTGTGAAAGTGAGGATCCTTCTGGATACACAAGGACGTTTCCTTACGTAAAATGGATTGAAGAAACAGTCAATAATAAATAAATAATAAACGATCAACAAAAACTTTTATTTTATCTTTGCAGCAAGTAATAAAACAATAAATCATTCCGTGTATTATTTATTATCACGTGCATTATTGCAAGGTAGAAGATAATAAAAAATAGTGTGTGAGGAAAAGGTGTGTTAAAAAAGTACAATGAAATAATTTGGTGTGAACATCACAGGACTTTCCTTATCCAACTTATTTGGAAAACATCCTTACGCAAAACTAACGTTTGCGTTAGTGCCACCTGCCGGATTACACGCGAAATAGATCATAGTTGCCGCGGGTTCGAATCTGGGGTGCAATTTTTTTAGTTCGGTACTCATTATTATTTTTATTTTATCACATATTACTGTTTAATAAGGTATATTTCATTTTTTATCCCCAATATCCATATATTGTTTTTATTTTTTTTAAATTGGTTTCTTTTTAACTTTTATTTTAACTTATGTCTTTCTATTTATCTTAGTTTCATAATAAAATACAAAATCATAGTTATTTATTATACAAGACGATAAAGAAACTGTTTATCTACGAGTGAAAAGGTTAAATTTACGAGTGATGAAGTTACGAGTGAACTTTTTTCACGTATAATATTTTGTTTTATTTTCTACTCATGTACCAGAATTTCTTGAATATAAACAGTAGATAAAAATTACTTTATTTCACTCGACGATAAAAACTACTTTATCTACTGAAATTAGTTGATAAAAACACTCTTTAACATTGAGTACAAAATAAAACATTTTAGTTATTTTATGTTTAGAATTTTTTTATTATAAATAACATGCATGTAACTAAGCTAGAGCTAACAGAGAAGAATGAATATTATATTTGTATATGTATTTTTATGAAAAACTAATAAAACAAAAAAATGATTTCAGTGAAGTTTCATGCTGTGTTTTAAACTTTTAGTTCTGGAACATTTTTCATACAATTTTCCTACATTGTTAATTACCTAAACATAATTACTTTTTATATGAATTGTACACACACAAGATGCAAAACAATAAAATTGTGCCACAATCATCGCTAAATAGTGAAAAAAATTGTTGGTAGTTTTTCCGCCGAAAATTTAAGGTGCCGTTAATAACGTTGAGAATGAAACTCCAATACGTTGAATCTGAAATTCAGTTTAAGGAAAAAGTCCAACAAAAGTGATATTTTACTTGAAGCATTAAAGTTCTGTTTATTGTTAGCATCCCTCCTCCAGTCAATTGAACAGGAACTTGTGCTTGCATAAGCCAAAAAAAAATAAACTTACGAATTTTTAAATTTCTCGTGTCGTAGAAGATAATAAAAAGGTAGAAGATAATAAAAAATAGTGAGTGAGGAACTCGCGCCCCATAGAACAAAGCCATATAAGGTAAGATACCAAGAACATGAAAAGAATGTTAAAAAAATTTTATCTATAAAAATTTAGAAATTATAGAAGTTTAAATTTAAAGGGTAAGGTACCAGGAACATAGAAAAAAATAAAAAAAATCTATCTATAAAAATTTCAAAGTTATGAGAGTTTAAATTTTGCACTTTGACTCTATTTATTTCTGTTGGAAAAATAATTTTCCAAGTTTTTTTACTACAGGCTGTTAGAAGAGGAAACAAGGAAGCTGTGTACTAAATTGTAACGCTGTTTAATATTATTTTGTGGCTTTTATTTTCAAATTTTTTATATTTTTACTAAATAATTGTGAAAAAAGATAATCAGAATCATTAAATAGACATAAAAAATGTCAAATGTCAAAAAATAAATGTCTACTTTTTTTGACAGAATTTTTTAAACCTTATTTCACTGATCCTGGTAGGTATATTATCTTACCTGAATTTTTTTTCTGGGGCGCGAGTTCTGACACACCCTGTATAGCTATCTTCAGAGTTAAAAGCTTTTAAGATTTTTTAATGACCATAGCTCCATATAATCTTTTTTTTTACATGGTGTTGTGAGGCGTTGTATTAAATACTCAAAATCTTTCTTGTTGTTTCTTTTTTACTTTTATTTTAACTTATTTTCTTCTATTTTTCTTAGTTGCATAAAAAATACAAAATCAACCTTTTCAGTTATTTATTTTTAGAAATTTCTTATTATAAATAACGTGTAACTAATCTAGAGCTAACAGAGAAGAATGAATATTATATTTGTATATGCATTTTTATAAAAAACTAATAAAACAAAAAAATGATTTCAGTGAAGTTTCATGCAGTGTTTTAAACATTTTGTTCTGGAACATCTTTCATACAATTTTCTTATCTTACATTGTTAATTGCTTAAACATAATTACTTTTTATATAAATATAAACACACACAAGATGCAAAACAATAAAATTGTGCCACAATCATGCAAAATAGTGAAAAAAATTGTTGGTAGTTTTTCCGCCAAAAATTCAAGGTGCTAATCCCGTTAATAACGTTGAGAATGAAACTCCAATACGTTGAATCTGAAATTCAGTTTAAGGAAAAAGTCCAACAAAAGTGATATTTTACTTGAAGCATTAAAGTTCTGTTTATTGTTAGCATCCCTCCTCCAGTCAATTGAACAGGAACTTGTGCTTGCATGAGCCAAAAAAGAATAAACTTACGAATCTTTAAATTTCTCGTTTCGTACCAGTTGATATTGTAAATATGAAAAACCAATTTTTCAGCCTGAAATAAAGTGGTTTACAGCCGTCGTCTTACTTTTACACTTACTTCGATTTCAATATTGCTAGCGGGAATAAAGACCATTACGAGTAAAACATTTATTATAAATGCAACAATTATACTTTCTAGAATTTCAGCAATATTAGATGAACTATAAACAAGACTAAATAAAAATAGAAATTTACTGTAAGTACCCACCGGTCAAATATAATAAATAACGGAATGCAGGTTCCCAATATGGTGAGAATGTAATTACAAAGAAAAAACTCCGAGTAGATTTTATTGAGTTTTTTGTGCACGCTGAAACTATAATTAATAAAAATCAATTTTTAAACAAAACTTTACCTTAAAATAAAACTGTGATACTGGCTATATTTTTTCAATTTCGCCCAGATAATTTCCTCTTCACCGCTTTTTAATTTAATAGAATCAGCCGCTTTTTGTAAAAGGACAAATTGTGTTCTAATATTCGTAGCGATTAATAAATAAAAACCGTCAAAAACAACGACATAATTGATACATTCAACGTACAGTATCACTAAGAAGAGATAAATAACATCTCTAGCTATAGGATTATTTTCAGGAATCCAACAAGATTGAGGCAGCTGTAGACTTTTTACAAAAAATGGTGATATGCTGTGAAGTCCTACAGATATGGATGCATTCATCAGAAGAAATTTCAGGATAGAAACACAAATTTCCATATTTTTTCTTAGTTTTGTTTCAGTGGATTCGCCAAATAAGCCATAATTCCAGTAATGAAACTGCTGTTCTAAAATCTCCTCATAGAGCGAACTGTTTTTCATCAACAATGTCTTTCGCAGGACCATCTAGAAAAGTCAAATGTGTACACTGAAAATTCAAATGTGGTGATTTACATGTAAAAAATAACAGATTGAGATAAACACTTCGGTGATTTCAAAAATGTTGCTGTGACGATAACGGATATTGTAAATTGTCATACCGAAAATGATCAACATGATTGGGTAAAGAATATACACTGAGAGCACCCTCAAAAACCCATTACTCGATTTTCGTAAGCCGCTTAAATTGTAACATTTCAAAACCAACCAAAAGTAATCTTCACTCATTTTGTAGTTTGCGTGGTTGATGGAACACAATTCGGGTCACAATGAGATCAAAGAAAAAAATACTAGCTTAGACAACTTTTCAGTTTTACGAATAAAAAGAGAATTTTTCATTATCCCTAGTTTAAAAGTTTCTAATTACTAAGACATTTATTTAAAAATTCTATTTGAATTTTGTTCAGAAAATTTTGTTTTCAGACAAACGCCTTATTAAATGTTAATTAAGTGGTAGAGTTGTAAAGTTTCAAATTAATTATTTATGATTATTTGACACGAAAATTTGGTTTTAATCGTGATAAAAGACAACTCTTTATTGTTACAGTATTAGTTCTGAATTCGAGAATGGGTGCTACAAGACTTAAAAGGTGAGAAATTTACAGTATAAAATAATACTGGAGATAAAGAGTAAATAGACAAAACAGATTTCGAGTAGTATTCACCATCATTAATAATAGTAGAATATAATTATTTTTTTTCAGAAATTAAATATTTAATAGTTTGGTGCAAAAAAGTTATTTAAAATTTACTTACTTAGAATATACTGGAAAGTTTTTTTCTTTAAATTCACGCTCGATGAACGATTTTGAGAAATTAATTTTGTTCTTATCAAATCAAATATCTTTATTAGTGGTAAAATACCTCAGTGGCATTTACACAAGTCTAGTGAATAAAAAGTATTTTTGTCGTAAACTAAGCACTTTACGAAAAAATTAATTAGTGTAGTGTAAAGTACAATTAAAACGTGACCATTTGTCAATATTTTATTTATTATTTATTTTTCGAAATTTCTTTTAGTTTTCGAGTTTTGGATTTTTTTTTTATAAATGGCAACCCACCATGATAGTTTTTCTAATTAAAGATTATGATCTAAAAATGACGACTCCTTCGGTTAGACAATAATTGCCTCTGGTATTACCAAATACAGTTTGATTTAACCCAAATGGAGAATAGCTGATGTATGACACAATTAGCATTATTTTCGTTGGAACCAAATTTAATTTTGACGAGCCATTTTATGCCATTTGATGGGTTTTATGTTAAATTTTAACTCAACAGGACCGTTCTTTTTTGAAGATAAAACAGAAATTTAATTATTAAAATCATCATCTTTTTGACCATGCCATTTTACCTTTCGAGCTGTCATTTTATTTAATGTTCCACAGACATCCGTTTTCGAATCCAAGATACAAATTAGTCAAAACAATAAAACTATAATTCAGTATGAGTGAAAAAAGGTATTTTTTATTGCAACAATCCGAGAAAGATAATTTTGTACGTTTAATAAGAAAACGCAATGACTTTAACATTATTGTATCTCCATCACTGTATCTGCACCAGTACAAAAACAGGTAGCTAGGATCAGAAAATCTTAATATTCGTAGGAGTAATCTGAGTATGATTTTTGCTTTTTGTTCTCTGCCAAAATTAGAGAATCCCGTCAAGATAACTCCTGAACCAACTTTCTCTTTTTTCCTAGAATTCTATAAAGGAACCTTGGAATTAAGACTTACACTTTTATTTATTTCCATTATAAATTATATTTTAGGAGCAGTTCTTTTTTAGAACAAAGTAATCTAGTTACGAATTTATAAAATTATATTTGAATTTTTAACAAAATTGATTTTTCCCGATTCAAAATATTGATAGCATGCATCTTATCTTATGCAAATGTAAATCCATTTTGTCACATACATTTACACTAATATTTAACTTATAGATCAGAAGGTGCGAAACTAAATTGAAAAAACTAATTCTTGGTATTATCATCTTTGTCAATGTTCAAATAATTAATTTTGCTTTGTTTCTTTTAATTTCGATGACAAAAAACAGAAAGATAAATAGATGGTGACGCCACAATGATAGTTATAATAAAAGGAATCGGAACAAACAAAAAATATATTACATAATTTATGAAAAATTATTATTCCTTTTATTTGAAATTTTTGCAATTTTTAGTCTTTTTACAGAAAATTATAAAATTACAGTTTTCAAACTATTTACTCTATTGTTTTGTAGATGGCATGTCTCTAGCCAGTTCCAAAATGTACCACCAGAAAAATTTGTCGCTTGTGTACAGGGTGCTGCATTTTGGATGTCCGAATAGGGAATCTCCGAAACTAAGAGGTTCAGCCAAAAACGAGTGATACATTCTGGGGCTCATTTTTTGAGAAAATAATATTGGTTAAAACCGTATCCCGCTATCGTGTTTTGTTTTCGACTTACAGACAAAAGTTGACATTTTGGCGAAATCTAAAAAAAATTATATCTTCGTTATTATAGAAGATACGGATTTCAAATAAAGACATTATACAGGCACTTTTTTACGAGGAATTTAATAATGTAGTTAACAATTTTTTTCAGTTATTAGTTTAGCCGTAATAAGATAAACTTTTATTTTTTTAAATGGAAATCATAGTCGGCTATGGCAATTTTGAAAAGCTTATTTTTTTCTGATCTAAAAAATATATATTTGTAACAAAATATTTTTTTATAACTATACTTAAAAAGTGAAATACATATTTTGTATGATAATAGTTGGCCATGGAAAAACTATTTCACTCCAAATGTGTAAATAATAATCAATAAGAGTTTTGTGAACTGTAAAATAGATGAAAAAATATATAAAATTATAAAGATTTAAAAAATACGATACGGTAGAAGCATTGAACAAATATTCCAGCGCCTCAGAACAAAATTATTACATATTTTTAAAAAATCCAAAAATAGGAAAAACAAATGTGTCAACAGTCAACACAATTAGAAAAAACATTTTTTTGGTGATCTAATGGAGGTAGGATAACGTTTCACATAGATGGAATTTGGGTATTTGAATAGAAATATCGTCATTTTTGTGTCATATAAAATATATTTTATTAAAGAATTAAAGCGGCTTTTTTTTTACAACACTCTATGTATCACTAGAAGTTGCAATAATAATGTTAGCTTGTTTAAAAACAAAGAAATGTTATTAGTCGCCAATAAGTTGATTTACAATTTATTTTGCATCTTTTCCATTACTTAGTACTTAGAAAACTATTTCATTAGTGACACTGGTTGAATATAATATAGTTTAAATCCTTTTAGTTGAAGATGCAACATTTTTTCATGGCCAACTGCGAACAAAAATCAAAGATAATTTTTTGATAAAAATATATTATAATAATTTGTTACAAATATATATTTTTTAGATAAGAAAAAAACAAGCTTTTTAAAAATGACAGCCATCTATGATTCCCATTTAAAAAAATACAAGTTTATTTTATTACGGCTAAACAAACAACTGAAAAAAATTGTTAACTACATTATTAAATTCTACGTAAAAAAGTGCCTCTATAATGTCTTTATATCAAATCCGTATCTTCTATAATAACGAAGATATAATTTTTTTTTAGATTTCGCTAAAATGTCAATTTTTGTCTATAAGTCGAAAACAAAAGACGATAACGGGATGCGGTTTTAACCAATATTATTTTCTCAAAAAATGAGAACCAGAATGTATCACTCGTTTTTGGCTAAACCTCTTAGTTTCGGAGATTCCCTATTCGGACATCCAAAATGCAGGACCATGTACAAACAAGTTTTCAAATGAAAAAAGAAAAATTGAATTTTTAAGAAATACAGTAAACAAATTGTTTTTTTACAATTGGATGTTGCTCCTGTATTAAAAATTGCAAAATTCAATAGTTTTTATTTTTTTATAAAAAAACGCATTATTTAAATTGCATGAAAAAATACAGTAACATAAGTAGGTAATCTACAATACACCAAAAATAAATCAAAAAATTGTTCCGTACAGTTTTGTTATAAAAAAATAAAATGGCCAAAAGTAGAGGTTTTTTTAAATTTATTTTTAAACAACATGGATAAAAAATTTCAAATTAATATATATGGCTGCTAAGACCATAAAAAAGTTATGATAGTTTTTTCAAAATTTTTAAATAACGATTTATTTTTTATTCAGTATAGTTCAAAGTCGCCCGATACCACCACGTAACAACCATATAAAGGGTAAGATATGTTGTTGAATTTATAAATAAAAAATCTGGAATGGTAAATAGTTTTTTTTAACTGTGAAATAAAAAATTGCAAAACATATCTTAATTTTTTATTGTTAAAAAAATTATCTAAATCTGTGTTACATTCTTGATCCAATCTAAGTAAGCGTAAGTTCTCGTGAATCCTGAAGGATCCGTACTTTCACATCCGTTTCCGCTGTAGAAGCTAGCAACTCCATGATGTTGCAAATACGTTCCACCAATCAAGCGCACGACCAAAGGACTACCGGTGTCCCCCTTAAAAAAATTAAATTTCTGTAGGTACAAGTTCCCAAATAAAAATTTTACTTACAAGACATGTTCCCTGATTATAATTGCCATCAACACAAACCATTTCCTCGGTGATTTGACTTCCGAAAGTCAATTTGCATTCCTCGTTTGAAATAACAGCCAAGCCAACATACTGAAGTTCAGGAGCCAATTCAGAGTCCTCTGAAATTGCAAAATTGTGATATTTTTTCAGACTACAGTAAGGAACCGTACCATCGGTGGTCTGTCCCCATCCAAGAGCCGTGGGGTTGGCAGAATTGGCCAATTTACCAGATGGTAAAGCGATGGGTTGGATATAGTCGGTGAGTTCAACTGGTAATCGAAGTTTGATAAGTCCGATGTCGTTTTTGGAAGTGGTGGGGTCGAAATCAGGGTGTGGAACCACGTGGGAAGTGGCTAGAGTTACGCGATTTGGATCACTTCCGGTTAGCTTGATGGACCCCAAACGAATAGTGAGAGTGATAGCACTAAAATTATGATTGATTTTATTTTGAAAAAATCAAAGAAATCAATAGTCCTACTTATAAACACAATGAGCAGATGTTAAAATCCACTCATTGCTGATCAAAGCTCCACCACAGAAAAATGTGCTAGTTCCTGTTTGGACATTAATAGCCGCCATGAATGGAAATTGGCCGGCATTGGCGGTATTTCCACCAATAATACGCACTCCTTCAAAAAAAAAAAAATCTAAATGTCTATTAATTAAAATCATTTTTTACCTGTGCTTTTTTTCATCATAGCAGGAATTTGCTAAAATTAAAATTGTGATTATTTGCAAGTTTTATTCCAAGTGTTACCTTAGCCCAAATGGAGGCAACGCAGAAAAGTAGGACAGCGAAAAATTTCATCTTGTTTGGGGAGTCTGTTAACCCTTCCTAACCAGCGTCGAACTAGGACGACTTAATTCAGAAATGACTGTTTTATAGGAGATCACAAATTCAAATTTATTTATCTTATCGTCAAACTGTTATCTGTTTTTATTTAGTAATTTAGTTTGTTTCAATATTTTAAGTGGTTACTTCCCGCAAAATAATAATATTGTATAAGATTTTTGGACACTTGCCACTTGACTTTTATAATTATCATCGAGTTGAATAAAAATCAATCAATTACGAACGCTTTCGTTGTTTTTTTTCAAATTTCTAATCACTGTTAATAGTACATTATGTTATTAGGAGTAAAATTGATGGTTTTTGTTGCCGAACGTAGTGAGGCAAATAATTCAGCTGAGGTACTCCGAAAAACATATAGTACTATTTTATCCGCAAACGTATTCAAATTGAGAGTAAAGAGCAGAATTATAATTAGCAAGTAAATAAACAAAATAATCAGGACGCTTTGCAAGTACTGAAATCATATCAACACTTATTACGAACATCACGGGACAGTGTCAAAATTTGTGTTGAGATTTTTGAAAGCGTTTATTAATTTAACTAGTGCAGTTAGTAGTGCAAAATGTCGATTACTGATGATCTACAATGTATCTTTTCAAAAACTGAAGCAGCAAAAAAAAACAAGAAAAAAAAACTTTTGTATATGTCAATAATATCATGGTAAAATTAAAAACGCTCATCAAAAAACAGAATTTTACTTCGTGCCTGAAAAGTGAAACTTTTACTTGTGACTTGTTTATTTATTTTCCTCCCATCAGGAAATAAAATGACGTTTTATTCCTCCGTTTTTGACTAATAATAATCTGTTACTTATTCCCTCGGAAATAAAATAAATGAAATACCGATTTATTTAAATAGTTGTTTATTCCCTTATTGATACTTACATAAGCAACTACCTAGTTATAAAGTTGATGTTTTTAATATTAGGATGTCAATTATAAATCATAAAAGAGTATTATTTATCCACACGTGGATTAGTAGATTAAACGTGGATTAAAACAAGTGTTTAGTGTAGATTATTAGTTATTACTACTGGTAAAAATAAAAAATACAGCAGAATCAATTATCTTTAATTAAATACCGTTTAAAGTATCTATTTAAAGTTTCTTAAAAAAAAAATAATTTTCAATCAGTTTAGATTATTCTAAATTATGATTTGATTTATGTTCGTGAAGCATGAAAATCGACAATACTTAAAAAAATAAAAAAACGCACTTTTGTAAATTAAAAAGGCAAACCCGTAAAAAAATGTATGTTATAAATACTTTTCTCACTTCTACGCCTTTTTTTATTTTGATTTAGACAAAGTGGTTCAGGAATAGTTAGAACACCTAAAAATAATGGCGCCATTTATGTCTGATACCTAAAGAACCGTTTTTAAGCAATTGTTTATAGATCAACCCCCACATTATTTTGCGTGTTCCTGAATTTTCGCCAATTCTGTATTCGAAAAATGTGATATCTTGTTTTTTTAAGTTTGCTACTTTTGTTTAAATAAATAACAAAAATATTTGATTTTTTATGTATTTGTCAACGGCATTTCTTATCAGTTATCAACCAAAAATTGCATTCGAAAGAAAACTCCTTCTTTTGATGTAAAATTAAATTCTACTTTTTATTTTATTTTTATCTCATCCTAGTTAGAGAGGAAGGAGAGGATTAACAATTTTATAAGCAGCTCACAGTTCAAGTGTTTCTAAATAAGAATAATCTCTAGTGTTTTCTTAACTTTTCACAAAAACATAAAAGGCATTATAGAGAATAACATTATAAGCAGTTATTGTCTGTTATAACTTTAATTTGCTTCGTCCATAGTTACTTTCAAGTGTTAAATAAAAAACAAAATTTAAGTAAATATGGCTTGGTGCAAGCCTAGTGATGAAGATTTTGAATAATCAATTTAAAAAATTATAAATATTGTATCCGATATCCACTATGAATACGTTTTCTTGATATAATAAAGACTAAGCATTTATAGAACAAGTCCTAAAAAGTCAAACTACTATCTGGCCTTGACCAAAAAATTCTTAATTCCTACAGTCTTTACTTATCTGAGATCATAAGACTGATTACTCAAAATCTGACGTATATGTGATAATTATCACATGAATCAATAAAAATCTAATGTCTACATCTGAAAACATCATCAACATGACTTAGCTCGTAGACAACTTACATAAAAAAAATTAAACGTTCACGTACAATGTAGATTAAAATCTTCTTAAAAAGGAAAAAGCCGATAACTCGGTCTTTCAAAGTTTATTATTGCTCTAAATATCAAAAATTTTTACTCGTATTTCTTTTTTTAATATTGCTTTACATTTCTTTTTCTTTCTTGATTTTGTTATTATCGTTTTCCAAAATTTTTCACGGGCTTCAATGACCTCGTATTTTTACTTTTTTACAGAGGAATAATGTTTAAATCCTATTCCTTCTGTATATTTTTCCATTGGTTAAAATCAGAAAAAAACAGTTAAGATTTCAAATTTTTTCTTGTATTTTTTTATTTTAAAGTGCAACAATTTGAAAATGGTTCTTTAATCAAATCCTTTAAAAAAACTAAAGAATGATACTAAAAGGTTTTATTTTCCTTAAATATACATCAATACTAGATTAACCCCCTCATCCCTCATCCTCTTCCCCATTCTCATCCCTCTTCTTCAACCCTCCAAACACCTCCGACGGAATGTTCTGCTTCTCAACCGGCACATCCTCCCCTTCGTCCTCATTCTCCTCCTCATCCTCCCCAATATCAATCTCATCCGGATTAACAACCTTATCTTTATTATCCCCTTGAGTTTCGCCTCTAACAAACATAATATTCCCAGGCCGAACTCCCGTCGACGTCCCTGCCATCTCGGCCGCCTTGGCCTCAAGCAGCCGCATCCCATCCTTGACCCCCGGCGCCAAATCGGCCACAGTCCCCGCCACCGAGCCCGCCGAACTCAACATCTGCGCCGACATCATATTTATCTGAGTGTTGTACATGGCTTGGATACTCCTCTTGATCCTCAACATCTCTCTCATAGTATCCTCATTCCCGTGTCTCACCTCAAACTCTTTCCAAATCTGCCAGAACTCGGTAGTGACCCTTGGGTCGCAGATTTGACTACAGTGCGAGTATATGGCTCGAGCTCGGTCAATTTCGCCCAATTTCGTCTCCATATCGGCAAACCGGACACACATCTCGCGTGTTTTCTCTTCAGGAAGCACCTCAATGGCTTTTTCGTAAATTTGCCGGGTTTTGGGTATTCCATAGATTTCGGCGGCCCGTTTTATGTAAATATTGAAAATTTCAAACATCTCCTCTTGAGGGACGGCGTTTGTGGCCCTTTCGTACACCGCCATGGCATGTCGGGCCATTCCGTGCTCCTCCTCCAACTTCGCATAGAGGAGATAAAGAGGTTTGGCAAATTGAGGAGGACAATTCTCCAAACATTGTTCAAACAAATCACGCGCCCTCTCCAACTTACTCCCCCCATATCTCTTCAAAAACTTACTCAAATAAGTATTCCAAATGTCGTAAACGTTCGGCCACTTGAACAAGGAAATCCCCTTCTCGTACGCCCTGAAAGCCTCCTCAAAGTACTTATTCTCCTCCAAAAACAGGCCATAATTGATGATAATTTGCGGTGTTGCAATTTTCAGATCAATAATCCGATCGTAGACCGCTTTACACGACTTAAATGTGCCAAAACTCTCCTCCAAGTCGGCCAACATTGACCAGATTTTCAACGATTTGTACAGTCTTGCTTGAACGGTTTCAGTGTCGTCATGATAGGCCACTTTGCGCGATGGCATGGTACTCGCTCTGTGCATGAGTTTAAGGGCTTGTTCGTAGTTTTCGCTTCGTATCTCCATTTCGGCCCATTCGCACCAAACCGTCGCTAAATCGTCCACTTTCACATATGCCACTTGAGTGGCTTTTTCAAAAATGAGACGAGCGTCTTCGATTTGCTTGTTGGTTTCGTAGAATTTCGCGAATTCGACCCACAAGGTGTGCAGTTTGCCGACGGCGAGTTTGGGGTCCACGGTCTGAACGGCTTCGGTGTAGGTGTTGATGATTTCGTGGGGCTTGCCTGTCACAAAAAAAGAAAAAATTAAATAAAGAAAAGATTAAAAGTAAAAAAAATAAAGTGTACTTAAAAAAATTCTCAATGTATTTGAATGGCAGACAACCTGTAGGTATAGCCACAAAATAAAATTTTAAACCTTGCAATTCGCAGTTTTTTACAGGAAACACGAATTTTTGTTACAAAATAAGCATGGGATTTGTATAAGCGTATCTTTTTTAATAAAAACAAATGCCTTTTAGAGAGTTCAATAATGTAATAATGTCGCTTCGGATAACTTCGCGATATTTCAGCTTGTTTCGGGCCTGTTCGGGTCACTTTGGGTTTAATATACCACTCCAAAAAATTAAAGGAACAAAAATATTTCGTACATTTTTTGGTGTTATTTGAAAGGCTGTATCTCATTGCGTTGGTTTTGGTCCACGGATTTAGGGATTTTTTTTAGTTAAGTCAATACATAGACCGGATAGCATGTTTGTTTACCGTTAATACGCGTTAATATGTTAATATTGCGTATTCTAATTACGTTAATTTATCTGACTTTAAATGAAAAAGAAACCTTTTGTATTTGATCATCGAATCTCAGCAATCAATGATCATAGGGAATATAAGAGTAGTGTCAAAAACTGGAATAATTATAAGTTCCTTTTATGATTTTTTGAAAAATATTTTTTTCACCCTCAACATTGATTTAAAGAAAAGAGAAAAAAACTGTTTGCATTGTTTTAGTAAATCTACATTCACTATAATTAGTGGGGAGACAAATGTTTTTAGGTGTTTTTTCGGCTTAATGTACCCCCCATAGCCCTGTAGATTTTTAAATCGATCCATGGAACCGTTTTCTCGGGTCAATAGGGCAAAGTTTTGCAAAAAATTAAAGGAACAATTGCAGATATTGTTTCTATTGTGTAATCTTTTTTTTTTCGAGTTTCTTTACAATTTTGCATCAGTTATTTGCTAAAATTAAAAAAATAAAAATTTTGATTTTTTTTTAATTTCGTAAAAAAAATCTAAATAAATAGTGCTTAATTTTTTAAAACATGTTTTTGATTTTTCTAAATTTGGAAAAAAAATTCAAGAAATAATGCTGTTTAATTTTCGAAAACAAAAATCAAAAATTATTTTTTGAAATTTTGAATCATTTTTTTTTTTCAATTTAACTAATAACTCATGCAAAATTGTAAAAAAAGTGAAAAAAATTGTTTTTCTTATTCTGACAAAGTAAGACAATATTCAGGAACAATATGTGCAATTGTTCCTTTAATTCTTTTGTAAAATTTTGATAAATCGGTCCGAGAAAAGGGTGTGAAGGATAGATTTAAAAATTTACAGGGCTATCAGGGGTACATTACACTGTAAAAACACCTAAAAACAATTGTGTCCTATCAATATTAGTAAATACACAGTAGATTTACTAAAACAATGCAAAAAGTTACTTTTTTCTCGTTAAATCAATGTTGAGGGTAAAAAAAAATATTTTTCAATAAATCATAAAAGGATCTTATAAGACATTTATTCCAGTTTTTGACACTACCCTTATATTCTCTGTGATGATCAAAGACAAAAGGATCCTTTTTCAGATGCCTCAACTACAAAGAGTATACAGGGTATTCCGTCTAAACCCCACATTAGAAGTATTAGGAGTTCAAATAATCGTATTTATTTAAAAATTGGTACATAGCCATAATCCATTAAGTCCTCCTAAATGAAAATATTTTCAAGATGGCGGCACTTCCGGTTATACCGGAATTCGGTCTCAACTTTCTTATTTTAAATGAAAAGCTATATTTTTATTGCGTTTTTTTATTAATCGAGTTATTTTAAAGAAGTTTCCATTAGCTTTCCCTATACCTAAATTTAGCCGTTTTTGAAATATTTTTGGATCTGCAGCTTCCAATTAAAAAATCGGTAACTCTGCCATTCTTTAAAATTTTGGATTCGTTTTTTTGCGTTTGATAGAGAAAGCTTAGATCTTTCTTCTAAGACTTTTCAATTTTTGACAAAAAAATTAAAAACCCTAAAATTTTAAGGTTACTTTTGTAATAATTCAAATACCCATAACCCAATTTTTCCAAATAAAATACCCCAATTTTTATTTTACCAAATGGAAGAGAATTTAATTCTGCATCGATCTGTACTAACATTCCCTATACCTAAATTTAATGTTATGGTGACTTTTTGTTAAGACTACCGATTTTTAAAGTGGAAGGTGCAGGTCCAAAATTTTTTGAAAAACTCCAAATATTTGAAAAACCGCTAAAACTTTTCAAAATTTCCGGCTGCAAAAATTAATTAGGAAGACCAAAGAAGTGTTCACAAATAACGATTAAAAAACCTTACCTTGTTTATTATTATTTATGGCTTGTTATTCTAATTACATTATCTCCCAATTTTTTCATAACCGTCGCATTAAGATAATTACCAGCACAGCACAAATTTAATTGATGAGAAAACACACAAAACAATTGTTCTTATTCATTGTTCGACAGTTTACATAACAACATCAAAGTTGAGAATATGAACATAACCGAAACTGCCATACTAATTTGTAAAATATGGAGTTTCAGTGGTTTACCACAATTTAGATTTGAAAATGGAAAATTTGAATACAAGGCCTCAAAATTACACATTTTTATTTTAATATTGATTCTAATAACAAATATAACATTATTTATCCAATCCTTAGAAGTGTCAAACGACTTGACATTTTATCTAATTGTTCTGCAAATAACTTCGTTGTATTCATTAGACGTTGGTTTGATTATTTATTCATATTTGAAAAAAAGAAAAATTGAAATAATCCTAAACGATTTGATAGTGCTAACTAAAATGGTATCTCGACTCTCGACAAATAATAATCTCTTTCGAAATAGTATTTCAAAACCGTTGTTTTGGTATATGAGTGTGCAGGTGACTATAGTGACAGGTCAATTTTTAGGAATCTCTTTATTATTCTCACCTTCAATTAGTTTTTACCTAAAGATTTTCTTCCAAACCCTTGCGATATTTTTTAGTTACAATTTAAATCTATTTATATTTTTTTATCTGATAGTTTTGCAAAATAATTATAAGTCATATTTTAATGCAATAACGAGTAGAAACATTATTTACAAAGATTCAAAAACTGTTATTCAAATATTTACAAAGTTTAATGAAATATCTAACGATATTAACAAAACGTTCCAACAACCTATTCTTTTAAGAATATTCGTCGACTTTGTTTTCACAGCGACTACACTATTTTACGCATCAGTTACATTGTATATTTTTCCTGAATTACCATTTTATTTCGTAGTGCAAATAGTTGCTTGGTTAGTAAACACCTTATTCCCAGTTTTTACCATGGCGTATTTTTTCGACCAAATCACAGAAAAGGTAAGCACAAAAAAATTTATAATTAATTTGTTTTAATCTTTTAGAGAAATACAATGATGGAAGTTATTGACGATTTACCATCGTCACACTCTCTTAGTAAATTTCTTTCCTTTTATAAGAGAGTAATAACTAAGAGTTAGATTTATTACAGAATTAAAATAAATCATTTCAGAAAGAACTGCTTCGATTAAGACTAAAACAGAATTGTTTCTGTTTTAATGTTTGTGGTTTCTTTTCTCTAAATAATACTTTTACTTGCACGGTAAAAATCTTCACAAACAAAATGAAAAATTACTTGTTTATTTTAGATGATAGCTGGTATAACAACATACACAATTTATCTAGTGCAATTTGGAAAAACAATTTTTTTAAAATTCTAATCCACCAATAAAAATATTAAGGAAAAAAATAAGAAACGACTTTTGTACAGCTTCTAAATATTCGAATTAATAACAAACATAAGTATGGATTTTGTGACGTATCTTGTAATTTATTTATTCAACACTTGAGACACAATTTCCAAAAATATACAGAAATCAATTGTAAACAAACATCAATCATTTAGATTAATTAAATGGGTAAAACGTATACAGGGAACAAAAAGTTCACCTTGTCAACTTCCTTTACTACTATGATATTTTTTTTCGACAAAAACTATGATTTTTGAGAGAATTCAACTCATATTAAAAAGAATTATCATAAACAATCCAAGTTTCATTGTCGAAAACGATCACATTTTTAGAGCAGTTTATACCTATTATCAATTTTCTGAAAGCATATAATTTAACCAAAAAACCTGCATACTTTTTACTGACCCTGTATGTAAATGTTATCAAAAATAGTCTTCATAATCATAAGTAAACAAATTACAAAAAAAAAGTTGCACGAGTCTTTAATGATATGGTAAAGATAAACCCAATTAATGTAACATTTTATCTGCTTTAACTCTCTGAAATTACCAGACTTATATGAAAGCAGAGTTTAGTGGTGGTAAAATGTTTTCAAAATATTTACTTTTCTTGGTTTTGGTGACTATTTCGAGTGTAATTTCCAATAATGTGTCATTCAAAAATGTTACTCTTTGGATTTGGGGCAAAAACCTCACAACCATCCCTTCTGCAAACAATCTCAAGGACTATTTACCTAGAAAGTGGACCTCGATGATTCTTGTAACTGGGACAATACCAATTTTATACGAGAATTCCGTCACAGACATTGAAAATGTGAACGATCTTCAATTCATCGGAAATGAAATCATTGAAATACGTCCAGGAGCATTCAAAAATTTAAAAAGTGTTGAAACAATAAGAATAACTGGAAGCAACATCACCACCATTGCTGGGGTTTTTGATAATCTCACTTTAGAACAACTTAGTATAGGTTCCAACAAAATCTCGGTCATCCCATCTGGAGTTGTGAAAAGTTCCGATCTGAAAGAATTGAGTTTTGCCAATAATATAATCGAAACTGTAGAAGAAAATGCTTTTGACCACCTTCCAAATTTAAAAACATTGGATTTATCTCATAATTTACTCTCAGATCTTCCCTCTGGTATTTTCAGAAATTTATCTCACATTACATATATCTCATTGGACAATAACAAATTCACCACAATCAAGGGAGAAATTTTCGACAATTCTTCGATACTTAACTTGTATTTAGCTGACAACTTACTGAAAACTCTTTCAGAAAATTTCATGAAACAGATGCCAAATTTAATCGGGATTTACCTGAACCGAAACCATTTAACAGAGATTCCTGCTGGCATTTTCAACAACCAAACTGTACAACATGTGGATCTATCCAACAACGAAATTTCCTACATTGCACCAAATGCATTCGACAACATGCCCAACTTGACAGATTTATTTTTACCTAGAAATAAATTGCAACAGTATGACTCTAGGTGGTTGCACAACTGTCCAAAAATCTATCGATTATTTCTTTCCAATAATCTCCTAGAGCAGCTTCCAGATCAAGCTTTCAAAAATTTGAACAACAAAAAAGAACAATGGGTTAAATTAGATAGTAACAAAATAAAGAAAATTTCGGCTGAAACATTCAAAGGGTGGAAACGAGTTGATACTTTGGAACTCAATTCTAACGAAATTAAAGTCTGGCATGAGGATTACCTTGCGGATGTTGAAATTATCAGGACTCTCAATCTTGTAAATAACAAGATTGTGTGTCTCGACGGTGATTTCGACAAAGTTTTTAAAGCCAAAAGGTGCACTTATTTAGGTAATAATCCATTCAGTAATGACTGTAAAAGAAAAATTCGAGAATGGTCCGCAAGAAATCCACACAAAGTCGTTGTTTAAATATTTTTATTGAATTCTAATGTTTGTAGATAAATATTAAAGCAAAAGTTATCTGCTAGGGTACTTTATTGTATTATAATCAACCTTATTCACAACATAGAAATCTGCACTCTACAATTTGAAAAAAAAAACTGTACAAAAATGTTATTTGTAAAAATATGTTAGCCAGTCCGACATAAACAATTATTTCTTATTTTAATTTCATTATCTTCCATATTAACAAGATTAGCAGTTCATTTAAATGATGACAAAATATTTATTCATTGCTCTGCAGTTTAGCCAAAAACTAGTAATACATTCTGAAGCTCATTTTTTGAGAAAATAATATTGGTTAAAACCACATCCCCGTCTTTTGTTTTCGACTTATAGAGAAAATTGATATTTTACCGAAATCTAAAAAAAATCATATCTTTATTATTATAGAAGATACAGATTTGAAATAAAGACATTATGGAGGCACTTTTTTACGTAGAATTTAATAATGTAGATATTTTTTTTTTCAATTGTTTGTTTAGCGGTAATAAGATAAACTTGTATTTTCTTAAATGGGATTCATAAATGTTTAAAAAGTTTGTTTTTTTCTTATCTAAAAAATATATATTTTTAACAGATTATTATAATACATTTTTAGCAAAAAATTATCTTTTATTTTTGTTTGCAGTTGGCCATGAAAAATGTTGCATCTTCAACTAAAAGGATTTAAACTATACAGGGTGATGAAAAAAAGGCGCCCACGATTGAAACAGGCGCGTCCTTTTTTATTGAAACATTGTGACCATCATTCCAAAAATAGTCTAAATAGATTCTTTTTAAAATTCAAACAGTTTGTCTAACAGCACAAAGCGGCAATATTGCACAATTTTCTTTTAGTAAAAAACTATTTCACTCAGGTATTTTACGTATCTAAGAAACCAGTATACTGACAGATATTGTCACCCGCATAAAATAAAAAACTGTAAAGTTTACATAATTTTATTATTCCAATACGATACGACCAAAAGGTATTTAATGATTTCAATTAATTTTAATCTTTGACTTTTTGACTTTAATCGTTCAAATTTCACAGAACAAACAATATTGAAAATTAATTTTTTGATGCTACCGTTTTCAATAATTGAATATTACTTGGACATTTAATGTATCCTAGGATATTTGCAATGTTGCAACATTGATACATTTTCTTTGGAGCCAAGAAGTAGTATCCTAACATGTACAATAAAGTTTATTTCAATAGGCTTTTTGCACATTTTTTTTTAAGAACACCGTCAACTGTATCAAAATCTAGACTTTAACAATGAAATTATTTTAAAACTGTTAATTATTTAGATTTCTCTTTTCTAAAAAGGAAAGTCTATATCTTACTGATAAGAGCACAAATCCAATTTTGGTCTTCGAATTCGTCTTTAATAAAAGATCACTTATAACGTGTGGGTTAACACGGGCGCCTTTTTTTTCATCATACTGTATTATTCAACCAGTGAAAGAGTTTTCTAAGTACTAAGTAATGAAAAAAATATATCGTTTTTTTATATATTTTTTCATCTATTTCACAGTTCCCAAAATTCTTATTGATAATTATTTACACATTTGGAGTAAAATAGTTTTTCCGTGGCCACCTATTATCAAACAAAATATGTATTTAATTTTTTAAGTATAATTATAAAAAAATATTCTGTTACAAATATATATTTTTTATATCACAAAAAAATAAGCTTTTCAAAATTGCCATCCCGCCTATGATTTCCATTTAAAAGATACAAGTTTATCTTATTACGGATAAACAAATAACTGAAAAAAAATATTAACTACATTATTAAATTCTACGTAAAAAAGTGCCTCCATAATGTCTTTACTTCAAATCCGTATCTTCTATAATAACGAAAATATGAATTTTTTTAGATTTCGCCAAAATGTCAACTTTTGTCTGTAAGTCGAAAACAAAAGATGATAGCGGGATGCGGTTTTAACCAATAATATTTTCTCAAAAAATGAGTCCCAGAATGTATCACTTGTTTTTGACTAAACCTCTTAGTTTCGGAGATTCCCTATTCGGACGTCCAAAATGCAGCACCCTGTATATATCATAAAAGTTGGGCAAAATAAAAATAACACAAAATAAGTGAGTTATCACTTGAGACCCAACTTCCAAAAAAATACAGAAATTAGTTGTAGATAACCATCAACGATTTAAGTTATTTAAATCTGTAAAAAATATGCAAAGTGAAAAAAATGTTCAAAAACAAAAGTTCAAAACTTTTTGAATCTTTTATAAAAAATTTTTCGACAAAGACTATGATTTACGAATTCAAAGAGAATTCAACTTATATGAAAAACAACTCTCACAAAGAAAATAATTTACAAAAATTACATTTTTCTAGCACTTAGACCAATTTATTACTTTGCTGAATAGTTTAAACAAGAATCCATATTATTTGGTGACTCTAAGTAAATATTATCAAAAATATTTCTCATGAGTAACAAGTAATATTTCTTATTAGCACAAAGCAATTTCAGGAAACACTAATTAATGACCAATTAAAGAATGTGCTTACAAAAGATAAAAAAATCAAAGTGGTAAATTTTATAATCAAAATAACTCCGTTAACGCTCATTATTTCACCAGAATTGAATGAAAACAGTTCAGTGGTAGTAAAATGTATCCAAGACATCTATTTTTGCTGCTTTTGGCGACTATTTCCAGTGTAATTTCCAGTGAAGTGTCATTCAAAAATGTTAATATTTGGACTATATCTGGGGAAAAACTCGCATCCATCACTTCTGCAAAGAATCTCAAGAACCATTTACCTAAAAACTCAACATCGGTACTTGTAGTGACTGGGACAATACCAATTTTATTCGAAGATTCCATCACAGACATTGAAAATGTAGAAGAACTTCAATTCCACCGAAATAAAATCGTTGAAATACGTCCAGGTGCATTCAAAAATTTCAAAAATGTTAAAGCTTTAAGCTTTATCGGAGGCAACATCACAACCATTGCTGGGGTTTTTGATAATCTCACTCTAGAGCGACTCAACATAGATTCCAACCAAATGTCGGTAATCCCACCAGGAGTTGTGAAAAACTCCCGTCTGAATGGACTAAGTTTTTCCAACAATAAAATCAAAACTGTGGAAAAAAGTGCTTTTGACCATCTTCCAAACTTAAAAGAATTGGATTTATCCCAAAATTTACTGTCAGACCTCCCTCCCGGAATTTTCAAAAATCTACCCCAACTCACACATGTTTCATTAGACGATAACAAATTCACCACAATTAAGGAAGAAATTTTCGACAGTTCTTCAATACTCCACTTGTATTTATCTGGCAATTTACTGAAAACAATTCCAGAAAATTTCATGAAACGGATGCCAAAGTTAGAGGGAATTTACGTGATCCGAAATCACCTGAAAGAAATTCCTTCAGGCATTTTCAACAACAAAACTGTGCAACATGTGGAACTATCCATTAACGACATTTCCTACATTGCACCAAATGCATTCGATAACATGCCCAACTTGACAAATGTATTTTTATCTACAAATAAATTGCAAAAATATGATAAGAGGTGGTTTCACAACTGTCCAAACATCCAGCGACTATTTCTTTCGAATAATTTCCTCGAGCAACTTCCAGATCAAGCCTTCAAAAATATTTACAACAAAAAGGAACAGTGGGTTAGATTAGATGCTAACAAAATAAAGAAAATTTCGGCCGAAACTTTCAAAGGGTGGAAACGAGTTGATATTTTGAATCTCAGCAGTAACGAAATTGAAGCCTGGCATGAGAATTACCTTGCGGATGTTGAATCCATCCAGAGACTCCATCTTATAAGTAACAAGATTGTGTGTCCTGAAGGAGATTTACATAAAGTTTTCAAAGCCAAAACAGTTACTTATTTAAGTCATAATCCATTGAGTGAAGAGTGCAAGAGCAAAATTCAGGAATGGTCCGCAAAAAATGGAAATACAGTCGTCATTTAAATAATTTTTATGCTAATGATTGAATTCTGATGTTTTTAAAAGTATAAATAAAATTAAAGCAAAAATTTGCTTAAGTACTTTATTTCGTTATAATTAAATTTATTACAGAGTGTGTAATAAAAAAAAACTAACAAAGACCATCCAGGTACGAAAAACTTTTTAAATAATTTGTTGAAATAAAGACCGATCGACGACTATTTTTAAAAAAAGTTACTGTGTTTAGAAAGCTACAAAATACCTAAGTTGTTTAAGAAAAAATAAAAATACTAAACACAAAAATTCATTTCAAAAACATGGGTGGGTTTAAGATAATTAGGGGTATGATTTTAAGTCAGTGAAATTTCTTTTCCTAAAAACTTATTTATTACTTTTCTATAAAAAAAAAATTCCATTTTTTTTGCAACACAAAAAAGGTATGGTTTTTAGGTCTAAACTAAATTTTTCCGTAACGTATAAATGTTTCTATTAACAATCAAGAGAAATAACATTTAAGAGAAATAATTTCCATCCTTTCTGTAGTTTCTGTTTTTTTATTACAGTAATAAATCAATAGTTTAAAACCCAAAACAACCACTCGTTAGTATTGACGAAAACCACTAAAATTTGGCGGTTTAACGGTTTAGTCTAACATAAATATAAAAATAGAAAATTTGAATTCATAGAATCAAATCGTATATAATTTTTATACTGGTCATAATAAAGGGTGTCCCAACGAGAAATTTTTGACATTTGACCCTTTTTATGTCTATTTATTGTCACCGATGATGTTAAAAACTTACTTTTAGATATAGATTTTTTTTACATACCTCATCTTACTTGTTTCAAAAAGTATAAATAAATATTAAAGCAAAATTTGCTGATGTATTTCATTTTATTATAATCAAATTTATTGCAAGGTGTGTGATAAGAAAAAATCGTAAAAAAAACCATCTAGGTAGGTACGTAAAACTTTCTTTAATTCGTTGAAAAAAGTACCAATCTATTATTTAAAAAAGGTTACTGTGTTTAGAAAGCTATAAAACGCCTAAGACGTTTTTATTACGAGTAAAAAATTCAAAAAGTGATTTTCCATTTAAATCTTTAGAAGAAAAAGTACTAAAAAATTTATTTCGAAGGCCTTATTGGATTAAGGTAATTAGGGAAAGGAATTTAGGTTAGTAAAATTCTTTCTCCTAAAAAATTATTAATTTTTATTTAAATAACAACTTTTTAACATTTACGAGAAAAAAGTTGTGATTTTTTCGTTTAGACGAAATTTTCCAGTAACGTTAGTTTTTTGTTTCAACAAATCAACAGAAATAACATTTAACAGAAACATTATCATTCCTTCTATTGCTACCGTTTTTTTTTTCTTTCATTAAAGTGATTATAAACAACACAATACTATAATAAATCAATACCTACATTACAACACGAAATAATCACTCATTGGTATTAAAATGTAGTTACAACACGATAAGAACATAGCTATTTGGTGTTTGGAGTTTTACCGGTTTACCTCAAAATTAATATAAAAATGGAAATTTTAAACTATCAAAATCGTTCATAATTATAATATTGCTCGTAGTATTAACAAATATCTTATTCTTCATAAAATACTTTGAAAAAACAAAACTTAAATTTCCACATAACAATTTTACAATCGGCTTGTTTATACATGTTAGACATCGATTTGATTATATTATTTGCACTATTTGAAAAACAGAGAAAATTGAAAAAATCCCCAACGATGTGATTATGATAATTGAAATGGTATATCAGCTATCCAGAAGTAATATATATATATAATATATAATAACCTGTTTAAAAAAAATCAAACACAAATTTTCACACTAAATTCTTATTTTAGAATATAGCTGGAATAACATCACGTACAGTTTATTTAGTGCAATTTGGACTAAGGAAGTAAAACACAAAGTTGAAAAATGAACGAGCAAAGCGAAAGAGTGTTGAAATGTATAGAAACAGTAATTTTCATATTTTCCTTTTAATACTTAATGAGTTTCTTTGCGAAATAATACATAATCATGTTCCCGAAATTCGAATTAGTACATAAACAAGTATGGATTCTGTGATATTTCTTGTGTTTACTTAACTTACTTGAGACACATAATATCTTCAGAAATATGCAGAAATCAATCATTTAATTATTTATTTATAACCATAATCATTTAATTTAATAATTGATTAAATGTGTACAAAATATACATGAAAAATATGAAAAAACTAGTGGTTTTTAATTTTCTTTTGTGTTGAAATTCTGTTAAATATTTAGTTACTTTTTCAAATGACAATCTGATTTAAGAATCACAACTACTTAAACAAAATTCAGTTTATATGAAACACAATAATCACCTTTTTCTAGCATTTTATACCAGTTATTAATTTTCTAAAAGCAAATTGTTTAAACGAAAAACGCCTGGTTCCATGTTTTTAGTCACCCTGTATGTAAATGTTATCAAAAATATTTCTCATTACTAAACAAATAAAGAACAAAGAAATTCCAAGAACCACTAATGATGTCCACGAAAGATAAAAATAATCAAAGTAGTAAACTTTCTAATCAAAACAGTTGTGTTAAATACTCATTATTTCATCCGAATTGTATGAAAACGGAGTTAAGTAACAGTAAAATGTATCTAACATATCTATTTTTGCTGGTTTTGGCGACTATTTCGGGTGTAGTTTCCAGTGAAGTGTCATTCAAAAATGTTACTATTTGGAACATGTGGAGAAGAAAGCTCACAACTATCACTTCTGCCAACAATCTTAAGAACTATTTACCGAGAAACTGGACGTCGCCATCAATATTCATTATTACTGGGACAATACCAACCTTATATGAAGATTCCATCACAGACATTGAAAATGTGGAAAATCTTCAATTCCGCAGAAATGGAATCGTTGAAATACGTCCAGGTGCATTCAAAAATTTCAAAAATGTTAAAGGATTAACTTTTATTGAAAACAACATCACAACCATTGTTGGGGTTTTTGATAATCTCACTCTAGACCAAATCAATATAGACTCCAACCAAATCTCGATAATCCCACCAGGAGTTATAAAAAATTCGCGTCTGAGTGGACTGAGTTTTTCCAATGATAGAATCAAAACAATCGAAGAAGGTGCTTTTGACCATCTTCCTAACTTAAAAAAATTGGATTTATCCAAAAATTTACTGTCAAATCTTCCTCACGGAATTTTTAAAAATGTACCCCAACTCACACATGTTTCATTAGAAGATAACAAATTCACCACAATCAAGGAAGAAATTTTCGACAGTTCCTCATTACTTTACTTGTATTTATCTGACAATTTACTGACAACAATTCCAGAAAATTTCATGAAACGCATGCCAAAATTAGAGGCAATCTTCCTGAAACGAAACCACCTAAAAGAAATTCCTGCTGGCATTTTCACCAACAAAACCTTGCATAATGTGGAACTATCAAATAACGAAATTTCTTATATTGCACTGGATGCATTCGATAACATGCCCAACTTGGCAAATTTATATTTATCTAGCAACAAGTTACGAGAATATGACTCTAGGTGGTTTCACAACTGTCCAAACATCTATCGACTATTTCTTTCCTACAATCTCCTCGAACAACTTCCAGATCAAGCCTTCAAAAATATTTACAACAAAAAAGAACAGTGGGTTAAATTAGATAGTAACAAAATAAAGAAAATTTCGGCGGAAACATTCAAAGGGTGGAAACGAGTTGATACTTTGGATCTTAATTCTAACGAAATTGAAATTTGGCATGAAGATTACCTTGCAGATGTTGAATTTATCAGGAGTCTCAATCTTGCAAATAATAAAATTGTGTGTCCCGTCGGCGATTTAGATAAGCTTTTCAAAGCCAAAACAGTCACTTATTTAGGTGAAAATCCTTTGAGTGAAACGTGCAAGAGCAAAATTCGAGAATGGTCCACAAAAAATGTAGACAAAGTCGTTATTTGAATATTATGCTTATTGAATTCTAATGTTTCAAAAAGTGTAAATAAATATTAAAACAAAAATTATCGTATGTTTCATTGTATTTAAAAAAAAATTATTACAAGGTGTGATTAAAAAAGTAGAAAGAACGTTATTTAAGTGTGTAATTTCTTTTATTATTTTTCCACAAAAAAATTACCGAATAAGTCGTGTTTTTTTTGTCAAAACTAAATCTTCCAGTAATTTAAGTCTTTTATCTATCAGCAAATCAACAGAAATAACATTTAACAAAAACATTGTCATTCCTTCTGTTGTTACCGTTTTTTTCTTACATTAAAGTGATTATAAACAACATAAAACATTAATAAATCAGTACATTACAACACGTAATAATCACTCATTGGTGATAAGAACATAACAAACAGCTGTGCTAGTTTGTAAAATTTGTTTTACTGGTTTACCCCATAACAAATATTAAAATGGAAATTTTGAACTCAAAAAATCAAAATCGTACATAATTTTAATATTGGTCATAGTATTCAAGTATCTTATTTTGCATAAAGTGTTTTGAAAAAACAAAGCTTAAATTTCTACATAACAATTTTACAATTGACTTGTTTATACACGTTAGACATCGGTTTGATTATATTATTTGCACTATTTGAAAAACAGGAAAATTAAAAAAATCCTCAACGATTTGATTATTTAATACGATAATTGAAATGGTATATCAGCTATCCAGAAGTAATAATAACCTGTTTTTTTTTTTTAAAAAAAAGCAAACACAAATTTTCACACTAAATTATTTATTTTAGAATATAGCTGAAATAGCATCACATACATTAAGTGCAATTTGGACTAATGAAGTAAAACACAAAGTTGAAAAATAAACGGGCGAAGCGAAAAAGTATTGGAAATGTATAGAAATAGTAATTTTCATATTTTCCTTTTAATATTTAATGAGTTTTTTTGAGAAATAATACATAATCATGTTCCCGAAATTCGAATTAGTACATAAACAAGTATGGATTCTGTGACATATCTTGTGGTTTATTTAACTTACTTGAGACACATTATCTTCAGAAATATGCAGAAATCAATTGTAAATAAACAACAATTTAGATTGATTAAATGGAAAATAGAAAAACTAATTCATGAAGTATTAAAATGTAATCGTCTTCAAAAAAAATTCTTATTAATTTTCTTTTATATTGGAATTCTGTTAAATATTTAGTTACTTTTTCAAATAGCAATCTGATTTAAGAATCACGACTACTGAAAGCAAAAATCAGTTTATATGAAAAATAATTTTCACAAAATACAAAACTCGAAAAATGAGATTTCAAAAATTCCATTATGAACAAAAACACAATTTAACCCGTCATACCAAACTTTTATTTCAAACACGACAAGACACTAATTTAATTGCGTTCTTTCCGAAGTTCTTTCTCATTCATGTTTATTTTGTATTCTTGTCAATTTCTTGCTAAAAATTGAGAATGTTTAGCAAACCTGCATTAAAAATTGGGTCTACATTTTAACGAGCCCTTTTTCTAACTTTCTGCTTGCAAACTATTCGTTTTCAAATTTCTAAAAACTGTTAACAGTACCGAATTTGTTCCTTTTTGGTGTTTCTTCTCTAAATTTTCTTACACGATTTTTTGTGTTTACGTTTAATGACATTGTTTTCAAATTAATTCAAAAAACCGAAACTGCCAACTTCCTTTATTAAAATTACCATGAATGAATTTACTACTGGTGCCAATGTTAAGACTGTTTGGCATTTCCATTTAAAAGAAAAAACAGACTTTATTATTTTCAAGTCCAAGGCCAACTTTTTGTTACTGGCAGAAAATACTGTTATTTTGTTGTATGGGGTAAGTATGGTCTTGTATTTGAAAAAATAGAACGAGATGATGAGTGTTGGAAAAAATGTTGCCTAAATTAGCAATATTTTATTACAATCACTTTTTGAGCTTATGTTGAAATGTGTTTAAAAAATAGTTGCTCTATGTAAAGTACAGCCGCTTGCAAGAAATATTGGTCGTCATTGTTTCAATAGAACTCAATTCATTGTGTTAAAAATAACATTGACCAAAATTTATTGCTTACGACTATACATAATGTATTTAATGTTTTTTGTATTTTAATTTTAAATAAATAATTGTTTAATTTATGTAATTTTAGTTTTTTTTTAGTTATCATTTTAAAACCTACATAAAAAACATCTTTGAAATATTAAAAGTTAACATATCAGTATACTTTTATTGGATGATTTTATTTAATGATAATTATCTTTTTTTTTATATTATTTTCCTTTAAACTTACCTTCATACAACTGCACCCGCTTGTGCCACTCCTGCACATTGTGTGGATTCTGCCGCAGCAGCACCGAATTGAGCAGCAACAACCTCCTCTCCATCAAATTCTCAAACCTGGCCAGTCTCAACTCCAAGTCAATATCATCGTCTTCGGTCGGATTAGGCATTTGCGCCACCTCCTCCATCCGCTTACTCAACGTCAACTCCTCAAACTGTGCATAGGCGTCAAAAACTTGAGTAAAATCCCTCACGGTTGTAACAGTCTGAATAGCCTCCTCGTAAATATCCCGCGCTCTTTCAAACAACCCGCTCCTGACGTAATAAGTAGCCAGAGAGTTCCACAAATGCCCCAATTGGTCAGTATACCGCCTCAAGCCCCCCCTGATAATAGCATCAACGTTCAACGAATGCACCTCTTCCGGATTCTTCGAAATCAATTCGCACAACTCGTTCCACAACTGGTGTTTGGACTTCCCGTGTTGCGACACAAAATTCTCATCGTTGACGATTTTAGCCAAGACGACAGCGGCCTCGTCTAGTCGCCCCACTTCCGTCAGATACTCGACATATTCCTCCGCGTTTTCGGGACTTAGTTTCAAATACCGGCGGAAAATTCGCACAGCGGTCTCGGAAATGTCGTGCTTTTTCACGAAGGTGAGATACAGGGGCCAGATGCGGTGGTGTTGGGTCACCGGGAGCGCCCTCAAGGCCCGATCGAAGACCTTCCGTGTCCGCGTGATTTTGCACTGATCGGTCAGAAAACTGCAATAATCCATCCAAATACGCGGCATTTTGTGCATGAAAACGAGAGAGCGTTCAAAGGCGTTGTTCACGTCCTCGAAGGCGGGGTCAGTGATGCAGCGGTTTTTCACCTGGAGGCGCCGAGTGCGCAAGTAGTTGTACCAGAGTTTGTAAGAACCGGGGAGCTCCTTAAGGGCGCGCTCGTAGATTATGTTCACACCGTGCTTTGGGGCCTTCTTCTTGTGCTCGATGTACCGCAGCCAGTGCTTCACGGAGTAGGGGTTGCGGAGGATTTCCTCCTCGTAGGGGAGGTCTTCATCAGTCTAGAATTTTACCAATCACCACACTGAAAATTTCAATTAGAATACGTACAAATATGATCTCCATGGGGGTTTCTTGGCGAACAACATCGCTAGAAACCGGCATTGCGCCGCTATCAACGAAAATAAAACGTTGGAAAATGTTAGGTTATACAGAAAAATGACAGCTCTTGTCCGGCGCTATCGAAATTAACTATTACCGAATTCTAGACCACGCCATTTATTTTACAAAAATTAAATAATAAATTATGTATAGTCAAATATTTTATTAAAAAACTAGCTACAAAAAAATTTCATGCATACTTATTAACTCCATTGATTTAATAATCGCATTCGCAACGAAAATGACAGTTCATGTCCAATATCAAGGTAGCTTGAATTCAAATAACAGCGAATTTCGTAATTACTTGAATTTTTTTCACAAACCAAACCAACAATTATTTAGTTGAAAATTTTATTAAAAAACCGTTATTTAAAGACATTAACTCCGTTGATCAAATAAACCGCTTCGTTGTCGCACCCGCAGAGAACTTTATTCCTGTTAACATCCAAACTATTGATTGGTTTGTGCAATTTGGGCATTAGGGTGAAAACGTCCAATTTGTTTTTTATGGTGTCAGACGCCAACCAAACATTCTCCCCATTGAGCAAGCTAGAACCAGCTCCAGTTTTCGGGGACCAATGCCAAACGTCGCCGGCCGTGGAGCAAGTAAAAAGCTGGTCTGGATGATCTGGATGGAAATGTATCTCCATGACGCCCCCCTCATGCGCATCTAAGAGATTCACCGGGTACGTGTTTTGGCGCAAGTCCCATATTGTGATGGACCCTGAAACGAAGTATGAAAAATCGAATTGAACGACTATTTGGGTGGTAAGCACCTTCCTCGTCGCCTGCCACCACCAGATGCCTCTGTGTGGGGTGGTTTTGGAGACACAGCGGCGAAATTTGATCCCCACTCAACATGAAAGTGGTCGAGGGCTCGGTTTGGGGGGCCCTAATGTCGAAAATTTTCAACTGGCCGCGTAAATTGCCAGTCAAAATCTCGCTGTGTTTCAAAAAAGCCACGCAATGAATGGAGCAACTATCGGCGGGGTCTATTCTACGGAAAACGTTCTGATTTTGGGCGTTTAATAAATTAATAGAGCCGTCTTCGCCAACGCTCACGATGTCGTTGTCGTAGGTGCAGAAGGCGGTGCAAGGGCTGGTCTCCCCATTGGGAAATTTGTGAATTGCCTCCCAGAAAATTCTTCTCTCAATTAAAGGGTCGATTCCGTGCTCTGAACTGATTTTCATCAGACTGACAGAGCCCGCAGATGAAGACGTAACGAATAAATCGCCGTTCAGAAACTAAAAACCACAAAATTGTTAAAACGTCTACAAAATAAGTGTTTTACACACTTTGGCTTCGGTTACATCCCCACTGTGGGGAAATTCAGCTACTAGGAATGGGTAAACTTCGGCGTCTTCTTCGTTTTCTTGAAAATCCCAAAGTTTGATACTGTTTTGGTCGTTGTCCCAACTGCCGGTTATAAAATAATGCGAGTCGTTCATAAAGTCGGGCCGCCAACGGATTTTGTTCACTTTTTCCGAAACGAACGTGCCGTGAATGTTGTGAGTCATTTTGGGTCCTTAATTAAAATACTAAAATAAATTAAACTTGAAAAAGAAGTGAAAAACTACCGCTATAACCTCACTCTGTCATTAAGCGATAGGCAACCCCTTATACACACCATTTCAAATTTTATAACACAGACATTTTTTTTGTATTTTCTTGGCCGCTAAATTCTCACTGGGATTCAAGTACTTTTTTGTACTTTTTTTTCGTATTTTATTTGATTTCGAAAATGTAATTGTAATTTTTAACTGGAGCAAAATAAGTCGGTTTCAAATCCACACAGACAAAACACTTCCGCTCCTCTTTATTTTTTGTACATGATTTGCATTATAAAAGAAAATGCCACAACTGCACTGTAATAAAATTAAGACTAAAAATAAAATAGCTGTGTAAAAAAATATGAAAAATAAGAAAACATTTTATAAATATGGAAATAGGTCTACGTTAGTGAGAAATTCTCCAGGTGCACCAACGTTTGGTGTTTTTCACTAAATTTCAAGTCGTGCTAGATTCCAAGTGCGATGTTATTCTTCATCTCCATGAATTTTAGATTTTTAAAAAAATAAATACAGAATTGAAATACAGATTTTGGGGTAACGTTATTGATTAATGTCTATAGGAAAATAATGTTTAGTATAATTCTTTTTCAGATATGTGAACAGCTCGCTAAAATAGTAAAATGAAGTCAGAAAACATCAGTGACAATGCTGGTGCTCAGGTTTATAAAAATTTAAACAATCTACTAATTAGTAATGATGTACCCCCACTTTTTAGATTTGTTTAAAGACTGAAAGTAGTGGAGCATGCCAGCTGTCTCCTGAAGAACAAGAGGCAAAGCCACGGTTCTGTTGTAGCAGCCCCCTTGAGAGACACAATTGTCGTGATTGTCCTTTCGAGACGGAACAATTTTTGCATTTAAAGACACACATTAAACATGTGCCCTTGGACGTAACGTCGTATGATGCTATCCACAGTTTAAAAAAGTACCTTTGTGTGAAGTGTGATTTTAAGACGTATTCAAAATTAGTTTGGCTAAAACACTCTTCGAGTAGCGGTCATTCTTGTAACATAAATTACATATATAAGTGTTGCGAATGCTCATTTGAGATAATAAATAAAGTCAGTGAGTTAAAACGTCACACTTTGTACCACCACATATTCTCAACTGCGGTTGAGTGGTTCTGTTGCACCAAATGCCGTTTCAAAACTTCCTTTAAAAACATATTACTCCTGCACAAGAATTCAACACAGCATTCAGATTTCGTAAAACAGTGGTCCTTCAGATGTAGAGCATGTCCCTACGAAACCCGAGAAGAACACCACATGGCAAAACATGTTCAGATGTATCACATCGAATCGACTCCAAAAGACAGCAACTTTGATCATTCTTACGCAAAATCCCCCTACACACACATTTTACTCAAATATATGCCATTAAAACATTACATTTACAAATGCGAACATTGCAACTTTGAATCGCAGATGAAAACAAAGATTGATGAACATCTCAAGAAGGCGCACCTAATCGACGACAACAAATTGTTTGAATGTGAAAATAAATCTGAACAAGAAGCCAATGGCAACATTTGCAAGAGTGAGACTAACAATCCTAGCCTGAAGAAGAAACGTGGGTCTTTCGCGTGTCAGAAATGTGAGTTTAAGACAAATAGTGAGAAACAGTTAGTAAAACACACGAAAAGAATGCACAATGAGTATAAAATTGAATGGGTTTGTAACATTTGTGGGTTGAGAACGATGCTAGAATGGGACTGGAGGAGGCATTTGAGGCAGAACCATTAGACTAAGGACAAAAAAGGCTAATATTGACGTAATGGTACATTCTGTAAAACCCTGTGTTTTTTTAATGACAACTAGGGACATTTTTTGTTGATAAACGAGGGATTCTCAGTTATTTTTATCAATTATAATACAATTATTTTATTTCTTTCTCTACCTGCTATTGAAAGAAAACATCACAACTGGGTTTCGAGATTTTTTCACTTTGTTTCTTTTTATTAATAAATGATATCTCCTCTATGTTAGCAACATTTTGCTTGCCACGCTTGTCAAGTATCATCTAAACTGGAGCTAACTGAACAATTTAAATATATTCAGCATATTAGATATCTATATTTTAGTTTCATTTAAAAAGACAACTGTGTCACGTGGTACTTCGTGTCAAGAAGAAACCCTGTGACCCACTTTTCCCTCCTCTCCCGTACCACATACGCTACTTGAGTGTTAGTTGCATTGACAACAGCGCCCTCAACGGAAAATATTGTAATTAGAGTGGAAGTGTGAATGTGATGCATTTCGTATGGGATAATGCGGATTTTTCCACAATAATACAGAAAAATTAACCAAAACGGTAAGTAAACCACTTGATTACGCTCATGTTTGCAAAGACAGCCCCCCAAATGAGTGTAGAGCTAACAGCAACCGTTTTATTCTAGGTTATGTAAATAAGAGCGAAGTGTAGCGAGTGGCCCATACCCGGCGCTAGTGGTGAAAAGTGAGCAATTTTCCTTCATGAGCGTCTTTCCCCCGGCGTGAAACGCGCAAATTTCCTTCCATTGTGCACCGAGTTCGCTTGTAACCAAACAATACCAACTGTGCACTTGTTAGATCACTACAACCCACAACAATGTCCGAAAGCGACCTGCCCGACCTTGCGCCGCCGGAGGCCGAATCGGCCGCCGCGCCGCCGCCGCCTGAGGAGCCCCCCGAGGAGGCCGTGAACGGCGGCGACGACAAGCCCCCGACGCCCGTCTTGGAGGAGCCCCCGTCAAGTGAGTCCCCTGACGACACCAGCACCCCCAAAACCAGCCGCGAGCTCAAATCCATTCTCGCTTTGTCCAAAGAGGCGAAGTTAGACACGAATCTGTCAACAAATAGACGCAAAACGCTAGATAAAATCAAGGGCACGCCGAAAAAATCGCCCAAAATGACGAGTTTTCCTGTTACAGCCGAGAGCGAATTGGAAAATTTCGACGTGAAAATCGAAGAGAAAAAGGCGAAAAAAAGAAAATCGAGCTTTGGCGTCGAAAGCGGGGTAGAGGGCGCCACCGCGGAAGAGGCGAGGAGGGGTCTGCAGTTTTATAACAACGATTTTATCATGGCAAGGAAGGTAAGGGGGCTAAAATACACCAATTGTGAGTGCAGTTACGCCGTTTCGGCCTCGTTTCAACTTAAACTAAGAAAAGTGTGCACATCTGTCAGTGAAAAGCACCAATTGTCACGATCTGTGTGAGTGATAGGTGGCTGTGATTTGTTTTTCCTACGTTGCACAAACTGATTAAATGTCAAGAAATCTACGACAAACGCATAATTTTAAAACAACATTTATATTTCTAGTGTCAGAAACATTGCTTTCTGGTGTAAAAACAGGTCCCATTAATGATGTAAAAATGTTGTTTTCTCGAGTACAAGGTTGTATACATACACCAAGTGCATATCGGCATATTTTTGTAGTGTAAAAGTAATGTTTTTTTGTGATATTTTACGTCACGTACGATAATTAAACGATTTTAGAGTTCCATCTTTTATAAAATTGAGAAATTTAACAAAAATATTAAATTATTACTAATTTTAGATTGTATGTGAGAACTGTGCCAATCACGTAACAACTAGCACACATTATTTTTTGTAAAGTAATCGCAGCAAAATTATTGCGTGTATTTTTCTTTTTTTTTTTGCATAAAATAGTCACCCAGTGTGAAAATTTTCATGTGTTTGCTATTGCAGCCCAACAAAGACATCTTTTGCTGGCGTTGCCACCACGATGGCGTGCAAGTGGCATGCGAGACGTGCCCCAGGGCGTACCATCTCAGGTGTCTCAAACAGACAATCACAGATTTGGAGCACTGGCCATGTCCCGAATGTGTTGCAATACTTAAAGCTGAGAATACACAAACTAGGTAAAAAAAAATTAATGAAAATGTCAAATACGAAATTAAATCGTTGTCGTAGGTCTAAAGCTATGAAAGGAATGTCTCTCGAACACCTTTGTAGTTTGCTCAAATTTGCTGTGAAGAGGATGATACAATGCAATGGGGTAATACACTGTTGGATTTTCTTGGTGTTAAAGTTTTAAATGTGGTGTTTTTTTGGACAGTCTGAGCCGTTTATACATCCCGTCGACGAGAAACAGTTTCCTGAATATAGAAATTACATCGTTCAACCCATGACTTTGACCATGTTGGAGAAAAATATCAAGGATAATGCGTATGGGAGTACTCAAGCTTTCGAGTCAGATGCTAAGTGGATTTTACATAACAGCATCATCTTCAACTCATGTTAGTATTTTTTTCTTTTGGTTTTTTATTGGGTGCTGTTGTTAAGTGCATTAGTTATACAGAGTGATGAAAAAAAGGCGCCCACGATTGAAACAGTCACGTCCTTTTTTATTGAAACATTGTGACCATCATTCCAAAAATAGTCTAAATAGATTCTTTTTAAAATTTAAACAGTTTGTCTAACAGCACAAAGCGGCAATATTGCACAATTTTCTTTACTAAAAAACTATTTCACTCAGGTATTTTTCGTATCTAGGAAAGATATTGTCACCCGAATAAAATAAAAAACTGTAAAGTTTACATAATTTTATTATTCTAATACGACACGACCGAAAGGTATCTAATGATTTCAATTATTTTTTTTTATCTTTGACTTTTTGTCTTTAATCGTTCAAATTTCACAGAACAAACAACATTGAAAATTGATTTTTTTGTTGCTACCGTTTCCAATAATTGAATATTACTTGGACATTTTCTGTATCCTAGGATATTTGCAATGTTGCAACATTGATAATTTTTTTTTGGAGCCAAGAAATGGTATCCTAACATCTTCAATAAAGTTTATTTCAATAGACTTTTTACACATTTTTTTAAGAACATTGTCAACTGTATCAAAATCTAGACTTTAACAATGAAATTATTTTAAAACTGTTAATTATACAGGGTGTTCCGTTTTTATTGTTACAAATTTAAACAGGTGATGGGATATTCAATTCTAAGACAAAAGTTTCCTATAAACATGTATCGAAAAATGCTTGGTAAGGGAGCTACACCCCCTGAAAAGGGGCTAATATGTTTTTGCTGATATTTCAGAAACCATTTAAGATAATATTACAAAATGTGGTACAGATGATAACCTTTATACACCTAAACGAATTCAAGCATCAAATGTCGAAATTTTTAATCAGGGGCGTCCGAAACTGGTGGGGTTTAGGGTAAAAAAATACCTATTTATTTTGGCTTTAGTTTCTTTAGTTATGCWTTGAGCAAAATGGTRGTCACTTTGAACAACTCCTTTAGATTTAGGCAAATTCATTTAATTAATGTTATTATTGTTACTGTAATGTAATGTTAATTAGTTGAGGTTGATTAAAAATATGAATTTCTTGCTTTTATTATTCTGTAAATTCTGATTTATTTGAATGTTGTATTGGTGTGTAACATAAGTTTTAAATCAATTTTATTCAATAACAATAAGTAGTATCGACACAAGAGAGACTTTTTTGTGATAAACTATCGAACTTAAGATTTTGTTGCTGAAAGTACCGAGAAACTAAAGCCAAAATAAATAGGGTATTTTTTTACCTTAAACTCCCCCAGTTTCGTACGCCCCTGATAAAAAATTTCGACATTTGATGTTTTAATTCGTTTAGGTGTATAAAGATTATCATCTGTACCAAATTTTGTAATTTTATCTTAAATAGTTTCTGAAATATTAGCAAAAACATATTAGCTCCCTTCCAGGGGGTGTAGCTTCCTTACCAAGTATTTTTCGATACATGTTTATAGGAAACTTTTGTCTTAGAATTGAATATCCTATCACCTGTTTAAATTTGTAACAATAAAAACGGAACACCGTGTATAGATTTCTCTTTTCTAAAAAGGAAAGTCTATATTTTACTGATAAGAGCACAAATCCAATTTTGGTCTTCGAATTCGTCTTTAATAAAAGATCACTTATAACGTGTGGGGTAACACGGGCGCCTTTTTTTCATCATACTGTAGTTCAGATTTTAAGAAAATTCATGGCGTTTGGTAAAGAAGAAAAACCCATGATTTTAAACAGATTTAACCGAAATTGTAGTTTCTAGCTCTTCCACGTTGTACATATCAAGACCACGCATATAATCTAAATTCCAGCCTTTCCAGATCAGTCCAAGCTCACGACCGCTGCGAAAACAATCGTAAAAATTTGCAAACAAGAAATGGCCGAAATTGAAAACTGTTCTTCGTGCTATCTAAACGCCAACACCAAAAAACACACATGGTTCGTGGAGGTGTGTCCCAAGCCCCATCTCTTGGTCTGGGCGAAACTCAAAGGATTCCCTTATTGGCCCGCCAAAGTCATGTCGATTAATTCAACTGGTATGGCGGACGTCCGATTTTTCGGTGCCCATGACAAGGCGTGGGTCAGCGTCAAGGACTGCTATTTGTATTCGATCAAAGACCCCAATTCTGGCAAACAAAAACGAAATGATATCATCGAATGTGTCAAAGAACTCGAGTTGTACGTCGATAATTTGCGCAAGATTTACGGAAGAGTGAATTTCGCACCGTTTAAAACGCCACTCGAGGCGGACACGCAGATGAGACAGTTGCAAGTGTTTTTACCGAATTATAAAAACGAAGGAAAGGAAGTTGTGAAGAAGGTGAAAGATGGAGGGAAAGTTGAGAAGTTAAAAGTTGAGGGGATTGAAAGTCTGGGTGATTTGGAACGGGGACATAGTGGGGAGAGTAGTGAAGAAGAGGAGAATGAAGAAGAAGAGGAGGAGGATAAGGGGAAGAGAAAGAGTGAGAGTTCGAACGGGGATAAGCAGAAAGAGGCCTCCATGACGAGAATCGACTACTGTGAAACTCCCCCAGGTATAATTTGAGATGGTTTTAGTTGAATTTTGGTTTAAATTTTTTTTTTTTTTTTAGAAAAACCCAAACTGGTAGCAAAGCCAATTAAAACTATAATCATTAGAAAACGTTACTCGGTCGATAATCTTCAGGAAAACTCTGCGAAGATTGCACGAAAAGAGTTGAATAAAACCGATACCACTCGATGGTCGTTGGATAATCATGTAAAGCAAAATTTGACGACGGTCAATACGAATAATCTTCAAAAGGAAGAAGAAAAAGTTTCAAGTAATGCTTTGTCTCAAATCAAATTACGGATAAGTGACGAGCTTATCAAGAAATTGGGTGATTTGGACGAAGACGGCAATGAAACGAAGGAAAGTGAAAGTAAGAAAGAAGAAAATGACAGTAAAGTTGAAGAAAAAACAAGTGAAGATGATGAATTAAGTAAAGATAAGATTGAGGAAGAAAAGTCTGAAATAGAGGTGAAAAATAAGACTGAAGAAGAAAAAAGCGATGAAAATAAAACAATGCCAGAAAAATCAGATAAATCTGAAGAGTTGAAAGTTGTTGAAGATAAGACATTAGAAGATGATAAAGAAGCAGAAGTAGCAATAGACTCAAACATACGTAAAGATATTACAAAAGAAGACGAAAGTACGAAAGAATCCTCTAAAAAACGTAAACTTGATGAAGAGGAATCGGAAGATGATTCGACTATATTTCCGCCAAATAAAATGGTAAAACTTGTACCTATCGAAAATATTTTACAAAAAAAGGACGTAGTGGAACCTCCGTCAAATAAACAGGAACAATTAATACTTTTAAAAGAAATTCGGGTCGTCAAAGACGGTAAAAATAAAACCCAAAAACCCGAATCCGAAGATAAAACATCGAAAGAGCCTCCAGTAAAAATAAAAAGCGAAGTGGAATCAGACGAGGATAATAGCGACGTCCAATACATGGAAGCGAAACGTCAATACCTCTCCGCTTTGAACATATCCGAAAAACAAAAAGTCCCGACAAAACCGAAAGCTCACGAAATCCGGACACGATCAAAAACCGAGGAGAAGAAGAGTCGAAAAGAAGAGAACACTTCCAAATCGAACGAAACGTCTAAAGAAATCTACATCAAATCACTGTCCAAAATGCAAACACCCAAACACAAAGCACGGAAGTCTTTCCCGACCCCCAACTACAGCAAAAAGACAATTGTGGCGCGGAAAATCGTCCCGAAGACAGCCCTAGACGACGAATTAACAATCGTCAATGCGACAACGTTGCAACCCACCGGAAACGTGATGATTTTACCGAAATTACACTACACCAAACCCGTCACCAGAGATTTGAGTAGTCCACCAATGTTGACGATGTTGTCACGTCCACAGGTTGATGCAAATGCCCCTACAAAAAAGGTCGTCGAAGGGTCGCAAAATTACATCCCCCAGAACGAGGAAGAGGCTCGGAGTAGCATGTTGTTGAATAATTTGTTAACGAGCGGGTCAGCACCACCTATCATTGACGTTGATAACCAATCGAATTCTTTGGAGTCCGAATTGGGGGCGTTGAAGGAAATCCTCCCCGAGAATGTGTCGAAAGGCGTGAACGAAATTCTATGCCAACCGCCCCCGAAACTGAAACCTAAACCGTTGGGAGTGTTGAGTAGTGTGGTGGAGTCGGGGGTTCCCAGCACGGCGGGGCCGGTGGCGTCGAGGATCAATTCCATGGCACAGAAGGTGAGTTTTGTGATGGGAGAAGGGGCGGTTTTGATTGGTGTTTGGTTTCAGCTTGCTGATTATTTTCGAGGATTGTTGGTTGAGACGATTAGTGATATAGGCAAGAGTAGTAATCCGGAAGCGACGATAAGTACTTTGAAGTACGAAATTGAGGAGTTGAACCATAAACATAGTATTGAATTGTCGGAGATCAGGAGGAACGTCTCGATTGTGTTGAAGGATATTCAGAAAAGCGTTGTGGAAGAGAGGGAGAGGATTATTAACGAGACGAAGGCGAATTGCGAGATGGAAATGATGAAGAGGGTGGAAGAAGCGAAGTCCAAACAGTGGTGAGTGTCTTAGAGCTGTCTGACACGACACTAATTTCAGTACTGAAATTGCCCGCGCAATTTTAGTTAGCTTGGATGCAAGAAAATAGAGCCTGTTCTAATTTCTTGCATCCACTACAAATTATTATTAATGCGCATTAACAAAAAGCGTAAATTTAAAATATTCAAATGTAAAAACAGAAATATTATAACTAAGACGCTTTACGAGCTTTTGTCTAAAACTCGAAAAATGTTCAAGGGTAATTTTTTGAAATTGCGTTTATGCTACCACGCGCTGTTATCAAAAGAAACGTATTAAGTCCCCATTTTCTATGAATTATTTACTTTAATATCTAATTTTTAATTTAATGAACCGAGTTTGTAAAATAATATTGCAGAATTTGTCAACTAAAATATGAAAAATGTAACAAAGAATAAATATAACAAAATATCACAAATTTTAAAGTAATGGTAAATCAATAAGTGGTGAATTAACCAACGTCCCTCAACATTTTTTAAATAGTTTCCTCAATTGAATGGAATTTCAGATACATGTTACATAACAGAACTCCAGAATATTTATTTTTTAAAGCTAACTAATGTAGTTTTTTTAATACCATACATTAAACTGCAATTTCATTTAGCCTATTTCAACGTTCAAAAACGGTTGGAAATAAAAATCTCTTGAACATTCTCTTCAAGAAAATTTTATTCTCTACAACCCCTTGATTGTATTTGTTGTAAATCTAACGTTTTTCGATCTTTTTAATTAAAGAGAATTATTCACAAATGTTAAACTTGGCGTTAAATTTTATATAACTCATTTAAGAATACTTTCAGATGAAATGTCTGTAATATTTTTTCAGGATTGTAGGGAATTGAATATCCCGATATATTGTCCGTGCTTAAAATTGACAACTGACAGTCCTTTCGGTCTTTAGCAAGATCAATGCGCATGTTCATAGAATTATTTCAGTACTTACGTGTCGTAGTAACTCCTAATTTCGATACTAAATTTGCGCGCGCATTCAAGCAATTCAAACTGAAATTAGTCTCGTGTCAGACAGCTCTTAGAAATATTATCTAGGTATAATTTATAATGAATGCTTTGTTTCTAGGTGTGCGAATTGCTCAAAAGAGGCCCAGTTCTACTGCTGTTGGAACACCAGCTACTGTGATTACCCATGCCAGCAGAAACACTGGTTGAAACACATGAGTAAATGTACGCAAAACGTCGCTCAAAATCAGACATCGACAACACCAGTACGACAGACATCCCAACAGCTAGTATTAACGCCGACGTCGGCGCCGAAATTCGGGGTACTTATCACAAACAAAAGCAAAAGATAACCCACACTAACAAATAAACACTTCCAGGCTTTATTCGCCAAACCGCAGAAAGTTTACCTTAAAAGGACAAACGCACCGTTTAAGGTAAATCGACCCAAACGTGCCCAAAGTCATATTTAGTTGATTTTTTTGTAGCAAACAACCGGAAGCCATATAACTCTTGTCGAGTCAACGCCGGGAAACTTTGAATTGTTGGGGAGCGGTCCCATAGCCGTCAATGGCAAAATCTTAGCAAGCACGTCAGTGATTGAAAAAATCAAAAGTGGTAATATAGTGACAGTTACGGCGCCGTCTGGCCCCACAAACACACAGTTAACGAGTGCGAATCAAAAAGTGAATACAGTTACGAAAAGTACTGCCAGTTCTTCAGACAGTGAACATTAAATTCAAGACTGCCAAATAAGGAGAAAATATCATGTTTTTCACGTTCGTGTTTCAAGATCTGATATTACAAAGTTGTTTGTAGCTCCTCATAGAACTTATGGTGTAAAAACAATTATTTTTAGTAGTATGTTAATTCTTTTTATAACATGAGTACACGTTACTATAACTTTTTTTATTTAGTGTATGTATGTGAAGTTAAATAAAACAGCTTTATATTTTGAATACGACCAACTGCTAACTTCTGGGACACAAAATATTCTTTGTAAAATAGATACTTTATTAATAACTCCCAGAATGTATGTTTGATTATCAAGGAAATTTTATCCAGATTCTTTTTTCACTTTGATTGCTTCCAATTATTTTATATAGCACCCTTATTACAATAAATAAAGTTAATATCTAGAATATTGCAAAAATTACAAATCTGGATATGCTGAACTGGAACCTTGATTATTTATCTACGACCGGTCGTGGATAAAGTATAGTACATTACACGAGTTGTAATTGGTTTACAACTCATTTTTGGCACGTGACCTTTTCCTATCTGTGTCCAATAGCCGGTGCCGAACTCGAAACCTTTTCCAGCTTCTCGAAATGCTTCCTAGCGTTCCTAATATTAATCAGAGTGACTTCTGAGGGAATCTGCGGATCAGACATGCACACCATCACGTAGGTGTTGCTAGTAAACATGTCAATGTAGGCCGCAAACGCGGAATTTCTAACTTCCATGCTCTGGAATTGCGCCGCCAGTTTCGAGCACGACAACTTGAACTGTTTTATGATGTTTGAGACTTTTTCAAATCTGTGCACGTCTCTGTGGTGTTTCCTTTGGCAGTGGGAGATCACCAAGAAAGTCGCCCTTTCAAACAAGAGGACTTCATCAGCGTCGACAATATTGGCAAACTGTTGTAAACTATTTTCTAATTCTTTGACGTTGGGAATCAGCATGTACACAATACTGGACCACGCCCTGTACAGCGTCTCATCCCAGATGGAAGTCCTAAAGCAAGTGCACTCAAGCGGCAGAGACAACCGCTTTAAATCAGCCTCGCGCTCCTTGAAGATAATCTCCCTTTGGTCCTCCGTCACGAGGTCCATTTTGTGGATCAAACAGAACACTTTGGCTTCGGGGGAGTTCTGCAAAATGGCCTCGAGACAGGATTGGTAGTAGTGCATGTCTTTCTCCAACTCGCGACTCTCCACGTCAAACACATAGATAAGCACCTCCACGTTCCTGAAGATGTTGTCGCGCTGTGACGCGAAGTAGTTTTCCATGAAAGCCTCCTGGCCCCCACAGTCCCACAGGTTGAGGACCAAGTTGCCGAGGAAGCGGACGTGGGAGTGCTCCACGTCGACTGAAACCAAACGACTGTTAATCGGCCGGGTTCGGGGCACTCTGCTTACTAGTCGCCCCCAACCTCCGCGTGTCTCGGGCGATGTAATTTGCGAAAATTATTGATCTCATGCTGGTCTTGCCGGAACCGCTTTTACCCATTAAAAGAACCTGGAAGTTTTAAGGTAATTTTAGTCAGTCCGAGGACTAAATAACGAACCTTCTTTTTCATTTTGGGGCCGGTTAATTGAAAATTTATTTGTGCGGAGAAAATTGGTCTAAGTACAGGACGCGATACATCAAATGTCAAAATCTTTTGTTGTTATTTTGTCCAGTGGCGACTCGTAAGGACGCTAAATAACTAGTCTGTTTTTTTTTAATGGAAATTACCAAGTCAAAATTTTTTTTGCTTTGTTTTTGTCCCTAGAAATTTTGTTAAAAAATTATGGTTATGTGTTCAAATTGAGATGTCAAAATTTTGACTTTTATGAATCTTGTGTGCCTGTTTGCTCTTTGAAAGCGCTATAATTGAATACCTGAGGTCTAAAGACAGAATTCAGTGGTAATAATTTTGATAGAAACACACGGTAAGTAACTACAATGTTGTGAACGAAAATGAGGTTCTTGCTACAAAAACTTTGAAGAAAAAGGATGTATATACAGAAAAGAGTTATAGCAAAGATACAAGTAATATTATGATGATTGGCAATAAATTTTGTGTAATTTATTGAAACGAGTTCAAAGTTGATGCATTTTATAAATTCTTCTTCAGTCTTAGTTTCAAAATTGTTACTTTTTCAACTCGTTCCTCAAAAACGATGCACAAGACACTAATTTAATTGCGTTCTTTCCAAGGTCCTTTCTCATCCATGTTTATTTTGTATTTTTGTCAATTTCTTGCTAAAAATTTAGAATGTTTAGCAAACCTGCATTACAAATTGCGTCTACATTTGAACGGCCCCTTTTTCTAACTTCCTGCTTGCGAACTATTCGTTTCCAAATTTCGAAAAACTCTAAATTTTCTTTGACGATTTTTTGTGTTGACATTTAATGACATTGTTTTCAAATTAATTCAATAAACCGGAACTGCCAACTTCCTTTAGTTTGTGTTTACTAGTGATGCCAACGTTATGACTGTTTGGCATTTCCATTAAAAAAAAAACAGACTACTATTTACATTTTATTTTTTTAGGAAACTAACATTCATAAAACTTTACAATCTGTTGTATATTTTTTATTATTGTGTCAAAACTTTTAAATAAAAAATTAAAACAGAAATTGCAACGTTGCCCCCATATTACGAGCCGCCACAGCAGCTTCAAAAAATATTTGAATTGTATAAAATGTAAAAATAATCAAATTAAATCAAAAGTAATTCTGTTTTCTAATAATTTATCCTTTAATTTCAAAAGACATATCAAAATTTCCAAATAGAAAAAAATCTTAGGGGCCAAAACTGGTTGAAAGATAAAAACCCCAGATGGTGTCAGTTTTGTTACTAAATTGTTGGAACAAGTCTCAGACGTGCGTCTCAGCATTTGTCTCTTTTTATTGCAGGGAGTCGAAAGGAGATAGAACGCCACAATATGTGTTGTGTACACCATCCGGTGGCAGCAAGATGGTGGTCGTTGCAAAAGTAATCGGTGATTAGATATGGATTTTGTAGATAATCCTCACTAAATGTGCTTAGTTGTTCGGTGAAAGTGCAAGTGTGTGAACGTTGTGCGTGTTCTTCATCTGGAATAAATCAGTGCCTGTCACACATTAAGGTAGGTTCGGCTCGTTGTGTGAAGGTCTTAAGGGCTGACGCATACCGGCGCGCCCATACTTTCCGCGGCTTCTTATCTGCTCGTTGACGCCAGGATGTCTTCTGACGAGGAGAAGCCCCCGGCGCCCCCCGTGCGTCTCACATCCAACCGCGGCACCGACATCCTCTCCAACTCGCTGGCGATGGACCGGCCTCTGCCCAAGGAGCCCGACGACGCCGACCGCAAGAAGAAGAACCTCAAGTCGAAAAAGACGAGCAAACTCTCCACGTACTCCGACAAGCCCAACATCTCCTATCCCACCAACTTCGAGCACACGGTCCATGTGGGCTTCGACCCCGTCTCCGGGGAGTTCACGGTGAGTCTGGCTGTGCACTGGCTTCCAGTAAGGGTAGGGGCTTGTTTTTTCGTTGAGTTTTATTAACCTGAGCGTTCTGTTGCAAGCTGCCACTCAAAGTAAGTAGCCTACAATGTTTTGTTTAGTTGCATCTAGATAGAATGGTCGTTTTGTTTTAGGACTTGATCCTTCTCACCCTTACGATTTGACAAATTCACCTGTCTATACGATACAGAGTGGCATTGTTAAATCGCCGTGCTATCTAATCTAGTGCATGATAGGAATCCGTCCATTTGTAAATATTTGTTAATCTCAAATCGCCACCTGCTTAGAAGCCCAAGATTTGATTGGTGTTTTCTTCCCCTTCCACTTGTGGTACCCAAAACAAATGAGATGCGTCATGTCGTACCCTCGACTGTAATTAATAATTTCTCTTGCATGTCTCACCACCCCAGTTAGTAATGATTAATTCGGGGTTTTTCACGCAATGTTTCACCTTGTATAGCAAGAAAAAAATGTTCGTTGTCGCTTTTATAAAACACCCAGTATCTGTCTTCTTGAAATAGTCAAATCCGACTTGATATATTGCAGGATAGTAATTTTCGTTCTTGCTGAATCTGAATGTAATTAGGTCCGAAATATCTTCCTATAAATAGAACGATGTTGTGAAAAGGTACAAATTTTCAGTGATTCATTCGGTCTCCTGTATATATTTGGATGATTTCTTGCTCCTATTAATATTTAAGCGCTTTTTATGCTTTAGATCTGTATAAACTTTTTTTTCTCGTAGAATATTATTTTTTTAGGAATTTTTAGTAGAGTAGGAATAGGTAGTAATTAACTGAAACTGAAAGAACTATTGTATAATTACGTTTCTGATAAAACCACAGCACTATCTGTTAATGTTGATTAATAGTTTTTTTTTTTGGAAATGATGAAAATAAATTGATAGATAAAAAGAAACAAAAATTGCACTAGTTAATAAAAAAATATGGATTTTGATTTCTACACCTTTTTCAAGTGTAATTTAGAAACGCTCACATATAATTCAGATTAGTCATTTGTCTTTCAGAAAGTGTTAATTGTATTTCAGAAGAGTAAAATGAGTTTCAGAAACCATGAGATGTAATTCAGATTAGTTAATTTAATTTCAGAAAGCATAAATTGGAATTCAGATTAGTCAATTGTATGTCATAAAGTAATAATTGTAATTCAGAAACCATTACATGTAATTCAGAACAGTAAATAAATTCAATTTCATGTTACATGTAATCCAGAAAATATCAATTCAGATGAGTAACTTACTGTTATCTCAAAATGAAGTTTACACATAAACATGAATTATTTGATTTTCAGAATTAAAGAATTACATAAACTTGCCATTTTGCAAAATAAATAAGATATTTTATTTTCAAAGGAATTTTGATAATGTAATTTTTGAATGAAAATAACGAATTTTCAATTACAAATGACAAACTCTGAATTATAACTAACACTTTCTGAAATGCAATTGACTAATCTGAATTACATCTGATGATTTCTGAAATTCAGTTTACGGTTCTGAATTACAATTAATACTTTCTGAAATACAATTGACTAATCTCAATTATAATTAACGTTTTCTGAAATATATCTTACGCTTTCTGTATTACACTTGAAAAAGGTGTAGTTATTTACAATTCATTATTACAATTGTTGCAATAATTTGATTTACAATTTTAGCTTGAACATTTTAAACATTAAAAAATGTGTTAAAACTTTTAAAACCATAAAGACAAATTTAGATTTTTTATTTTTTAATCCCCGGTTGAACAAAGAACCATATATTAGAAGGTAAGTAAACAAAACATAGTTTCGTTTAAAGTTTTCATTAAATGGAACTGTGGGAGGTTTATAAGATTTTATTATATGCAAAGAAGTTTTTTAAAACACAAATACTGACATTGCAGTTGTTTTTGTGAATTTTAAAAGTAATATGTAAAGAAAAAAAATCATCCACCAATTCTTTTCGCAATTGTGAAAAATTTTCATGATGTTCGTTATCTGGTGTTCCCTGTATTTCTTTCTAATAAAATCCTTGAAATTCTTTTTGTGTGGTATTTAACCCCCCTGGAATTCTTCTTTCATCAATTTTTACTAAAAGGTTTTGCAAACAGTGCAAACAATCTTGTCACTTTCTCCATTTCGTTCACCAGATGCTAACCGACTTTTTCTTGAGATAACATTGTCCTTACTTTTTCCATTCAGACTTTACTGATTGTAAAGTGCACATCTGTCAATTGATATGATTGATTAGATCACACTGTATATAAAAAAGGCACAGTTTGATTAGAAAAATCAAGCCAATTTCGGCAAACTTTTTAAACGTGTTTTTGTTTTATGTTAATAGGGTATGCCGGAAGCATGGTCCCGCTTGTTAATGAACTCCAACATCAGCAAACAGGAACAAAAGAACAACCCTCAGGCCGTTCTCGATGTCCTCAATTTTTTCGATAATACAACAAAAGCACCACCGAATACTAAATACATGACGAAAACCACAACCGCAACACATTCAGGTGGGTTAAAAACAATGAAAATGGTATTAATAATTGTAGAATAATAATTTTTAAAGGTTCGTCATTGAGCCGCGTTTCCAGTTCGAGTCCCAGCAGCACAACGCCGACGGAGGCCGAAGGGGGCTCCCATTCCTACCACAGTCCAGCGCATGCCGCCAGTTCCGAAATTGAAGATGAGGCGCCACCGCCACCTATCGCCAGCCGACCCGAACGCACCAAAAGCATTGTAGGTTAATCAAGAAAGAAATTTTTTCAATTATAAACCAAAATTCTAGTACACGAAACCCATCGAAGAGATCCAGATAACAAACAATAGCGTCGGGACGCCAACTCATAGCCTGAGTCCGGCCCACACGACGCCGACACATGGCGCCAACGCGAATTCGACGCCGCCGGCGCCCATCCTCGACAGGAACAAAAACCAAGCCGGTCCTGAAATGTCGAGGGCGGCGTCGGAGAAACGAAAGAAAAAAATGAGCGACGAAGAAATTTTGGAAAAGTTGCGAAGTATTGTTTCCGTCGGTGATCCGAACAGGAAGTACACGAAAATCGATAAGATCGGTCAAGGGTGAGTCGTGGGTGGCGTTGTTGTCGATTTATTTATTTTTTTGTCTTGTTGTAGTGCTTCAGGAACGGTTTACACAGCGATGGAAACGTCAACAGGATCAGAAGTTGCCATCAAACAAATGAACTTATCACAACAGCCTAAGAAAGAACTGATTATCAATGAGATTCTAGTCATGCGAGAAAATAAACACGGGAATGTAGTGAATTATCTAGACAGTTATCTTGTGAACGAGGTAGTGGTGTATTTTCGTGCATTTTTTTTGTAATAAATTGAGTTTTAGGAACTCTGGGTTGTGATGGAATATTTACCAGGTGGTTCATTGACTGATGTAGTAACAGAAACGTGCATGGACGAAGGTCAAATAGCGGCTGTGTGTCGAGAGGTCCTCCAAGCGCTCGATTTCCTCCATTCAAACCAAGTCATCCATAGAGACATCAAATCCGACAACATTCTCCTAGGGCTCGACGGCTCCGTCAAATTGAGTACGTCACCCCCACATTCAACTGTCTCTCCTAACATGATAATTTTCCAGCTGATTTCGGTTTCTGTGCTCAAATTAGTCCCGAACAATCAAAACGAACGACGATGGTAGGAACACCGTATTGGATGGCGCCGGAAGTCGTCACGCGGAAGCAATACGGCCCTAAAGTAATTTCCCTGACAATTTCGACGAACAGCCCAGTCACATTAGACAAATCGGTGGAAAAAAATCCTGGAGAGTTGGATTTTTTTAAACGCTTTCTTTACACTTGGGTAGACATATATCAAAAGTCCCTGAAGGTGGGGGGCGAGCTCGAGGAGGTTGAGGGGGTTAAAGGTGTCTTTTTTTGGTTTTTTGCTTATATCTTGGAAATTATCACTCCTATAGGTTTTTATCTTCTTAGCAAAGCTTACAAAATTTGCTACAAAAATGGTCCTTTGCATTTTTGTTGTAGAACTAACCGTAAGCGAGTTATAGGGCAGAAAAGAAACATCATTTAAAAAAATGTGCTTTATTTGCATTTAAAACAGAATTAGTCTTGTAATTTAAAAAAAAAACTGATAGTAAATTGAATTTACTGGGTCCAATACTTCATTAAAGGAGAACGGAGTCACAAGAGTCTATGAATACAAACTCATCGTTTATGTAATTTATGCAGAATTTTCTGTAGAAGTCTATTTCTGCATCAAAATTTCCTACAAAAATGGTCCTATTTATTTTTGTTGTAGGGCTAACCGTAGGCTTCAAAAGTTTGGTGTCTACATAAAATTGCATTAAAAATCCTTTGAAACACATTTCATTAGTATATGGTAAGTTTTTATATGTATAGAGCGTTCCCCAACTAAGCTGGTCTGTCTGAAAGGTGACTCTTGTGTAAACATTTAAACGGAGATATAAATAAAAATTTTGGATGAAAGAGAGAATCAATCTGTAAGGAGGTTAAATGGGGTGTAAATGTTTAAACAAATATATAAACATAAAATTCTTTAGAGGTGTAAAGGGGCACTAAAATCAGATTTTTCGAAAATTAGTTTTTAAGGGAATAAAACGGTGTACACATTTAAGGGAATATAAAAACATTAAATTTAGAAAATATGATCCTTAGAGAGTGTAAAAATGCACTTTTCCAATTTTAATGAAATAAAATAGAGTTTAAACGCTTAAAAACAAAATTAGAAACATGAAATTTCGAATTTTGAGAGTGCAGAAGTGCACTGAGACGACACTTTATGAAAATAAACATTTAATATTTATCCATAAACATAGCCCATGCGAAGAACGATACTAATATAACTGAATCCTATACATAATATAGGTAATTATCTAGCTTTATAGAGTACCTAAGCCTATGGAATGGTTTTGTGAACGGGCTTTTTCCCATATTATATCAGAAATATACGCGGACAAAATCGCAGGCAAATGCTAGTTCAGCATATAAGGATGACTCGGAAGACTTAATAGACCCTCGTGGCACCCTCTAATAAACTGTTGGATCCAATACATTCAATTTACTGTAAGCTTTATTCAAATCATCGATATTAAATCATCTATTTATTAATATTGTACTGAACAAGACTGTAATTCGGTTTTCAATGTTTAAGCTGAAGACGAAGATGCAGCATATGAGGACGACTCGGAAGACTTTATAGACTCTCTAATGAAGTGTTGCACCCAAAAAATTCAATTTGCTTTCAGTTTTTTCAAATCACAAGATTAATTTTGTTTAAAATGCGGATAAACCACATTTTTTTACATTTTTTTTACAGTTAGTCCTACAACAAAAATGCAAAGGACCATTTTTGGAAGAAATTTTGTAGGCTTTAATTTTGATAAGCAGGCAAAAACCGTTAGGAGTAATAGTTTCCGAGATATAAGCAAAAAAACAAAAAAAAGACACCTTTAGCACCCTCCTCCTCCTCGAGCTCGCCCCCCACCTGATATATGTCTACCCAAGAATAAAGAAAGCGTTCCACCGATCGCCCTATTTTTGTCTAATTTGACTGGGCTAGAAACAGTTGTAATTAAATTGTTTCAGGTTGATGTGTGGTCGTTGGGCATCATGGCGATCGAAATGATCGAGGGTGAGCCACCATACTTGAACGAAAATCCATTGAGGGCGCTTTATTTGATCGCAACCAATGGTAAACCTGATATTAAAGATAAGGAGAAGTTGTCGCCCTCCTTTCAAGATTTTCTAGACCAATGTTTGGCTGTGGAAGTCGACAAAAGGGCGTCGGCGCGCGATTTATTAAAAGTAAGTCCCCTGAGATGTGTTTACTCGTATTCATTTTTGTTTTAGCATCCCTTCTTGAAGTTGGCACGACCGTTGGCCAGTCTCACGCCGCTGATTTTGGCGGCGAAAGAAGCGGCAAAACAACACTAGCGATAAGTTTCAGGCTTTTGTCCTGTTCGTTATCACTTTCTTTTGTATTATATATACGTGACAGACTATATTCCCATGTTACTAGAAGTGCATTCGATTTTTTTAAAACAATAATGTAACATAATCGTATATTTTATTATTTTAGCTTGCAGTTCTAGTTATATGGGTCGTATTTTATTAGGGACGTAAGCATTTAATAGAGGTCTGATGTTGGTATAAGTGACAGGAGACGTGTGCCTAATTTCACAACAATAACGCTGCGTAGGTATTTTTCGTTTTGTTGGATTGGCAACGATGACGAGTCGCATCATTGTCACTTGCTTCTTTTCTATGCTTTTGCGCTTGTTTGATCGAAAATGTGAATTTTATGTAGGTACAGGGAAGTCCCTGTTCTCGGTTTTATTCCTCTTTATAAATTTTATATGACCACTCTGTATTAAAAAAGCCCTAATCATATATTTTAATAATCGAAATTATTTATTATTTTTTATTTTTAAATTTTGTTAACGTTTTAGTTTCATCTATATTTTGTTAAGAAACTTGTAAAAAAATACTAGGAAAAAGCTATATTGTAAAACAAACGCCTGTCAAAGGTCTATGTAGATGAAGAATGAGTGTTAGTCTGAATGATTTAACTAGTTATAGTATTTTTGCACTAGTATTTATCAAAGAAAAATTCATATTGTGATTGCCAAGGTATATTCGAAGGCATATTGTTGCCAATGAAAGATGTGTATGGTAATTAAATAAAATCATTTTATAATTATCAGTTTCCATACCAACTTATCAAAAAAACAATAAAACTCATTTCTTTTTTATCAAATTTATTGTTTCACAAAAATGTAAAGCCTCCTTAAAAATGTTAATTCGATTGCATAAATACACAACAAAAGCTAACAAAAACAAATCGAGGTAAGAAATTCGAGTTTGGCTTTAAATTAGTTAATCACACGTTATGCCCAGTGAAATGGGCACTTTAACAAAAAACAGTAGGCCTAATTAGTTAGTATTATCACTTTGATTCATTAGTGGTCCTGTTAATGCATTAAATCGAGCCCCTCCTAGCTATCACTGCCCTCCTTTTTATCCGGGATGAAATTGAGAGAGGCGGAGTTTATACAGAACCTCTTCCTGGTGGGCATTGGTCCATCGTTGAACACGTGGCCAAGATGGGCGCCGCATTGGGCACAAGTCACTTCGGTTCTTATCCGCCCTGGTTGGGATATGAGGAGTAGTAGGTTCGCTCCAACTAAGTAGGCGGGAAGGAAAAGGACCATGGAATGGGATCAAAACAAAAGCAAACCAAAAAAAACCCAAAACGAAAACAAAAATGTAATTTTGATGTTTTGTACAAAAGCAGATGAAAAAAAAAAAAGGACGAGGGAAGGATAAGGAGAAGATGAAAAGAAAACAAGTCACATTAGCGTCCCGAAAGGAATAAAATACCAACAACACAGATTTAGATTTAGCATAAATTTAGTTGCTGGTCGAGGAAGCGGGATTGGAGGCGCGTTCCAACATCAAGGAAGGTAAGGACTTTTTCCATTTTTTTGTTAACTTAATTTTTGATTTCAGTTTTTTACACAAAACTAAGACTACAAGAAAAATAAGATTTTTACTACTTTAGTTTTCTAGTTCTGTTTTTTGTGATAAAATTACTTTGACTGGATGTAACAATGTAATTTTATTCTTAAAGAAGAAAGTTCAAATTTTAGGGCTATATTTTTTTCCCGCACTAAAACGATCATGTAAAAGAAATGAAAAGAAAATGAGCTCTTTGACCGTATGTCACAAACAATTGCAAATATTTTAAGGAAAATATTGTTTTCAAAAATTTAAATTAATTAATTAACACGAAAATTTATACAGGATGCGCCAGAACTCGCGTCCCAGAGAAAAATGCCATATAAGGTAAGATACCAGGAACATGGAAAAAAATATTTAAAAAATTTTATCTATAAAAATTTCGAAGTTATGTGGGTTTAAAGTTTGCACTTTGACTATTTATTTCTGTTGGAAAAATAATTTTACAAGTTTTTTTGCTATAGGCTATTAAAAGAGGAAACAAGGAAGCTGTATCCTAAATTGTAACTTTGTTCAATGTTATTTGTGGCTTTTATTGGCAAAATCTTTGTTCCTTTACTAAATACATGTAAAAAAACATAATCAATCATCAGTATCATTAAATAGACATAAAAAATGTCAAATGTCAAGAAATAAAAGTCAAAATTTTTTGATAGAGAATTTTTTAAACATTTTTTTCATGTAGTTGAAAAATAGTCAATATTTTCTTTCTCTTTGCTTTAGTTGTTAAAAGATAAATCAATGTTCCAATTACTTATTACTGTTCTATTTATTTACTAATTAAAAACATTTCCCTAAAGTTGAAAACTTTTTGAATATGATTTACTTTCTCGTTTCTCTTTTCCCCAGTGTTATTTTTTTACATGTTTTTTAAATTAATAGTTATTTTTCTACGACTCTAACAGAAAGTAAGTTTTTCCACCCTCTCTGGGAAATAAAAATTTTTCCTCCCCCACAGAAACGGAAAAACATGCTGCTAAATTTAATGGCAAGAAAAATTGTTAGGTTTGAAGTTTTTCTTGCTAATGGATCGTAGGAAAAATTATGTATGTTACAAGAGAGAAAAGTGTATCTTCTCCTCCCACAAAAAAATGTTAAAAAAATTCTATCTATAAAAATTTCGAAGTTATAAGAGTTCAAATTTTGCACTTTGACTCTATTTATTTCTGTTGGAAAAATAATTTTCCAAGTTTTTTTTTTCTATAGGCTATTAAAAGAGGAAACAAGGAAGCTGTATCCTAAATTGTAACTCTGTTCAATGTTATTTGTGGCTTTTATTGGCAAAATTTTTGTCCCTTTACTAAATAATTGTAAAAAAAACATATACAAGATCATCAGTATCATTAAATAAAAAAATGTCAAATGTCAAAAAGTAAATGTGAAAATTTTTTGACAGAGAATTTTTTAAACATTTTTTTCATGTTCCTGGTTTCTTACCCTTACTTGAAAATTTTCTCTGGGGCGCGAGTTCTGGCGCACCTGTATTATTATTTGGCCATGAAAATTTATGATTTCCCTTGATAAGCTTATTTACTTAATTAGGATGTGAGATAAGCAATCTTAAATTTTATAGTGGTTTTCCGCGTCAGATTCTAGGAATAAGTTCGATAAATAGACTTAAAGTAAAAATATACACGTTAGTAAAATTTTCTCAGCGACAAGTTGGACTTTTCATCAAAATTACTAAACAAATTCAAAAAATTGGCATTAAAAGAAATTGATGTTGAAACTAATATAAAATTACGCGGAAATTATTTCAATTAACAAAAGTTATTTGTCGCAGCAAGAATTATAGTTAATTTAATCTTTAAATACTATTACGAAAAATGTCTTTACAAATTGAAAATCTAATCGTTTGCTGATAAAGTATTTATTAATTATGATCTGAAAATAGCTTTGAAGATGACAAGTCATAATTGTGACCCCATGATCCTTTCGTAATTATTTGCTAAGAGTTACATCAACGGAAATCAAAATTTATGGTCCGTGAAGAAATACGATTCTTGAGTTTCCATCTGAACAACAAACGCGTTTCAAACGAACGAACTTGAATTATTTTAAGGCCAAGTTCATTTTCAATTTCCGAACAATAACAATACATTCCGTACTAATCGAGCGAATCAAAATAATTAGGTCGAAATAGATTCAATACATGTTGGAACGTCACAACAATTATGCAAACCTTGACGTGAAGCAGCCACAGGGAAAGTTAAATCGGCGCGTAAAATAAATATTAATTTCTATATTAAAACATGTTACTTTGAACAAGACCTAAATTTAGATAAGAAACAGCCGAAATGCGATTTAAGACGATGCAACTTGGAATTAAGTTCGTTTCTGTTAGGACGTGGTGCAAGGAAGCGCAAAACGCAAGTGGTAAAATAGATATTAATCTATTCAATTCAAAAATTTGTTAGGAAAAACTGACACACTTTGGTCCCAAATGACTGATCTTTTTCCTAACAAATAATTAAGTACCTCCGCTAGTGTCTGGTGTTAATTTGACTTTTCCTTGGTCCAAGACATCGTTGAAGGCAGGCCAGCCGCAACTGCTGTCGTATTTCGTCTCCGAACTGAACAATGATTGCTCACAGACGATGCAAACGTAAGTACCCGAGTCGTAGACTTTATTGTAACACCCTGTAAATGGACAATCAGGTGCATGGTTCAAAAAGGGGGCCCTACCTGTGAACGGTCGCTCAGTGCCCTTTTCTTGGGTCACATGGTATTGTAGCGGAGTGAGGCGTTTCTGCAACTCTGCCTTATCCACTTTGTCGGCCATCCTCACCACTGATGCGGCACAAAATAAAAAAGTGTTATGCGAGCCTAATTTGGAACGAAATGACAGACACCTGGTGTATTCACGAATTTCCTGCTCAAACTGTGGAGTAAAAAGCGACCCACCAGTGCCCCCGTGTGTTTATTCATCACATTTGAACGCGGTCACGATTAGTTGCGCTAATATTTATACAATACTGACCGAATTTCCTTCCACTTGGTATTACGTAAGCGACATTTTGACACTGCACCTAACCTCACTTTGCCGTAACCAGAACCACCACTAGTAATATTGTAATTTATACTTTTTTAATTTTTTTTGAGTTTATCAGAAATTTTCTCGATAACTATTTATTGTAAAACACTGATCTTTTTTATATATGATAGAAAATTTAATTCTCTCAAAAAAATTCATAAAACGTTATTGGGTCAAATTTAAAAAATTACGAATTTTTTGAGTTTTTGAAGGTGAGCGGTAGTAAAATCGTAAAAATAGTCAATTTATCTTAAGTCGTAAAAACGGTTGAAATATGGTTTTCTAGACGTAAAATTACTCGCTGAACACGATGCGACTAGTTAAAATACTCTACGATGCATAGTTTTTGAGATATTGAGTAATAAAGTTAAGAATAAGGCTAAAGGTATAAGCACTATATCCGATTTTGACCAAAAATCAACATTTTTTTATTCTTATGAAAAACTAGTACTATATGTAAAATTAACCGGAGAACACGCCTGTATAAACCCTGTTGACCTAAGACTCATAGTTTTTGAGATATGAATTTTTTTTGAATAAAACTAAAAATGGCTCTGTACCCGGAGCCATAACCCGGAGCGACTTCCGGTTTGCGCCAATAAATAGATAATTTCAAGCTACTTTTAATGGTTTTTACCGTTTTGCTTTAAATCTTATAGTTTCGTAGAAAAACGCGTTTAAAGTTTCACAATTTTGAGAATTTTCACTTTTTGAACGGCGATTACGGCCAAACTATTAGACTTAGAGCAATCAGTCCAACTCCATCGTAATCAGAGTAAGAAAATCTATCGACTGAGGCCAAAGCCAAGTCGATATCTCGCAAAAAAAATTTGAATTTTTAAACGCCGATTACGGCGAAACTAAAGGAGATAGCACAAAGTGCTTGGCAAATTCGTATTCAGCGCGTCAAAATCTATCGGATAAGATAGGTTTAAATCGAATCTGAGACATGTTCAAAAACACTAGTTTTTAAGGGGGGGGGTGTTAACAATTTTTTCGTTTTTTTTATTTTGCAAATTGCGGCAAAACTGTACCTCAATGTAATGTTTTGACCTAAACCTATGTAAAATTTTCCGGGGAATCGATTGGCGTCAAGAAAACTGCAAAATTCGTAGTAGTTTTGAAGTTATAGTCGGATTTAAATTTTCGATATTTTTGACTTTATCAGAAATTTTCTCGATAACTATTCATCGTAGAACACTGAACTTTTTAATATATCATAGAAAATTCAATTTTCTATCCAACAGTACCAAATATAAGAGGTTATCTCCAATAAGTCCGGAGTTATTGCCATTAGACCGCTCCGGGTACCAAAAATCGACCAAAATTTCGACAAAAAAAAAAAATTAACTTTAAAATTGCTCCATTTTACGTTTTTTACATTTCTAGAGGTCTTAAAGACTCAAATTAGTGCATAAAATGTTATTGGGTCAAGTTTCAAAAATTTTGAATTTTTTGAGTTTTTGAAGGTGAGCGGTAGTAAAATCGTAAAAATAGTCAATTTACTAAAAATCGTAAAAACGGTTGAAATATGGTTTTCTAATCGTAAAATTACTCGCTGAACACGATGCAACTAGTTAAAATACTCTACGATGCATAGTTTTTGAYATATTGAGTAATAAAGTTAAGAATAAGGCTAAATGTATGAGCACTATATCCGATTCTGACCAAAAAATCAAAAAAAGCATTTCGTATACAGGTTCATTCACGTAAGATTACCAGAATAAAATACAAAATAGCTATATTACACTCATCTTCTTACGTGAATTTCTCATAATTTCTCTTTCTGGTATTAGAAAAAAAAAACAACAATTTATATTTTTTAATCAAATTAAGCTTTTTTATAACGTTTCATCTAATACTTACATTAAAATTACAATTAGTGAGCAGCAACAGAATATTTTTAGATAGTTACCTGCATAAATATTTGTGTTTACTTTTCATTATAGTCATAGTATCAACATGACAATAAATACCATATTAATTAAACAAAACAAAAAAACTCTAAAGCAGCCAACATCTTCATAAAAGAGTGTCTATAAGCCTTAAATGAGGGTCACACAGTATCGTTTCATTGTGTATTTTTACACAATCGTTAACAAAACGACGATAAAAATAATAAAAATATCTAATCACATTTTGGTGGTTTTCCAGTTGTATTATATTTATTATTTCATAATATTTATTATAAATCTTAATAAAACAGTAAATTAAAATTACATCTATTACCCAATAACTTGCAAAAAGACACATGCATAAAACTGTAGCTTTTAATTGGCGCTCTTGACCTGTTATACCGGACCTTACAATAAATTATTTCGAGTCATAAAACCCAATTTTAAAAAATTAGTGTTTCTCGACAGTAGCATAATGAGACTCCCAGTCTGGCTCAATAATAAAATCTCTGCTTTTGGGTCGGTGCAACGGCGGTTCGTACTTCCAAGGGGGTTGTTTAAAAGGCACAGCTAAAGACAGTTGCCAAATCACTCAAAAACAACCAAAATGGGCAATACCTGTCCCAGTGGGCAAAATATCAATGACATAAAGCCAATACAGCGCATGGGCCACCACCCACGACAACCAAATCATCTCCTTATTGTAAAAAAACGACGTGCGTTTTTGGGGCCATACGAAAATCAATCCTTTTTGTTGAAATTTCGGTTTGTTCAGATTTTTAGGTATTAGGATTTTCTTGTAAATGTCATCACGGGAAGGTTTTTCGAAAAAATTTGTCGGTTTCGTTCGAACCCCTGAAAATATGTAATGGTTGAGACTGATTATGGGGGTGGTTTTGGGGCCCGGTAAAGGTCTTAAACGGTCGGAAGTCATTCTACTTGCGTTTTGATCTTCGACTGGAATTTTGCGCGGCAGTTTCAAATTTTTTTGACATGTGTCAAATTTTTACAACTTTAAAACTTAAATTTACCATATTTTCAAAATTTAGTGTTAATTTTTGGTTTAACGAGAAGAGGTTTTCTTGGTGAGTAAAATTCAGACTTTCGAGTTTTAATTTTTAATTTTTACTTATCGAATGATAAATTATTAACAACTTTTTCAGAAATGTTTAGAAATTAATGCCGACTTAGATCTAATTTCGAAATTATCTATGCAAATGAACTTACAACTTAATTCTGATAAATGTACAGTCGCGGCCATTGAAAAGTAATACACTTGACAAATAAAAAAAATTTGGCGTTGTAAATTTTCACTTGAAATTGACAATCACCGTCATGTTTGCATTTTAAACTAGAATCTTCTTCTTTGTTTTAAGGACAGTTATTTTGTTCACATTTATTTCTCCTGCGATGACTCGTAAAGTGACATTGTCCCTTAATCTTGTAATAATAGATTTCTGTACATTCGACAATTTGTCAAAAGTGACGTTTTCAGTGACACTGACAATCACGACAAAGAAAAAATTACATTATGCAATTTTTTAAATTTTGGGATGTGTCAAAATCCAGTGTATTACTTTTTAATGACCGCCACTGTACAGTTATATGCTTTGCTAGCAGCAATACTTGGGATGTAATTAAAAATCAATTAAATATTGTTATTAATAATAAAAAAAATTCTTGTGTCTGACTCAATTAAACACTTAGGACTCATAATAGATGATGATTTTCGTTTTAAGTCTCATGTTAATATGGTCCTAAAAAAATCTTATTCTTCCCTTAAATTATTATACGCAAACTATTTAATTCTGAATTTTAAATTACGTAAAAAAATTGACAGAAAGCTTAGTTATATCATTTATGAAATACTGCTTAATCTTATATTATCCCTGTTTAGACAATATCACAAAATATAAATTACAAAAAATCCAAAATAGCTGTTGTAGGTTCATCTTTGGCTTAAAAAAATACATTTATATGTACAGGGTGCTGCATTTTGGATGTCCGAATAGGGAATCTCCGAAACTAAGAGATTTAGCCAAAAACGAGTTATACATTCTGGGGCTCATTTTTTGAGAAAATAATATTGGTTAAAACCGCATCCCGCTACGTCTTTTGTTTTCGACTTATAGACAAAAATTGACATTTTAGCAAAATCTAAAAAAATTCATATCTTCGTTATTATAGAAGACACAGATTTGAAATAAAGACACTTTTTTACGTAGAATTTAATGAAGTTAACAATTTTTTTCAGTTGTTTATTTAGCAGTAATAAAATAAACTTGTATTTTTTTAAATGGGAATCATAGATGGCTATGTCATTTTTAAAAAGCTTGTTTTTTTCTTATCTAAAAAATATATATTTGTAACAAATTATTATAGTACATTTTTAGCAAAAAATTATCTTTGATTTTTGTTCGCAGTTGGCCATGAAAAAATGTTGCATCTTCAACTAAAAGGATTTAAACTATATTATATTCAACCAGTGTCACTAATGAAAGAGTTTTCTAAGTACTAAGTAATGGAAAAGATGCAAAATAAATTGTAAATCAACTTACTGGCGACTAATAACATTTCTTTGTTTTTAAACAACCTAACATTACCATTGCAACTTCTAGTGATACATAGAGTGTTATAAAAAAAAGTCCCTTTAATTCTTCAATAAAATATATTTTATATGACACAAAAATGACGATATGGCTACTCAAATACCCAAATTCCGTCTATGTGAAACGTTATCCTACCTCCATTAGATCATCAAAAAAAATGTTTTTTGTAATTGTGTTGACTGTTGACACATTTGTTTTTCCTATTTTTTGATTTTTTAAAAATATGTAACAATTTTGTTCTGGGGCGCTCGGATATTTGTTCAATGCTTCTACCGTATCGTATTTTTTAAATCTTTATAATTTTATCTATTTTTCTATCTATTTTACAGTTCACAAAACTCTTATTGATTATTATTTACACATTTGGAGTGAAATAGTTTTTCCATGGTCAACAATTATCACAAAAAATATGTATTTCACTTTTTAAGTATAGTTATAAAAAAATATTTTGTTACAAATATATATTTTTTAGATCAGAAAAAAAAATTGCCATAGCCGCCTATGATTTCCTTTTAAAAAAATACAAGTTTATCTTATTACGGCTAAACTAATAACTGAAAAAAATTGTTAACTACATTATTAAATTCCTCGTTGAAAAGTGCCTATATAATGCCTTTGTTTCCAATCTGTATCTTCTATAATAACAAAGATATAATTTTTTTTAGATTTCGCCAAAATGTCAACTTTTGTCTGTAAGTCGAAAACAAAAGACGATAGCGCGATGCGGTTTTAACCAATATTATTTTCTNTAACTACATTATTAAATTCCTCGTAAAAAAGTGCCTGTATAATGTCTTTATTACAAATCCGTATCTTCTATAATAACGAAGATATAATTTTTTTTAGATTTCGCCAAAATGTCAACTTTTGTCTGTAAGTCGAAAACAAAAGACGATAGCGGGATGCGGTTTTAACCAATATTATTTTCTCAAAAAATGAGCCCCATAATGTATCACTCGTTTTTTGGCTAAACCTCTTAGTTTCGGAGATTCCGTATTCGGACATCCAAAATGCAGCACCCTGTACATTTATGTTTAAACTTATGACAACTTTGTCTCCATCCTACCTTGGAAATAAATTCAGATTTAGAAAAAGCATGCATAATAGAATTTCTATGCCTCACATCTCACATCTTTCAACGTTCTTTAGTTTTTAATGGTATCAAAGTTTTTAATTTTACTGCTCTTTTTGAGTTGAATGTTTCGGTGAATAAATTTCGTACACTCTACAAAGATTTCTTGTTTTCACATGGTTAACAGTTATTTATGATTTTTTTCTCGTATAATATTTTTAATTATTTTGGGGTTGAGCTTAGTAGTCAATTTTGATATATTTTTTTGTTGTTTCATTTTTATTTTTATTATTATTATACATACAGGGTGTTTCACGTAATTTTACGAAAAATTTTATGAAAAATTGGATAATCTTCTCTAGTTTGTTCACCCTTTTAAAAATTACAACGTTATTTAGTGATTAAGATAAATAAACTAGCATACTCATGCCGTCTCTTGATAAAACAAATGATAATTGTTTCTGAAAAACTGCAGTTTATGACCATTAATGAAACAGTGATTAGTTTGACAACTACTGTCATGGGTTTCCAAAAGTTAAATATTTAAATGTGTATTTTTTGTATACAGTGTTCTGTGACTTTTGTATATTTGGGTGCGAAAATTAGGCGCAAGCCTCGTAAAGTTATCTGAAACTCCCTGTATATATCTATTTTTTTATATTTTGGGGGTTGAGTTAAGTAACCTTCAGCTAGACTTCGCCCCACAGAGTTTGTATTTTATTTATTTGTTTTTTCTAATAAAGGTCTATTATTATTACTATTATTAATAAAAAAACAGATTTCAAACAAAACTTGTACATAGGATCCATAGATGTCGCCCGGCCGCGCCTGCCACGTTGGTTGCCTAACCAGTTTATTTTTTTCTGTCAATATGTCTTCATGTTTGGCATTTCCACATTCTAAATGATCGAAAGTGGACGTTCTCTCACAAAATGTTGAAAACTTTGTCACTGCTGCGTTCGGTGTGATGAATAATGAAGAATTTGAAAAGCGTGTCGGTGCAAGTGATTGACAGCGACATAGCCTTGCTGTTGCCGAATGGTGTGTATGAGATAAAACAAATGGAGCCAAAATCTTCCAGGTTGAGACGAATAGGGATTTTCTGCGTGGCTCTCGCCCTCTTCGGCATCGTCGGCTTCGGCTACTTCTGTCCAGACAAAGTAAGCAATTTTTCATTCATCATTCTTGTGCGTGAGCAAACATGTTGCAGGTTTGTGCCCTTAGCAATAAAGAAGCCTCCATATCATTAGAAGACAACTTCGGGAAGTCGCTCTCTCAAGCCAGTAGCAAAGTAGGTTTAAGTTATGAGGATATGTTGAATGACGATTTTTTCGACATGGACTCACACGACGTCATGGTGTTCCTCCACATGCAGAAGACTGGTAAGTTTTCTTGTCAACACGACTTGCACCAACTTTGGATAGCGTAAACAAAGGAAATTAGAGACGTTTTTGTTCCACTGACACCATATGGGTAGCTGTAAACACACATCAAAGGGTTGAAAAGTTTATGTGTGGACATGTGCTACGCTGGGAATTGTAAATAAAAACCAATTAAAGTGAAATTATATTTTTTTGCGATCAATGAAATAAATTTTTGGACAGAGTGGCCTCTGACTTTAAAATTAAGTTGGCAACATTGAGTAATGTAGATAAACGTGTCATTTTTCATATCATTTGTCTCTACATTACTCAATCTTGCCAACTTGATTTCAAACTCACAGGCCACTTTGACCAGAAGTTTAATCGAACTGTAGCAACACTTTGGGACTCCCTATATGAAAATAAAATGATGCCAACTTAATTTTTAAAGTCAGGCTAATTTGATCAAATTTAGGGCTGTATCCACATTTCAATACGAAATTTTCAAATAAAAATTGAATTGTACAGTTGGAGACAAAATATATTTTTAGCTATTGTCAATCATAGTTGACAAGTTGTATGTACATATTTTTGATAGGAAAATTCATTCATTCATTTTAAAGTTAAAGCTTCAATTACATTAAAGTGTTAGAAAAGTGACGACCAAAGTATTTTGGCTCCAACTGTACTCTTTTTGAAATAATGTAAAACTATTTTTATGGTGTTATTATCATTTGATAAATATTAAAAGAAATAAAGAAAAGTGTTGATTTGTACAATCTCCTTGACTGTTGATCTCTTTTGTCATTAAAAAACTTACATAAGAAAGGGAAAACCAAAAAAGTGTTTTTATTACATATTTTGCACTTCGTGACTTGAAAAAAACAAGATTTTCGACATGCAAAATTTTTAATTTTGAGTTTTTTTTACAGTCATTGTAAATGTGAAATGAAAGCATATTAATAGAGCTACAATATACACTTTAATAAGACACATTTTGCACTTTGAAACACTTTAGTTTCGTTTTTAAAAATGAAAAGTTCCTTTTCGTGTGAATTTGAAACACTATACGTGGTGTGTCAGAACTCACGCCCCAGAGAAAAATTCCAAGTAAGATAAGATACCAGGAACATGAAAAAATGAATCTGTAAAAAAATTGACATTTAACATTATTTTATGTGTATTTATTTAATGATACTGACGATCTTGTATACGTTTTTTTATAATTTTGCCATCAAAAGTCACAAATAACATTTTAAACAGTTACAATTTAAGATACAGCTTGTATTTTTTTTTTTTTTGATAGAATTGTTTTAACTTTTTTTTTCCATGTTCCTGGTATCATACCTTACATTTACTCTGAGGCGCGAGTTCTGGCGCACCTTGTATTACCGTTACAAAAACAATGTTTTGTTTTATAAGAGCAAAATTATTAATTTATTCAAAAATTCATAAGCTTTTGGAAGTTATTATTATTTCCGTGTAATTGTAAATTATTATCAGTAAAATAAATGTAACTATTCAATTATTTGGAACACATGTTGATGGTTTTATTTGTTTTTTTCCCTCGCAACAATTAGTTTAAAAAAATTCCCACATCATTTAGTCTAGTCATTTGCCAGTTTGATAAAAATAAACAAAAGATATTAAATTCGTTATTTTCGAATCGTTTACAAAGGAAGTTGTTGGCGTGTTTATAATTTAAAACGATAGTTATCCAGAAATAACCTTCAGTCAGTTTATTTAATAATTTTACTTCATTTGCTATTTTCCCATTTTATTTAATGTGGGATATTATTTTTTTTTTAACAGACGAAATTTTAAATAATACAAATCTACATATTTAGTATGTTTGCGTTCATATCTTTGGATTATTTACTCAGAAACGTAAGCATAAATTTTATCACTGTGAATTTTTTTACAAAAATTGTTATCTTGTGTACATAATTTAATAATTTCTATGTAATTTTCTCTATATGGAAAGTATGACGAAAGGAGGAGTCATTTTTTAATTGAAAGTAATAAGAAAATGCGGTTAATGCGAGGTTGGAACAAAAGCCCTTCTATGAAAATGGGTTGGGGAAAATCCCACTTTTTTATTTCAGAATAACGGTGAAGTGGGTTTTTGCAGTTACGTCTTGACCCAATTTTTTTACAAGGCATAATAACGTAATCCTGGTACCTGATTAAGCTTTCTCGTAATTTATAATCAAGATACTCCCAAGATCACGTTTCATTTTAACAGTCGTTTGTACGTGTGTTAAATTAATTAGGGAAATTATCGAAGGCATGTTTTGCACATCTAATTGATTTGCAGCGAAATGGATTCTGATTTAAAAGCTTTCAGTTGCGGATTAAAAACAGAGTGCTATTCATTACAAAGTAGTTTAACTCTTTCAGGGACGGTGGTTTAAAATTTAACCCACCTTTTTAACTCACCTTAATTTATATTTTTGAGCAGTTTTGCTCATTAATGGTAATATTTTTAATAATACTGACATTATTCTTGTAGAGTTTACCACATTTTTTTTATTTACAATCAATGCACTTAAAATTATTATGAAAACTATTTATTAATTAATTTGAAATACCTACATTTTTATGACACTTATTTTAACTTAAAAAAATGTATTTCGTATTATTCTTAGTTTTTTGAGGTATGAGTGGTATGTCCTGATGTTGTGGAAAATTACAACAATAACATGAACTTTGTTGATAAATTTGAAATTTCATGACGTACAGTGATGGACAGTGCATTTGGTCCACCCAATTTCTGTGAATTCACAAAAATTCACTGTAGCCTGTGCTTTATTGTCATGATAACTGACACTGTCAAGTTTAGTTAAATTCTTATTCATTTTGGACCGAATTTCCAATCTAAAAATGGATTGGTACTATACCTCAAGCAATGTAAGACAAAGCGCAGGTAAAAAGTATGTAAGGAATATCGAGCATTTTGTCAACATGATAAATGTTCATCAAAGTTCTCAAACAAGGTTAGAAAAACCTAAAGACTAATTTACACTTTTAGTCTGTCATGGAAATTATTTGGACGAAATTCACTGTCCGTCACTGTACTCAATTCAAAGAGTCAAAAATGGTGGCACTGAATTTTTTTCTATTTCGTTGATACTTGACTTTCAGTGTGTAACTTGTAGAGTGTCTCTTTGTTAAGGCAAACAGAAAAACTGCTTTCAAGCATATTATTACAAAAAATAATAACTTTTGTTAGCTATCGTACGTATTATTTAGTTTGCTTTTGTTTTTATTATTTGTTGTTATTTTTCTTTGTTCATTATAATACTATTTTATTTTCTTAATATATTTTTTTAAATGCCTATTGTGTCACTAAATAAGTAATAGATAATGACTACTTCATATTAAGAATGCTTTGAAATTATCAAAAATGTACGAGATTTCATGAGGGGTTCATGAAGTTAATGAGATTACCGGAGAAAGTAAAAAAATCTGAAATCTAAAATAATTGGTCCTAGACCGATGAAAAACTGTCGTCAGTGCTATTTTAATGTCTATTTTTTAAAACAACTTGAAAAATGATTATTTTTAAAAACTGTGCAATTAAAAAAATCATATTTTTTAATAATACATAATACAGTACAACCTCGACTATCCGAACTAATTAATTTGGAGCTTTGACTTTAGTAATACGAACTTTTACAGTTTGTTATTAAATAGTTCAGTTTTTCAACAAAATTCTTGGAAATTTCTTTTAGTTTTTAAATTAATTTTTTTTTACATATTTTTACTAGCAATCAATGTACTATGAAATTTTTTTTTAGTTAAAAATAATCAAAAATAAAGCAAATCAAAAGTTGCCAAACAAAATTTTTGAAGTTAACCGCTTATCAATTATTACAAAAAGTCTTATTTTCATGTTGTTTTTCCACAGAGAGCCAAAAATACCTCTTTATAAAGAAAAAGTTTGAAAGGAGAGACTAAATTTCCATTTTTGTTTTTTATTACTATACAGGCTGTATTATAAAAAACGCCCCAAGCCATAATTTTATTACTTTTAAAGGCGTTATAATACTTTTTTGCTCAAAGTTGAACAGTCTTTTCTTATCAATCGTTTGCTTGTCTTAGATAAAATAAATAAAAATGTTCAATTCTTTCCACAGCCTACTTTTTTATTTTATTTAATTATCAAACTGCTTTTTGATGAAAAGTTGGTGATAAATAATAGTAAGTAAGCTTGTTGAAAGGCAAATTAACGAGGAATCCAAAAATAATAAAATATACAGGGTGTTACATTAAAAAGAACTGAAATTAATCTCACTTCCGGTGAAACAGCAAGTAGCATTGATTGAGCATCTATGCCAAACAATAGATGACAAGAAATTGTTCAACTTTGTTCTAAGAACTATTGTCATATCTTTAAAAATAATGGAGTTATGGCTTGGGGCGTTTTTTATAATACAGCCTGTATATCTATTTTTTATTCTTCTTTTGGAAATTGAATAACTTCGGCCCATCGAAGTTTAAATAAATAAATAAATAGATTTTCCAGTAAATAGCTGTACCTGACGGTATTTTAAATACAGTCGAACAAAGTGAAAATGACGGATTGCAAACTTGACGTAGTTTCAAGATAAATTCCTTTAGGAACCGGTTTACAGAAAGCGAAATGAAAATTTAGTTCACAATTATTAAACTAATTCGAATTAAGTCGCCATTTATTTTGCATTGACAAAAGTCAAGTTAAATGAAAATGTAATTTTTTAAATGAAAAATTTAACAAACCATTTATTGAAGAAAATTATGCATTAATGATGACATTGGCGAAAAAACAAATCATTATTTGTTTAATATTTTTTTAACTGTTTCAAAAAAATTATTTTATAAATTATTTATTTTACATAAAATCAAGTTTAAAATAGAGAAAGCCTATTTCGTACAAAAATTATGTTACTTAATTTAATTTTATTATTAATGCACAATTTTCTTTAAGAACTGGTTTATGTTAAATTGTGTTTTTATAAAACTAAACGTTTTTATTTAATTTAAAAGTATTACAATTACCAAAAAATAAAAGCAGAACTAAAATATTTGAAATAATTTCGCCGTTTTTTTTCCAGGTTTAATTAAATAAATAATTTTGATTCGTTTTCAATGACAATCGCAAAACTAACAGAAAACTTAGGGCCGGTTTACAGAACGTGTTAATCGCAATTGAATTTTAAACTTGACGTTTGTCAATGCAAAATAAATGACAACTTAATTCTAATTAGTTTACCTAATTCTGAATTAAATTTTAATTTCGCTTCTACTCAAAGAATTACACCACACGTGGAATTAATTTTTCTTCTCGCAAATAAACAATAGTTTAATTCATTTGTTGTTTTACATAAAACCTAGTTTAAAATAGAGAAAATCTATTTCGTTCAAAAATAATGTTAATTAATTTTGTTTTGAAAAAACAGTTAAAAAAATATTAAGTTAATAATGATTTGTTTTTTCGTCAATGTCATTATTAATGCATAATTTTCTTTAAGAAATGGTTTGTTAAATTTTTCATTAAAAAAATTCAATATTTTCATTTAATTAATTTGACGTTTGTCAATGTAAAGTAAATGGCAAATTAATTCTAATTAGTTTAATTCTGAATTAAATTTTAATTTGGCTTTCTGTAAACCAGCTCCAAGAGGAATTTATGTTGAAACTGCAAGAAGGGTTGGCATCCAGCAGGTGTTGGTTTATTGAGGCATCATTTTCATTTTGTTCGACTGTACATTAAAGTGTGTATCTGAAAGGATTTTGGTCGAGTTTTCGTTTAAATTGCAATTGGATTTTTTTGTTCTTGCAGGTGGCACGTCCTTCGGCAAGCACCTCGTGCACGACCTTGACTTGAAACGTCCGTGCACCTGTCCTTTGACCCGGAAACGTTGCTACTGCTTCCGTCCGCATTCCAACCAATCGTGGCTCTTCAGTCGCTACACCACCGGCTGGAAATGCGGCCTCCACGCCGACTGGACCGAACTGACCAGTTGCGTGGACGAAAAACTCGACGAACTCGAAGGCAACGTCGTCAAACGTCGCTATTTCTACATCACCCTCCTGCGAGAGCCGGTCGCCCGATACTTGAGCGAATTTCGTCACGTGCAACGTGGCGCCACCTGGAAGGGCTCTCGACACTTCTGCAGAGGTCGTCCCGCCACCGACGAGGAAATCCCCCCATGCTACGACGGCCCGGATTGGGGCGGCGTCGCCCTCGACGAGTTCATCAACTGCGAGAGCAATCTAGCGGTGAATCGACAAACTCGGATGTTGGCCGATCTCGAATTGGTGGGTTGTTACGATAGGAATTACATGTCAAAGGCGGATAGAGATAGGACAATGTTAATAAGCGCGAAAAAGAATCTCGAATCGATGGCGTTTTTCGGTCTCACTGAGTACCAAAAAATGTCGCAGTATATTTTCGAAGAGACGTTTAATTTGAGATTTGCTGTGCCATTCGAGCAAAACAATGCAACCGTTTCGAGTTCGACAATGACGACTTTGACGGCCGAACAAGCAACTAAAATCGAAGCGTTGAATAGTCTCGATATCGAATTGTATAAATACGCCAAAGAGTTGTTATTTAAACGATTTGATAGGTTGAGGGCGAGAGATAGCGATTTTGATAAGAGGTATAGCCATTTGGGGGAGTTGACGGCTAGGAGTGGTGTCACCGAATTCGATTGGGATAGGCTAGTCGAAGATGTGACCGTTTCGCAATAGGGGTGATTATTTTTGGGACACTCTGTATACAGAGCACGTGGTTTGTTTGGGGAAATGCGGTCATCACTGGACGATAAAATATGACCCTGACTGATTTAACCATAATTGGACATTTTTATATTTCCGATATTAGTTTAGATAAGATAAAAAAATTAAATTAGAAAAGTAGGTAAACAAGTAGGGATTTTTTTTATCGTCACTGAATGACCGCTTCTCGGCTATCATGCCAGCGACGCGACAATAAAGTGACAAACGGAAATAGAAATACCGAACAAAGGACCGTTTTCTATTCTAAAATTAGCTTGACACGTTCAATTGCCACAAAACCGTCTTCAAATTTGCAAAATGCAAGCCCCACACACACAACACCATCACCAGTGATCCAAAAATCACTTGTTTTAGTCTCATTTGTAACACTGCCTTTTTTAGTTAAGATTAGATTTTATTAATGCCAAAGACAAATATTCTAGATGCAGCTAACTTATTTTTAGGATTATTTTAGTCGTTTAGTGCAATTGTAATTTCAACCATTAAATTAATGACAGGGTTAAGTAATTGAACTGATGCCGTAATTTTTTAAGACAATCTGGTGCCCTATTATTGTGATTATTGTTATATTTTGTGTCGTGCAGTTTTCAATACTGTGTATTGCATTTATTTTAAATTTTAGATTTTAATGATATTATTACGAACATATCGACTCCTTATTGTCATCTCATTTAATTTGACTGATTTCGTATAGTTTCTAGTACTTAGTTTTTACCGAATTAGTTTAAAACTCCTGTAACATATATTTAGGTGCATATATCATACGAGTACGTACAAAAAATATATACTTTTTACAAGAATTTTTCTTCTTTACCTCCGATTTTTAAGACATTTTTAGTGATGAAATATTTTATTGAATGTATTACATGATATGTTAAAAGTGTGACTTAAATATTTGTACGATTATAAAGAGAAAGCGTAACTGTCTTTTAAACTCTAATTATTATTACAATACACTTTGAAAGAGATGCATTGGATGGAGATTTTTCACATTTTATACATTCAAGTCTTAATTATACATTTATACACATTTACTGTTATTTGTTCATAAATCTATTAAAATTAAAATAAATAATTAAAAAAATATAAATAGTATAAAAAATACTGTGATGTATGGATCACTCGATCTTTATATTAGAGCAAGGACTGTTCAAGCATAATTTTCTCAAACCCTGAAGGCGGCGAATAATTGAAGTTATCTAGAATTATGTCTAAGATGGCACCATCATCAACTACAAAAAACTTGTTATAAACCCACAAATACGACAAAATCCATACCATAGAGAGCAGGAAACACCGTCCCTTTGACATTAGTCACCCCAAAATCAATTTCAGTCCCATTTACGTAAAACTTGAGCTGGATGTGATCGAAAGACACCCCAACAATATCCCCTTCTTGAATGCCAGCGATTTCGCCAGAAGCACCACTCGAAATGTTTATTTTATACAATTCCTGTTTATTGTGTCTAATGATGTGGTCACTGCAAAGGCACCACGAGAATTCATCCATCCCCCCTTTGGTCAAACTTAGATCAGTCTGTCTGGTCGCCAGGCCTATCGACCAGGAGCCCCCCTGTTGCACCTTAACTTCAAAGTACGACTTGGACTGGACGAGGGGGGCGTTGCCTAGAGCTGCACCGGCCCCACACACCCGTTGGCCCCCTTTTACTATCACAACTTCATAGCCTACGAGCACAGATGTAGGGTTAGCAACGCTGGGGAGGAGTCTTACCCATAAAAGCCGTATCTAACTGGATGGGGCTTTCTCGGGGGATGTGGGGAACGGTTGAGTTGAACTTGAAACCATCTAAACAACCCCGGAGACAACAAAACACCGACACGGTTGACATTTTTATTTGCATAACCTTAAAATTTTCGTTTGACAGGTAACACCTCTGACGTTTCAGTTTTTGACAAGAACACAAAAATATACAGGGTGTTTACGGTCTTAAAGTTGACACTTGAAATCACTATCACAAATTAACCACCAGATGGGACACTCTTCTATTTATGAATGAAAATAAAATCGGAGTCGACTGTGATTGGCTAATCCAAACTATGCCGTATTTGGATTAGTTTATTTGGTGAGATTGTTGGTGCTATTGCATATATTGCCAACCGAATCCCCTAAACTTTTGTTTAGTAAGTGTAATAAATGTATTTAAAAATTTGTTAATTAAAAATAGAGGAGCACCTACACAACTTAAATATCCACTAAAATTTTGTTAATACTTAAAAATAATACATAATAATAAATAATCTTTAAAAACAATTTAAAAAGTTACATACTAAAAAAAAATTGCACAAAAATTTTTAACAAGTTGAAACATTAAAGTTAAACATTTTTCTCAGTCTTGCTACCAAACAAATTAGTTTAAAACTCCAAAAATTGTAAAAATTAAAAAATCAAGTTAAAATTTGTTTGATAGGTGACAAGTGCACATGCGCAGTTGCTGTTTATAAAAAAATAATTCAATTTTCAAAAATGTAAATTAATACACAGGCGATTACGAAATTTTTGTCATTCGACTGACAAAAATGTAAAACGGGCCTTAGGCAACTAACCTCACTTTCGGTTTTTGTAATTTTTATTCTGAAATAAAATACAACAAATCAAAATAATTTATTGAACTTATGTAAAAACACATATTGCTGGCATTATTGTTTCGGAAAATCGACGCCAAAAATACATTTCAACTAAAACTTTCATAGTGTTAAATGTCAATCATAATGACATTAATGACAATAAAGCGTGGCTTACATTGACATTTTTTGAACTAGCATAAATTTGATGTGTAAAATTCCGTGTCCGCCACTACATTCTCTTAATAAACAAACATTCAAAAATATTTGTTGTTTTATTCATGCCCCCATTTTTCCACCGATTGATTGATGTAAAAATTGTGTTGTTTACGTGGGGCTCACTGTGCCCCCACGTGTCGATCTTACATTTTTAATCACAATTGATTAAATCGATAATCACTCCAAAATTGGACTTTGAGCGCTGTGGGGAGTGGGAACAAGAAGACCTTCAACAACTTGTTGCTTGTGATGTTTATAAAATGGATCGCATTCTCAAAGGTATAATGAGGTACAGAAGTGTCAAAAAGGAAAAAATGGTCAAGCAGTTCAAAGAGGTCAAAGACAACCCAACGGTGAGTCGTTTAAAAAATTAGAAAAAAAAATGCGCCATGTGTTTGTTTTTTGGGCGCATGCGCACTACAAAGCGCCAATTTTAATTTTTTTTTTCCCTTAGCCGAAAGCTGTTTTCTTCACTTGCATTGATAGTAGAATGATACCGACAAGATTCACTCAAACCAATGTGGGGGACATGTTTGTAGGTAAAAACAGCCTTTTGAAATAATTTAAACAAATCCAAATTTTGTTTTTGTTTTAATCAGTGCGTAATGCTGGCAATATCATCCCCCATTCGCAACACTTCTTAGACGAGCTCACCACCAACGAGCCCGCAGCCCTAGAGCTGGGCTGCGTAGTCAATGACATTCGCCACATCATTGTTTGCGGCCACAGTGACTGCAAAGCCATTAATCTCTTATACAAATTACAAGACAGCGAATTTGCTTCTCAGGTAACACTCGTTTTATTTAAAAAAATCAAACTTAATTTTTCTCAGGACAATCGCAGGATATCCCCCCTTCGCGCCTGGCTCTGCACTCACGCCCTGACCAGTCTTGAAAAATTCCAACAATTGGAGGTGACCGACTACGGAAAACCCCTCATTTTTCAAGCCGAAACACCCATGAGGAAATTCGTCGCTTACATCGACCCCGAAAACAAATTTACAATAGAAGATAAGCTATCGCAAATCAATACCCTACAACAGTTACAAAACATCGCAAGTTACGGGTTTTTGAAGAAAAGATTAGAGAAACACCAGCTGCACATTCACGCTCTTTGGTTTGATATTTACACAGGGGAGATTTACTATTTCAGTAGGGGGGCGAAACGATTTGTCGTCATTGATGAGGAGAACCTCGACAAATTGCTCCAAGAGGTGGAAAAATACTATTCCTGAAACGATTTCAAGGCTGTGTTTTTGTTAAATAATTTATTTTTCTACATTTTGGATTTTTTAAGTGAATAAAACTGTAAAAAACGATTATTTTATGGCTCGTGCCAAAATATGCAAACTTAAACTACCAATTACATACCATTATGATGTTTTGAAGTGGGGTGATTTCCCTGCCGGTGCACCACTAATTCACTGGTCATATTCACCTACAGAAAAATGAGGAAAGTGTAAATGATGAAAAAAATAAAATAAAATAAAATCTTGCGGAACTGTTACCTTCATAAATTGTATTTGTAACAAATGATCATAAATATAAGTTATAGGAGAAATTATTTAATAATATTGCTACATAATCTTAGTGAAAAGAAACAGTACAACAAATTGTGAAACAAATCGTAACAATAAGGAGAAATGAATGAATACATGGGAAAACTTTAATGATATGCACTTACCGAGGAGGGCCAAACAAAGAAACTTGCAATCATAATTGATGTTTCTTTTATTGATGTAGCTATCAACAGAGGATGCCCACTGTTCGGATCACACAATCAATCAATATTTTTACAATCACAATGCACTCAGTGCATCAGTCTAATATATTAGGCACAGTGTACAAAAAGACAACGAAAACCAAATGCTATGTTCATCTTATTACAAAAAAGGTGTCTGAATCGATACAACCAATGTGGCTCGTTTGTAAAAAGTAGCACCTACATTTAAATATTTTATATATTTAATTATAATCATCTAAAAAATATTTACAAAATTTGGTGAGCGGGAATTCGAGGTTCAAGTCTAAACATAGCATTCGCGGGTTTTCTCAGCCTCGCTTTAAACTATTCATTTTTTAACAAATATCTTAATAAAAACTGCACATAGTTCATTTCCTACAAGATTACAAAATTGAAAAACATTAGTAAAACTGTAACATATACAAACAAACTTGTCACTGTCCGTCAAGAAACGAAACTTTTAGCCAATTTGTTTATTTGTCCTGTAGCTCTATTATCACTTTCACAGCTTCAGAGTGTTCGGATAGTAGTAGTTGGTTTTAAAATTTCTTCTTCGTGGATCTTCGGCACGACTCTTCGACGTTTCGCAGCTGATTTTCAAAATTAGTCCGGATAAATCAACACTTTTAATTAATTCAACTACCTCGCAACGTTCTTCTAGTTATATATTACAATTTAATTTATTAAAGAGTCCACTCGACAGTAAAATCAAATGAGCACTGCACTACTATATACTTTTTTGATTGCATTTCAGCCCGATCCGAAGAGTGGGGGCCACTAGTTTGTTACTCTTTTATTTATACAACTATATTACTAGAATCCATATACCTTTTTAGTTAAAGTCGATATTTAAAAATTCAATTCAAAACCCACATGAATAAATTAATTGGAAATTTTTTTCTGGCTTTTTTGGTTTTTCTTTAAAATAGCAACACCACATAGACCCAGGTGATTCACTGAAACTTTTTTCTTAGGCAAATACACATCAATTAACTTAACCGGTCATTATTATCTCATTGAAAGCAACATGATATAAGCAAATTATGTAGAAAAATTATACAGGGAAGGGAGGGGGGCGTCTAAACTAGAGCAATGCTGAAACCATCAGTACGGATTAACTAATCTTGATACCGTCTATGTGAAGTATATGAAATAACAAGCTAGTAATAGATTATAACACTACAGTAAAGAGCAGCCATAACAATGTGTTATTTTTCTTTATTCTTTTATATTATCATCGATTTTTGCTTTAATTGCGCCCGCCTCGGCCCCCGCGACCCCGACTGTTGTCTCCGCGGTCCTGCAACAAAAAAAAACACCAATAAATCGTTTTTCCTGCGATAATAATACGTCAAAAAATAAAAAATTCGGCGATAACAACCGGATAAAGATAACACCTTGCAATGTGCGAAATCTAATCGTGTGCGTCTAACACCATGAAATCCATCAAAAATTTATTCTCTCTGAGACGCCACAAATCCGACGATGACCTCGCAAAGCCCCAACGAAGGGCCCTCTCCGCCGGCAGTCTCACAACCTTGACAAACATAGTTTTAGCAAGAAAATTCAAATCAGTGTCGTTAATTAAAGTGAACAGTGACGAATCCTTAACGGATTCACCAATCGGTGCAATTCGATTAAAAACAAACGACGAATTTCACGTAAAACCTGAAAAAAAATTAAAACGGCCGAGACAACGTGACGACATTTGTGACAATGTTTTAAAAAAACAAAAACATGATTTGAATCAAAATGAAACTCCACATGAAAGTGTCATTTTGAAATTAGACAAAAACGAAACGATCGGACTTGAAATCCACCCGAAATGGACCTTTGCTTCAAACCAAATCACAGGTTACTACATTTCGCAAATTGTACCAGACTCAGCCGCCGCCAAAAACGGTAATTTTCAAATCGGTGACGAAATTATCGCGATAAATGGCCAAAAATTGACCCAAACTGGACCCACTCTGTCGCTAAACAATTTTTTAAACCCCGACAAGACTATAGAAATTCTGATTTCGCGAAAAACTATAAACAATGACGTGTTTAAATTACCCACAGTCACTGGAATGCGAAAATTCACCGGCCCCGAAGCAGTCCAAATCCGAAGACGTCGCAATTCGTACTACACCGAAAAATACTGCAGTGTCACCGGCCAATTGTCTTTTTCCGTGAGGTTTTGCAAAGGCCCCGGTTTGAAATCGCTGGGTTTTTCTATCGTTGGTGGAAAAGATTCTCCCAAGGGAACGATGGGAATTTACGTAAAAACGATTTTTGAACAGGGACAAGCTGCAGAATTGGGTGTTTTGCGGGAAGGCGACCAAATTATCTCGGTTAATAATCGACCAATGAAAGGATTGACTCACAGTGAGGCAGTCGAAGTGTTTAAAAATATCAAATCTGGATATGTTTTTGTCGAAGCCGTACGAAAAGATGGATCTAAATTTAGAAACTCATTTTAGGAATTTTGTCTTTTCCAATTAATAAAGTTTGTTGAATACATAGTAGTATTCTTTTAATTTTTCCCGTTTATCGTAAAACTGTGTCAAATAACACAATCCCATGCGCTACTAGTTTTGTCTTTGTTGTTATTATTCGAATGAGTGAGACAAAATACAAATAAAATAGGAGGGACCACCAGTCGTTCTCAAACTATGAGACGCGACTAAGCTAAAACTTATTATTATTATTTTAATAAATTAATAAGTCTTGTATGTTTTCAAGCAAAACAAAATGTTAACAGTCTGTTTATTTTATTAAACATCCATTCATTAATTGTCAATTTCTCTTGCTGCATTTTTTAACCTATTGAGAATCACTGTTATGTTTTGGTTGAGTGAAGTAGATAGGCGTGCTAAAGTTTGCTGTCTCTTTTAAACGACCTATAGTTTATTTTTTTTTTTAAGAACGAAGGGACTAAAATTGGCAAATCAGGTTACTCTATTTTGCACCACGTGACAAGCTTTATTTACATTAAACTACAGTGCGATCAAAAAGTCTTTCTATCAAGTAGGCGTCCTAGTTGAGGACGTATGTTGCATGGCAGTTCGTATGTTATCTAGATGTCAAAAAATTATTTTATAAAAATTAAAACGTTGGGCTAATTAAATTGAATTATTATAAGAAAAAATGAGATCTTGTTGGTGTTTATTCATAAAAATCGTTCATCACGGTTTCCTGTCATAATTTACATAAAAAATATTTTGACATTTCTTATTTGTCATTGTGACATTTTATCTTCCACAGACATACGTTTTAAATTTCTACGCTTGCTTGATAGACAGACTTTTTGATTTCACTGTATAATTACCAAATAATTTTAAAAAATCTCTAATTTTTGACATTATTTTTGAAATATGTCATAATTTTTTAAGTTAAAGTGTTGTTTGTTGGTGCATGATTTCAGCATTTTGGTGTAGTATAATGGCAGAACAACAACCTGATTCTATTGTAAAAAAAATTCTAGGGGAAAGCCAGTTAGTAGTGAAAATAATGATACATAATATCTACGCGAAATTTATTTTTTTATTTATTTTTCTTGAGTGGGAATTAGAAACAGGAGATGTTTCGACCGAGAACGATGTCCTTACTGATTACGTAGGTACCTAATTCAAATCGATGGTGTCTTTTTCCACTGAATAAATTGTGGATTATTACCTTCGACCACTTCTAATGAATGAAAGATTTCATTGCATTTTTAACAAAGGATTAGATTGTTGTTTAGGTATTATGTATTCCAAAAAAAAATTTAAGAGTCCTTTTTTATGTTCTTGTTTTATTTTTAAGTAAACGTAAGATTCATCGAATGTTGTTCTTGTTCTTAATTGAATTTGTAGACACTAATTTAGAATAAAATGCCAAAAAACAAATAACATTGAAATTTTCTTCGTTTTTAAAATTACCCCTCCACAATAGGCAATCAATTTTACACAATTCTAAGAATTGTATTGTGTAAATGGGGCCGATGCTGATGCCACCTACTTCGTTCTAAAAAAAAACACACTTTAAGTACAAGAAAGACAATATATCACTGGTGGCACCAGAGAGCGGCATAACGTTTATCATACTTGCTCCTACCTACTTACTTGAAGAGTGAGAGAGACAACAAAGTTTATGACATTCGGGTAAAATTAAAAGAATTCTTCTATACCACTGAACTCGTATTAATAGAAATGCCTCTGGAATTGGTTTGTTTGTAACACACATAACCTCTGCAAGTGTTTACAAGAGAGAAGGCTTGTGATTGGTCGATTCCTATTGTTTTTGACAGTCGACAGCTGTCACATTTTCTGACAGTAATTTTTCCAATTTTTAAGTGTGTTTTGTACTTTTTTTACAATAAAACGCTATGGTTAATTCTTATGTAGTGTGCAGAATCTGCTAAATCTTCGATTTCTTTCCACAAGTAAGTAAACTCACAATTTGTAAACAATACATAGGCGTAGAATGAGGTTTATAAGGAGCAAATTTTTGCCATGAATTATAGCTTTGAAATTTTTAAATTTAGTTTTGTTTTATTATAATTTTTCACGAAAGATGTATATTACTTGCAATTTTACATTTGTTTTTTATAGGTTGCCCTCGGGTGAAACTTTGAGACGTAAGTGAATCAATGCTTTGGGATTAGGAGATTTCGTTTTTACCAAATATACATATATTTGCTCAAAACCTTTTTTTTTTTATATAATAAATGTATTTCCTAATTTAATTACGTCCTAATAAACGTCTCCTTTTTTAATTACATTTCTATTAATACGAGTTCAGTGTTCTATACCATCACTTACTTTATGATGTCCCCCATGATGGTCGTTGTTCCGATGCCCCCCTTGCCTGTGATTATCCCTATCCTGATCCCTATCGTGATTCCTCCCGCCTCTGTGCTCTCCCCTATCCTTATGATCCCTATTCCCATGTCCTGCCATGTCGTGGTTGTCCTTGTGCGGCTGTTTCCTACTATCCTCCTCCTCTTGTCTCTTTTCGTAGTGCACGAAATCGTCAAAGATCGACGTCGAATGCCGATACGAATGCATAATCCTCAACACTTGCAATCCTTTCGCGTGGGGCACCTCTTGCGTATCCCTCGAGTTCGTCACCGGCTTATTCTCGTTGTTTTCTAAACGGATATGACGCAGTTGCACATTCGGAACGTCCTTAACGTAGATCCAACGCACTTTGAACTGACCCTTCCACTTGTCCTGCGACCACACTGAGCTGTTCGCGTTGTAGTCTACAGGCGACACCATCTGTGCCATGCCACAGAAATGTCCCGAACCGTTCACAGAAAAAAACAAATAGATCGCACCGTGTGCTTCACGTTCGCGATACGCCTGATCCAGTCTCTTGTTGCCGTGTTCGGTGCTGCACCAGATCTCGTATTTGATACTTCTGTGGATGTCGTCCTCCGAATACGATTTTATTACGAAGAAGCGAGCATTCGGCGCGGTCAAATCAAATTCACTCGGATTGTAGTTGTTCTTGCCGCGGAGCTCGTCCAGAACGGGGTGGGTTGGCGCCTGTTGTGGCACCATCATAGGCATGGGGGCACCCGGCGCCGGCATCAAACCCTAAACAGATACACTCACAATAAACAAATTAAAACAACAAAACTACAACACAGGTTGTCCATAAACAACAACAGTTTAATACGATTTGAGCTATTTCCGATTGAATTTTGCTCGATTTCAACCCAGAAATCATTCTAAATTAATTTATTTCAACAATATGATTGCTTAAATCCCAATTTCGGTCAAAATAAAGCAATTTGTGCTATTTTAAATTTTAAATTACAATTTTCTTCAAAAATAAAAAGATTTAAGCTACTTTTAATGAATCTCTGCTCGATTTTAATCCATAAATGATTACAAATCAAAGTATTTCAACAAAATAATTGCTTAGATCGTAGTTTCAACCAAAATAAAGCAATTTGGGCTATTTCCTAACCAAATTTGCTCGATTTTAATCAAGAAATCACTCTGAAACAATGTATTTCAACAAAGTAAATGCTTTAATCCCACTTTTTGGTCAAAATAAAGCAATTTGTGTTATTTCCAATTAATTTGGTTTAATTTTAAATCAGAAATCGTTGTAAATCAATCAAATAGGTACATTCTTTAATTGCAGTCTTTTTTGCTGCATTCTTTGATTTAAGCACTTATTTCGTTGAAATACATTTATCTCCAACAATTTCTAGCTTAAAATTGATCAAAAATAAATTAGAAATAGCTCAAATTGCTTTATTTTGACCAAAAACTGCAATTTAAGCATTTATTTTGAATGACTTCTGGCTTAAAATCAAGCAAAAATTTATTAGAAGTAGCTCAAATCGCTTTATTTTAGTAGAAAATTGTGATTTAAACATTTATTTCGTTGATTACATTGATTTTGTATTTTGTGTTGCATAATACAATTTTCTCGAAAACTTATTCTGTAAAAATTTAGACATATAAGAATGAAAATGCCTCTTGATCAAAGTTATTCTCTTAATTGCCTTATTATTTGTGTAAAAATAAGTTAATATTTTAGAGTTTTAAAAATCAAACGGTTTTTGAGCCAGTGGTTGCAAGTTTTACACTAACAAGAAGTTTTCTTATCGAATTCGCAAATGTGATAAAAATGATTCTGCTTTTTTTTCAAAAAAATTAAATTATTGCAAAATCGATAAGAAAACAAAAATTGTGAACAAGAGAAGCCACAATAAATTCTCATTTAGGTTACTGAAAGAGTAAACAGCCACGAGCATATTCAAGTTCAACAGTTTTTTGATCATCACCAGCGTCAAGCTACAAAAAATGCTTTAGTAAACAATAAAGTCCTAATAAAAATTTCCGATTAAGAAACCAACTCAAGAAAACTTTAAATATCAAGTTCATTTGAAAAAGGAATGGAATAATTGAGGAGCAGACTTTCAAAATACAATTTGTTCACGTTTTTATGAATTGGAATAAACTAAAATTATTTCTTAAAAGAAAAACAGTTTTTGTTCTCTTCTACAAAAATGCAAATTTGGACAAAATACTTTTTGAAAGTCTGCTCCTCAATTATTAAATCGAATATTGATGTAGAAAAAGAATGTTTGCGTTGTCTAAAGTGATTATTATCAACATCTATTAATTAAAATAATAATAAAAAAAACTGCACAAAAATAAAATCCAAAATAGAATATTTCACAACAACAAAAATCATTAGATTTCTATTGGTTGGCTAAATGTCAAGCCTAATCAATAGTCTTAAGTTAAAAGTTAACTCCACTATACTATTCTTTTTTTAATAACAAAAACTAATAAATTAAAATTATAAATCTCCATAAAAATTTTAAAATTGTTGTGAAAAAATTAATTGTATTACTTATATTTTCACATTTAAATAAACAAATTAAAATTGAAATACTGATCTGATAATAAAATATTGACCGAGACAACTTAGTTGAGACACCCGGTATCTTCCAGTAACATTTCTAAATCTCAATACAGATTGAAACAGCGATAAAATAGAATATAATTAAGATAAAATATTTAATAAAAATTAATCTTGATTACATTAATACCCAAAAATAACAATAAGTAAAGTGTTGTAAAGTGGTTGGCGCCACTGCTATTTGAGATTAAATTTCACTCAAAAATTATCTACAAAATGACGTTTTGTAAAATAATTTTTACCTGAATATGTTATTTCTTTTATACAGGCTGTTCTGGCTAAACTCCACATTAGAAGTATTGAGAGTTCTAACAGTGAAATTTATCTAAAATTTTGATTATAGCCATAATTCAAGATGGTGGCACTAAATTTAACCGTTTTTGAAATATTTAGACTTTTTGAATTTGCATCTTTCTCTCCAAAAATCGATAACTCTGCCATTTTTAATTATTTTTGAATTAAATCGTCTTTGAGCATATGAAAATGAAAGATTAGATCTTTTCCTTCGTGTATTTATTATTAGAAAAGTAATTAACAATCTTCCAAAATTTAAGGTCAAATAATACCCGTAACTGAAGTTTTTCAAAAGGAAGACCCTATTTTTTTTTTCACTAAATGAAAGAGAATTTAATTCTGCATGGATCTGTATCAAGATTCCCTATACTTAAATTTAATGATTTCCAAGTTATTTTGTCTTTTTCTTACAATGAAGGAAATTCACTACCATCCATAGTAGTTTTCGCATAGTTTGCCATGGAAATACCGTGCCATCGAAAAAAACAAAAAAGCGTAGGCGACGATTAAGCTTCTACAGTTGGCAACATCTTTTGCTGAAAATTTTCCACACAAACTGTGAAAATGACCATTTACCATTTTCATCTTGTACATTACTTTTGTAACAATAAAAATTTTCTGCTCTAAAATGTTATTTTAGATTTATTAGAATTATTTCACTCAAAATAAAACGCAAACTTGTCAAAGTTTCGACTGACATTTGATGTCAAAAGTCAGGATTGCCATCTGAAAGATTATAATCACCGCCTACTCTAATTTATTTTTTTTTTCGATCGTACGGTATTTCTCAATGAAAAAACGCCAAGTTTTTTTCACAATTGTGTTTTCCTTTTTTATATGAATATCTGTTACTTCTTTTACAGGGTGTTTACGGTCTTGAGGTTGATATATTAATGAGATGACATTTATGGTAGAAGGAAACTATTACGCTATATAAAACAAAAATTCACGTTGTGAAAGAAAATAATCCATTTTATATTATTTGTTTGAGAACGGCTGCTTCTGCTGCAACAATGGCCATTAGTATCATTACTTGTGTTTGACCGTAAATCATAATCACGACAACCAATTTATTATTTTAATATTTTTTTGCAATTCATGTTCATAAATCTGGAAAAAAAAACGAATCAAACGTATTATAAACCATTTCGCTGGAAGGGATTAAATAGAAAAAAGATCTTCGAATTTTGATAAAAACTAAAGCAAAAGCAAATCAAATGATGACATTGTCAAAACTATAAAGTGACTTTTCTCTTCCATAGACCCCCAAACCGTGTACTAAAAAAAAGTTATTTTTGGGCCCTGCTAAAATTTACTTTCAAATCACTTTAAATTGCATTAAATTATTATCACAAATAATTAAAAACATGTTTAGGTTTTATTTGGAGGTATAATTTATCTGTATACATGTGGCCGATAAAACAAAAACAGAGATCTTTTGTACGTTATGTCTTATGGATGTGAAGAAGAAAAACTTAAAAAATTGTAGGAACATGCTTTTTTCTGACGAAGACGAGTCAGATCTACTTAATATTTTGTATAAAAATAAGTTTTGTACTACATATTTTTAGTTACGCTTCATTCAAAATGTTAGGTATTTACATTAAATAAACTCTGGAATTTATTTTTTATTTTTCAACTCCAAAACCATAAACAGCCCGTATACAAAGTGTTCAATAATTGTCATCACTTCTGCAATAACTGGTATACACTGTATTTGCCCCTTATTTTGGTCAATTTTCGAAATGATTAAAATAAAATGGTGAGACCCTTACTGTGTGCATGTTGGGCATGCTCACCGGCGGCGGCATATGCGGTTGCATCATCGCTTGCGGCTGATACGACTGCATGGGATGTTGCGGTGGTCCCGGTCGTGGGGCGCTTGGAGGCGCTGGTCGCGTCGTTGGAGGACCGTTCCAGCCGGGCCGCACCCCCATACCTGGTGCAATAGTTTTCGGTGCCGTATTATTAACGATGGGCAATTGAGGTGGCGTACTCTTGTTCGTGTCCCACGTTCCTATATCCATGTTGTGTTTGCCGGGCACTATTGGACCCGGCGGCATACCTGGACCTTTCTTTTTCAGTCCTTGATTCTGTACGGTCAATTGGGGTTTAGCCGGTTGGCTGGCGATGCTCGCCCAAGTCGTTTTTTTCGCCTGACCGAGCGGTTCTTTAGACGATTCCGACGACGATTTTATGTCTAAAAACAATTAAAATGTCACGTTTGAGTTTGATGTAAGGAGAAATCGTGCGTTTGCGACGATTAATAATTGAGTGTTTGTTAAATTAATGGTTAATTATGGAGTCGGGCTCAAAAAGATGATGCTCCGTGAAATTATGTCTTTTTTATCACGAACTTATTGAATATAATTGGGCTGCAGCTGTTGTGACTCAATAAAACTTAAGAATGGACCAAATAAATCAATCTCTTTAATTTTCAAAGAAATATTTGCATTCGCTTATTTTCAATAAATACAGAGTGTTCAAATGAAAACGAGCCGTCCCGAATATCTCAGAAACTAAAAAGACTTTGTAAAAACGCCGAAACAGGTCAATTTTGTTTCCGAGGTAATTTTTAAAGCACTCCCAGTAACCCCCAACCCCCACGCACCCCAACTTTAAAAATTTAAAAGGCACTACCCTACTTGTGGCACATCACATGAAAGCTATTTTTTTAACAAGCTTTTCAAAACTATTTACCAAAATTAAATCAGACCATCTATTCATGAGAATAAAAACGAACCAAAAAGAATTTGCAAAAAAAAAACGAAACAGCTTAATTTTGTTTTCAAAAGGAACATTTTTTAAGCAATTTTAAAAGCAACTTCACTATTCCTTTAACCTTTATGCCACTCAACTCTAAAATGTCAAATAGCACCAATCGCTAGTGATACAAAAAATGAAAACACTTTTAAAATAGCTATATTGCTACTTTTTAGATACTTACATTAAATTATAAGAAACTTCATTACCCCTTGTCCTTTAGTACGATTATATTGTCAATAAAATAAAGAAATAAAAATAAGTTTCTTACAGCTCCAATAATACTTACAGCAATATTAGTAAGTTTCTTGTATTTTTTTTAAATAGTTTTTATTAGAAATTATTACTAATTAGAAACATTGTCTTTGGAAATATCTTATGAATAGATAATCCCATTCAACTTTATAAAAAAGGTTTAAACAACATTTTAAAAACACTTTTAGTGAGTCGGTGTCATTTGAAATTCCGAAATTGAGGTGGAAAAAGTTAGAGGGTTAGTGGGGGTGCTTTTAAAATTGTGTCAAAAAATGTCTTTTTTAAAACAAAATTAACCTGTTTCGTTTTTTTTTTTTGCAAATTCTTTCTAGTTCGTTTTTATTAGAACTCCCTGTATCTCATGAATGAATGGTCTGATTCAATTTTGGTAAAAAGTTTTGAAAAGCTTGTTAAAATAGCTTTCATTTGATGTGCCACAAGTAGGGTAGTGCTATTTAAATTTTTAAAGTTGCGGTATGTGGGGGTTAGGGGGTTATTGGGAGTGCTTTAAAAATTACGTCAAAAAATTTCCCCCTCAGAAACAAAATTGACCTGTTTCGGCGTTTTTGCAAAGTCTTTTTAGTTTCTGAGACACTTGGGGTGACTCGTTTTGATTGGAACACCCTGTATATATATCGCCTATTTTCATGCCCCGAATTGTTCTTGCTTAGGCACTTCTAACACAATCACGTAAGCAGACATCGATAAAGAAAGATTCAAACATTGGAAAATCAATTATTTAACAAATTAAGTTTACAGTGAATTATATACGAGTTTTCTACTTATAATACAAACTCCTAAAAAATTAGTCACAAGTTAAAAATATATAAAAATAACTTTGAAAGATCGATTACTCCACGTCGCAAATTCTTGATAAATTAAGAAAGAGTATTAATGTCGATCATTATTGAGAGTAATCATTCATCAGATAAAATTATCCATAAAAAGGCTACAGTGCAGAATTAAATTTACTACAAACAATCCCGTTCTAAAATTACAAATTATAAATAAACCGACTTCCGAGAAATAATATACAACAATTATAACGCAATTTCCACATTACAGGCGGTATCATTTCATAGAATTATCATGTCAGTTTTGAAATGAAATTTTATGCACTTTATTTTCATTACAGTTAGACAAAACATAGCGTTTGCTAAACAATGAAAAGGAAAATTTCGCAAATAGCATTGTTTATAACGAAATTGGTTCATTTCAACTAATTAGCCGCCAATTAGTGAAAGTTACCACCACATTCATGATTATACTATTTGTTAGAGAGCAACACATTTAATCACCTAATTTATAAATAAATCGTTGTTAAAACACGCAATTTAAAGAAAAAATATTCTTTTTGGGTCCTTCTCACCTAGTATTTGCATGGCCTGCTCGACACTTTTTATCGAGTCTGGCACTGCCTGAGTGTACATGTTTGAAGGGTCCCTGTAGTAGTCCTCGTACTTCCGTTGTCCTCCCAACTGACTTCCCCACGTGCTGTAGTCGCCGTTGCTGTGTGCTGTGAAGTAGTTGAAGGATGACGGTTGTCCGAATGCCGTCGGGGTGGAAAAAGTCGTCGATGGACCGAACATTCCTTCAATAAAATCGTTGAAAAAGTAACAAATAATTAATAAACCGAACTAACCGTCCATTGAGTATGAGTCGTGAGGATAGCCGCTCAAAAACGTCATCGGATCTGTACCGTTCGACCATGTCCCGTCGCCTACACCGTACGCTTGATATGGATAAGTTCCTCCGCTCCCGTAGTATCCTTAAAAACAACCAGGAATTAACACGGGAATGTCGGGAAAGGAGGGAAATGACAAGAAATGTGCACGACTGGCAGCGACTCACTTGTAAAACGCACAAACATCGTTCACGTTTTCAATACGACTTTTTTTGAATTTTGAACATAACCTCAATGATTTTTTGCAAAATTTTAAATTACAGGAAACTGTAATCCGAAGCGTGTCAAATTTTGAACTGAAACGTTTTTGTTGCAATAACTGCAGTTGTGTGTTATCGAAATGATTCATATTGTGATATTACGGAGTGAAAAAGAATTTCTCGCGGTTGCAACAGACGGAATATCCAATGTTATTCAAGCATAAAGTTTGTATTTGGATAGCGTTTCAAGGCCCGTCTGCGGCTCGTTTATTGCTTTCAGGTGTACCTGCCGTGCTCATATTGTACAAATCTGTCGCACTTGAAATGGGGACTGATGGATAGGCTGTGTGAGCGGCTGAATTCTGCTGCTGGGACCTCCATGGTTCGAATTCCTCTGAGCCGCTAGCGCCTTCACCCGCTCCTAGCTGTTCTTTAGGGCCATTGGACACTAAAATACCAAATTCGGCCGTTTTCAAACATTACGCTCCGGTTAAAACAACGTCGGTCTTACCTTGATTTCCCTGTCCTTTCATCCGCTGTGACATAACCGGCGCATGAAATAGAAATTTTACGATTAATTGCCGTTATCAACGAAGAATTTTATTGCAGATTTGGTTGTGGATTATCTCGGGAAACTGTCAAAATGCTATTTTGATTTTTACCTGATCTGACACGCCTGCTGACATTGACTAGTCTTTTTCTATTGTTTTTCGCACTTAAGTCAAACGAAAAATTAACCGCACTATTGCACTAATTTCCTGATTCTTAACCACTTACACTAAAAACTCGAGTTTAATGTTTATTATTAGTTCTTTTAGAGGTATTTATAGAAAATAGTCAATCCGTCCAACAATGGCGCTTAGTAACCGCGATTACTGCGCAGGCAATGGCGCATAGAGGGCGCCACAAACCACGCGCCATTGACAACGCGCCATTTTTAAATTCTTGTTTACACCGGCTACATAACCCACCTCAACTCATCCAATAGTCTATTAAAGCATGAGGGTGCAAAGTATTATATTAAAGAACAAGTTTTATAAGGGTTGATTTGGCGCACGAATCCCAAGTTAGAAAACGAGCAGCAGGCGAGTTTTCTATGGGATGAGTGCGCCAATGCCATTATAAAACGAGTATTTTATGCTATTTTTTCTAATTTGCGCACCCTTTTTTCTTATTTTAATTAAAAAAATATATTTTTTTGTCGTCTAGAGAATTTTGTGTTAGTTGGTATCGGTTGGTAACACTCGGCGCCCACCTGATTTTTTCAATCATTAAAAATAAAATATACAAATTATTAGTTATTAGTGTTACAACATAATAATAATAAATAAAATATGAGCCAACAGAATTTAGTTTGCACTCCGCCCGAAATTCGCGAAATTGTCGAAGCAACAACGCAAAATTTGTTACCTGACAAGTCAGAAGCGGCATACAAAAACTAAATAACCCTAAATTCATAAAAATAGTGTGCTTTTATGGATAGCCATAAACGACTCCTACTGAGAGAAGTTAATAAACGTATTATAAACGCAAATTAGAAAATAGTTATTTATATGATAAGTGCAGTGGGTATAATTTTACAGCGTGAAGTTTTAGTGAATTGAAAGTTGCAAAATACTGATTTTCACCACAAGATGGCGCTGATCAAAATTTCACATCCCGTCAAAACAAACCAAATAAACCAATCAAATATTGTTCTTAATTTATTACCACACACAAGCTACAAAATCACAACTATATCACAAAAAGACAGTTCACTCATTTACTCAACCAGCAGTACAGTAACAGTATGGAAAAATACGTCTCCATAATTACACGATTCGTGATTAACAATTATTGCTACAACTATTTTATCCTTAATTTCGTCGATTGCAGGAGGCTGAAATTGCCAAACTGTACATATTTTTCTGAAATAAAGGGTACATAAAAAGCTCTGAAGAATCGATGCGACTTTTCCGCATTCAAAAATCTGTAACTTTTCAAGATTTTCCACCGATCCTTCATTTTCGCATAATTCGGTTCCAGTTCTGTTTCCTTATCTAAATCCAAATCCAGCAAAAAATGGCATTTGCTCAAATTGAAATATAAACTCGGTTCTTCTTGATTTTGGTCGTTGAAATGATCGTGAACGATGTAAGTCGCATTGCTACCGGCGGAATAAGGTGCCGGTAACAAGCCTTTAAATTCCGATTGGACAAAACGGACGTTCCAGTTTTTGTTGGGGAGGAAAAACGATGAAGGATATCTGTGCCAGTCTTTCCCCAAACAAACGTTAATTATTGCTCGTTCTGGAACGCTGGATTCAGCCGGAAATCGGTTCAATTCAATTAGTAGGTCAAGAGGGGCGTGGTAATTTTTATACAGTGCAAAAATTCGTGAAACATCTAAAAAAAACAATTGTGGAAACTTTTCAGAAATTTCCCTAAACTCACTAAAAATCCCTGTGACTGCAATTGTTGCCACCATAATAAACATCGTAATGTCTAAATAGTGGGTACCATGTGGTACTGTCTTTATTAAATTCCATATTCTGAAAAACAACTTTTGGGCAATGTCGACTGTGATAGCCCCACAAAGACAGATCATTGGATAAACAGGAAACAAAAACCGTTCTTCTTTATGAGGTTGCAACATAAAAACACCCAACCACAAAAATAGAGGACTTATAGACAGCCAATAGGGCAAATAAAGTGTACTTTTGTTTTTCATTGGTAGGAAGAAATGACCCAAAATTATAGCCACAGGACTCAAGAGGGCTAAAATCTGTTTAAAAAAAAATAACGTTACAATTTTTTTCTTGGAACTAACTTACCCATATAAAATTAAAATTGATAAACCCATTTATGAAATAAAACGAAAATGGTTCAGTCCCGTATAAGTTGGGACCAGCACCCCCAAACACGTTGTATAGAACGATATTCAAGGGGGCTATCGTAACACGGCCGTATTGGAATGAATCGATTAAAATCATGGGTAAAAGCACCACCGATCCGGAAATAACCCCCCAAGCAAAAAAATCCAAGTACATTTTTCTGCGAATTAGCATATCATAGGCGATGGGGACTCCTAGAAGAGCCGCAAATGGCCATCCTGAAACATTTCACCGTCAAATTAAGTCGTTTGGTTGTTTTCTTTACCAAGGAGTGAGCCCAAAGCCGTGAAGAAAATCGCAAGGGGGTACCTCTGTTGCCACCATGCGGCACAAGCAGCCGCGAATGTGTACATAGCAAAACTGCTAGGTAAAAACGCAGTGCTTGATATAAACATCCCCGCTGCGAATATTTGGAAAAACAGGCAAACGCGCCCTATGTGGACCCCAAATTCGCGACAAACAGCCCTGTTTGAACCACATTTAAAGCATGAAACGTCCATAAACAACTTACTTGTAAAAGTAAACTTCTGCAAGGGCACAAATCAGCCCCAACAAACATCTGATAAAATAAAACATCAATAACGGGTTGGGTTGCAGCAACTTGTGGTAAATATACGCGGGGGCTGCATGGCACATCAAGTAAGTATACGACCGTAGCGCATACTGGGGGCTGTACTCCCACGTCTGGAGCCCTTTCCCGAAAACCAAATAGTGCATGGGCTCCCAGTAGTTGTACGTTTCATCGCAATCGGAGATGTGCGACCAAATCGCAGCACAAAACCTCGCCGACAGCAGTGCTTTGAACGCGGTGTCGCCCCCTGGGTACACCAAACCCCCGCTGTTTTCTGGTTTACTGCAAAAACATTAGAGGAGTTTTAGACGTAACCTCACTTTTACCTCGGTGGCGTTTTCGGGGCTTTTTGATGTGCTGTTTTGTGGCTGTTCTTACGTGGCTGCTGGGAGGCATTCTGGCGCAGTCGGAAAGACGGCTGGCTTCGCACCATTAGAGGGTTTTTATTGAAAATTTCAGAGTTATTGCTACGTGTGCTATCGCCCCATTTGGCAATTTTGACAGATGACGTGGGGGTGGTTATGCAACCACTGATGCAACTCAGGGGAAGGAATCACAAAAGTTCAATGGCAATAATTTTAAATTTTATTAGAAAAAGAAAACTTTTTGTATCTAATAATGATACCTAACTAAATATTAATAATAAATTTAAACCACACGCTTTGACATTTAGAAAGTCACGTGACCAACAAAATTAAAAACAAAAATTTTTTCAAATTTCTTTTTTTTTTGTATACCTATGAAAAAAAAATACTGCAATTTTTTATTGACAAGTATAACTTAAATTAATTACAAAATATCAAAATGCTTTTTGAGTTTTTCTAAATTTTATTAAAAAAAATTTATAATTTTTTGAAACGTAGTCATCTATGAAACAAGTGACTAACAATTGAAAAAAACGCTTGTGCCATTTTGGTTATTTTTCTTTTCGTTTGTTGAGCTGGAAAATTTTTCAGTTTTTCAAGAAAATGGATATTTGTGGCTCTTCTCACAGCAGTACTGGGCTCCAGAGAGTGGCTTTGAAAGACATCGGGCCCGACATGGACAACATTTTAATCGTGGCACTGATTATTGGCAAGCAAAGACCGAGAAAATTTCTGGATAAAACTAAAGAAACTGAGCAATACAAAGCTGTTTGGACCTTTACTGTGCGAGATTCGCCAAGAGATTACATAAATGTGACCTACTGGGGCTCCAGTGAGGATGTTTGCACTGCCAGTGATAAATTCTACACCGGGGATGTTGGTAAGTAAAAGTCTGCTGTTTGTGAAAAATTTACATTTCCGTTCACATTTAGTGGAAATAAGAAATCCTAGAATCAACGTCCGGAAGTTTAATGAAACTGGGGAACAGTTTTGCCCCATGGTGACCTCCCCCTACTCCCTCACTCTGAACGAACACTCCACGATTTTTCCCTTCAATGGAGACACATTTTTCCTAACAAAGTTGTTAAATTTCCCCACCAAACCCCTAGCAGGGTTTGTCCCCCTTCGCGATATTCACAATGAAGGAGCTAACATGAAAGGTGAAGTCTCAATTCTACTTCCACGTCCTAAAGTGTTATTGTAGAGCGCCTCGTTGACATTTTGGGGGCTATAAGGAGCGTTGGGAATGTGCGAACTGTCAGTACGAAAAGGGGACAAGAAATGCAGCTGCGAGAAATTGTCATTTTCGACCACACCAGTGGGGGGTTAAAAATAACAATTTGGGATTCAGACATTATAGCGAGGTTATTATAACTTTCATAATTTATTTCGGGGACCAATTTTTCGGTTTAGGGCGAGTACATGGAAACCGCGGACAACAATTCTTTTTATAACTGACGCAAAAGTGGAGTGGTCAACGTTTTTGAGGACCTACTGTGCTGGAGTCACTAGTCGTTCGATTATTACCGAAAATCCGATCGGACAAGAAGCTGCCACGTTGGCTAATTACGCTAAAAATGCTCCTTTGACCGCGACGGATATTCTGGATCAGTTCATTACGGAGTTACCAGATCGTAAATTTCAAAATGTAGTGTTCTATTTTTTGTGTAACTCTTTTTCTCAGCTGAGTCGATCCAGAATGTGATGTGTGTCCAACAAATTCTCACCAAGATCCGGAATTTTCAAGAAAATACCTTAACAGACCCGCAACTAACAGCTCTGATGTTTGTTGTCATAACTCAATTAGATTTAGATGGTCTTTCACCCGTGACACGAGTCAAATGGTCTACCCTACATAAGTTTAAAAGAAAATAAATCAACGTTTCTATTTTTGTAGTGGACACTGTAAAAGTCGGCTTGAAAACATGAATTCCGTTTGTGAAAATAGCGAATGCTCCTCAAATTCTAAGAGTGTTGATGTCTCCTTTGATATAAGTGTCCACTTATCTGATCACACCGGTACTCTCAAGAATTGTCGTTTGTCGGGTGCCACTGCTGAGCAAGTATTAAAGTGCTCAGTAGGTTTTTTAACGTTCAATTTCTGGTAGTTAAGTTCAGTTTTAGGTTCAGCAGTTTATGAGAATGACCGACAGGCAAAAATGTGAACTGAAATGGAAATTTTTGATGGAACGCTGTGCTGTTAGAATTATAACACTAATGTCAAGTAAATTCAGTCCGCGCATCGTAATCGTAAGTTGTGAGCGAGCGAATGCCTTAGAAACAGCACAAAGAATACCAATTTGTTAAGTGTGGGTAACCCTAAGTCTTACTAAATTAGTTTTTACTTAAAAATCGTTAAGTTCAAATGTTTATTGTTCGTCAAATTTGAATTAAGGTGTAAGTTGCAATAAAAAAGAACTGACTTGCACAATTTTATTCTTTTTTCTCGTACATTCAGTTAAAAACGTCTTTAAATGCTGTGGACTAGAAAAACATATTACGTCGCTAGAAAAATATCTGAATATGATTGGTGCTCTTCAAAGTCTAATCCACGATTTCATTTTGATTAGTACAGAAAATAAAGCAATTGGTTCAAGGTTTTCCAACAAATTTTCTTAAACTTTCGAATGGAATGATAAATGATTTAACAAATTAAAAAATACAACAATTAAATACTAGTCAATTATAATACACAATCGTTTTACCATTCATTTATATTTTAAAGTCTTTTTAAGACACTTTCATTTTACCTTCACCGCACAACCAAAGACATATTCTGTCAACCAGATACGAAAAGAAGAAATCAGCAAACAAGACTTGCAACAGAATAATTCGAAACTGCAAAAATGCTATTAATAAGAATGTAAAAAAATATTACCATTCTTACATCTGGAGGAAAATCGATTATTTCGAATTGTGTTGATAATTCAGGTACGATTCCCAGAGTTAGAGCTAGAACTGTTCCTCCTGATCCCAGTATACTGTACAATAATGCTTTATTTTGTCGTAAACTCTCCATATAAGGGTTTCCCTAAATTTAACACTATTTAAGTCAATTTAAATTTCAAAATACTCACTCTGTAATTAATGGCGAACGTCGCAATTTGTAAAGCCATTGATATTATGTACACTGTACTATTTACAATATTTGGCTCAAACAATTCGTCTTCCTCTTCTTCAGTCAGTACTTTCGGAGGCTCAGTCGAATTCGCTTGTTTCTCATCCCTTAAATTAAATTAATCCAAAATTACAACAACAAAAATCATGACTTACACAGGCGCTCGTAGCTTGGCTTGTTGCACCAAAAATATCAAACACAAGAAGTGTACAGCGAATTGGAGAAGTACAGTTGCGATCGTATATAAATTGAAGATATTTGGAAGAGGTCGCTGCTTTGATAATGTTTTTAGCGGCTGTAAATACTGTTTTATAAAATGTATTTTTCTAACACAAAAATTACCTTCGATCTTGATATGAATAAGAAACATGCCGCCAAAAGAAGGCCTTGCAAGGTTGCTTGCATGTCCCTTAGTTTAATTCCATCCAAGTACAATACCGATTGAGTATAAGCTAAGATAAGAGCGTTTAAAGCAAGGATTTTAAACATTTGAAGAGTGGTCACCAATGTGCATCTTCCTTGCTTTATGATATGGCAAACTGAAAAAAAAAGTTTTTTGTTTTGTTTATACCAGCAAAAACAAGTCTTACTGCACATAATCGAAGATAATTTGCTTGTAAATGGTGATGCAATACTAGCATCTCCCAACTTCACAACTTGCGTCTCTTCCAACTCCTTCATTATCCTGTTCAAATTAGCTTGCAATTTCTCTCTTTGATCGGCACTCCTGACATGATTCGTTTTGTTTTTAACCACTTGTACCTCTTTCAGTTTCTTCTTCTCTTTTTCAATCTTCTCCTTAAACTCTTTAATATCAGTACTCCTTTCGGGCGCATTGGCCAAAATTGCCACTCCAACATCTGCATGTTTCAATGCACCGACATCATTAGTTCCATCTCCACACATCAAAGCCGTGTATCCCAAATTTTTCATCTGAACAACGACAAACTCTTTCTGCTTCGGAGCAAATCGAGCGAAGACTTTAATATAAGGAATTATCAAATTAAGGAAAGTTTTAAAATTCTCTCTCAAATAATTCAAAGCATCACCGGTGATACACAAGTCGTATTTAGCGACCAACGTTTTGTAGTCGTATTCTAGTGGTAAGTTCTCGCTCTGGTCAATGGACTCCCACACCCACTCTCCTTTCTTCTCCGTCAAATTCAACGTAGTCTTCGTGGTAATTTTCAGTTCTTTTGCCACGTGACAAGCAGTTAGGGGGTTATCACCGGTGATCATAACCACGCAATGGGAAGCATTTTGTAATTCTTTGATTACGACTTTCGAGTCGCTTTTTAAAGGACATGAAATTATCACAAAACCGGCAAATTTCAACTCTTTTTCTATGTCTTCTCTTGTTTTCTCCCTCAGTTCTTGAGTGTTCAAGTTGCCGAGTTCTTTCCATCCTAAAGCTAAAACTCGAGCTCCTCGTCTCGATAGTTCTAAATAAACCTCGTCGTACTTCTCCGGAATGTCTGAAAACATGTCTCTTAGAGTCTCCGGTGCTCCTTTAACCGTTGTAATATAAACGGTTTCGGTCGAACCCAACGGGTTATAACCGGCAATTACAGACATCCGTTTCAAAGATGAGGAAAAATGGTGTCTGTGGAATATTTTCAGTCCCGGAGATTTCCCTCTTTTCGGTATAACCGCGTCGGCTTTGGTTAAATTCCAGTCGATTGCGGTTAAAGTTGCTTTTTCCAACGGGTCGCCCACTAAACCATCATCCATTTGCACTAGTGAATGACACGTGGCTAAAACATGAACCGATTCAACAGGAACCTCACCGATCGGTGTAACCGATGAGTCGTCTTTAGCTAGTGCTATCCCCTCTACTACCAAATTATCACTGGTGAGGGTACCAGTTTTGTCGAAACAGCAGATATCTACTTTACCGGCAAACGGAATTCGGAACGGTTCGGTACAAAACACGCCCAATTTCGACAGTGCCAACAGTGATGTATTGACAGCTAACGACAATTCGATTGGTAGTTCTGGGGGAATCACGGAAGTCAGAATTAGGGTGCATTCGAGGAAGAGTTTGTATCGACTTCGGTTAGGATCTTCGCACCCTTTGTTCCAAACATAGACGGCTGCGGCTATAGCAAAAATCAGCAAAAACATAATAAAACCAAACGTTTCTTTATTGTTTGCTGTCACTCTTTTAACTCCGAATAAAATCGTTCGCAGGAGTTTGCCTTGTGAGGTGTTGAAACCCGTCCGGAGGACATAAGCCACGCAACCGTTGTCTTGGGGTCTTAACCCCGTCGTTGCTTTCGTAGGTGGCGTGTGTTGAACCACTTTAGTACCACCAAAAAGCACATGTAATTTCCCATCAGTGTCAGGGTCTAATTCCTTTTTCATGTCACAATTTTCAATTGCCTCCTTCATCTGTGGTACCGACTCCCCCGTCAACATACTCTCATCAATAATACACGACCCTCTCAACAAAAGCACATCGCATGGTACCAGATTATCCTTCTGCGACCTCGTTATCGAGATGATATCTCCTGGGATTAACTCATCTGTGGTTATAGATCTCCACTTTCTGTTCCTGTACACAAGTAAACTATAAGGCTTGTTGCCCATTTTTCTTATTTCGGCCATGTTTCGCAATTGTTGTTGCACTAGAGTGCATTCGAACATTACCAACATGACAAGAGTGAAGATTGAGTAGTACCAGTATTTGTCTAAGCACCACAAACCCACACAGAAGACTTGGAACACGAAGAAAGGGGCTGTTGCTCTCTCTTTGAACAGTTCCATGAATTCGGGGACGACCATGTCAAGGTGGTTTTTGTTGTAAAGTTGTTCGGCTTGTTGGATGTCTTCTTCTTCTTGATAGCCCTTCCAGGACATGTATTCGGAATACTGCTTGTGGATTGGAAATTCCAGACCTCGGAATGTCTTCTTGTCGGCGTCCCATAAGTACTTCGTTTTTTGGAAAATAAACCATGGGTTTTTGCTGCCATCCTGGAAGAAATGGAGAATTAAATGGGGCGTAATTACTCCAGTATTTGCTTAAATATGCACACTTCTTTGAAATGTGTTTCATAATGAAATTAACAAAATTAACGCGCTTTTAAGTAAGTAGTTTCTAATTGTGTGCAAATAAGCTTATAATTTGAACTCACTTTGCTTTGCTGCAAGCGAACGAGTTCCGACGATCCATTGTTGGCCGTGGGTACAACCTTGACGACTGTGGCTTTGAAAGGGTCCTTTGCCTGCAACAAATCACCATTACCCCCATTGAAACATAACCCACAAATCTCACCTTTCGACACGTGAAAAAGCAATTAACATGAACAGACCAGTAACATGCTAAACAACACAATATTTGTACACAGCCAACAGCAGCTAGACCCACAAAACCCCCTTCGTAATGTTCAAAAAACCCATAAATTCCGCACCACACGTAGATCCAGCTTGTGTAAATAAATATAAACGGTAAAACGTACAAATGAAACAAAGTTCCTTTTTGAGTGTATAATGAAACTGACTGGACCAAATCATCCAGTTTTGGTGTTACACTCATGATTTTCGGTTTAATTTTAAGATGATTCGGCCGACTGACACATATGTGAGTAAATTTTGACAGATTTGCAAAAAAATGACTGTCGAATAATGATGCGCACGAATGACGCCGCGCCTGATGGCAGTAATCCGCGAAATCTCTTTCAACCGAAAAAACAAAAACAAACGTACCATTAAAAGGCAAATCGTTTAAGAGTTTTTAAGAATTATTAACGAAAGGTTCCCAAAATTAAAACACGTTAACTAGTCAAGATTTTTTATTTTTTTTGTAGTCAATGATTAAAACATGAATAATCAAATGACGAAGATTTTTGTTTATGTATTAAATGAAATCCACGTCCTAGTTGGCCAGTTGTAGCTCACAAGGTTGTGGAACCTGCAAAAAACATAGAAATAAGCATTAACTAACAAAATTATGCAAGAAATTACAGAAAAAATCGCAAAACGCGTGGTTCTATTTATATTAGTGTTGACCAAAAAATATGTATCACAGCCATAGTCTGTAACGCCAACAGTGGAACGAGACAGGTGGAAACAGTGAATTAATATGCCCCCAATGTGAATTGACCACACTTGAACAAATGTATGGGTTTTCCACCGGGGGTTGATAAAAGTTAAAGCCACTTACATGAGAGTCTACTTAGACCTCGCACGCATCTTCCTGCGCTTTCGCTTTAGCCTTCGCATACGCTTCTTACGCCACTGAAAATAAAAAATAAATTAGAACAAGGTGGTTATCAAAGTGAGGTTATGAGTTGCGTCACATGAAATTATTGAGCCAATATCCACGAAAACTGATTAAAAAAGTTTTCGCAACAAATACATTAAACAATAACTGCGACTTTGTAATTTTGGGAATATTTTAAACGGTCAGAAAACCGCCTTTTTGTGCGAACTTTCAATAAAAATTTTTACTCAATCTAGCAAAAAATCGCAAATAAAAAATATTGTAAAACTCACCTTCGCTCTCATCTTGAGCTGTTAAAAGAATTCCCAGCTAAAAAAGCCAGAAGATTCTTAAAATAACAGCAGATTTCTTGCGTGAACCTCACACAACAAGAAATGGCAATGAAAGAGGAAGTCGGTAGGCGGATTCGAGATGTTTATGAGAACGTTTCGAGAATAATCCGCCAGAGGAACGCCACATCCGGAGCGGGAGCTTCAAATTTATTAGCCACTTTTTACTAAATTCAACCTCTAAAACTACAAAAACTATAAAATTTTACTTTATCAATTTGAACTGGTTTACAAAAAGACATAAATGCCAAAAATTGTGTTGTTTCCGCATTTTTTTTATTATTTTAATAGACATGGATTGTAAGTCTACTTAAAAACATCTTGTACATTAAACCTACTTTTAATTATTAAAATGAATCAAAGTTACATTAACAGTTAACTAACAATAACAGATTTAGACTAACGTTAAGATATTTTGTTGTGCAAGCAATACTAAATTTCAAACAAAAATAATAAATCATGTTAAATTAGTTCAAAAGACTTGTCTTGGTCACGTGACCGCAAGCATGTGTTGGCGCGAAACCACCAAAAGTGCCAAGTGTCTGTTATGGTGGCTGTTTCAACCCTCATTAAAGTGTCATTATTGCCCCATTACTCTTAAACTACATTAAAAGTGCTGATAGCAAACTCTCCTTTCTCATGAGTACATATTTGACTCGGTTCTGACTCGCTTGTGTGCCCCCTCAAAATGACCCCAGAACCACGTACCAGAAGATCAACAAGGCTTCATCTGAAGCAAAAGTCTTCAGAATCACGAAGAACACGAAGACCAATTATAATTTCAGACAGTGAAGAAGAATCGGAGGTTATTTACATAAATCTAAAGCCCCTTTCGCGTAATGTAGACTTGCCAGAGAGTACCCCCATCGTTGATAACGAGAAATCACCGTTCAAAAAGCCCCCCAGCACCCCGCACAAAACCAAATCCAGAAGCCCCCCCGAAGACCGCACCGTGACGCCCCCCAAACAGCGGAAAGTGAGTGGAAATGACGAAAATCTGCCCACCACACCCACGGTCCTGCTCCAAAAACTGTCTCTGATGAGCCCCCAGGAACAGTCAAACAGGAAAAAGTTGTTCCAGGACGATTTGTATCAGAATGCGAGGAGGGCTTTGCACAGTTCATGCCCAACGAATATGCCAGGTCGTGAAAAGGAATTGTGTGATTTGAGACAGTTTATTTTAAAACATTTGACTGAGGGGACGTCAGGCACGTTGTACATAAGTGGGCCCCCAGGTACGGGGAAGACAGCTTCGTTGAATTTGATTTTGGAGGATCAGGAAATCGCGAGAGGGATTCAACACGTTTATGTCAATTGTACGTCGATCAAGTCGTCTGGTTCGATTTTTTCGAGGATTGTCAAGGATTTGGGGATTAAAACCAGTGGGAAAACCGAGAAGGATTATGTTAGTGCGATTGAGAAGTTCCTCCAAAAGGGACATAAAACGGTGTAAGTAAAGGAAAAAAAGTGTGATTCTAAAAAAACATGATTTTTTTTTTATTGCAGTCTCCTTGTATTGGACGAAATCGACCAATTAGAGAGCAAGAAACAGTCAGTTCTTTACACAATATTCGAATGGCCGGCCAATCAGAACTCTCGCTTGATCCTGATAGGCATAGCGAATGCCCTGGACTTGACCGACCGAATCCTGCCTCGCCTCCAGGCCCGCTGCGAGCTGAAGCCCCAATTGATGCATTTCGCCCCCTACACCAAGCCCCAAATCGTCGAAATATTCACAAACCGGTTGAAAAATGCCGGCGTTTTGGACATATTCTCCCCAGTGGCGTTGCAAATGTTGGCAGGCAAAGTCGCCGCCATTTCAGGGGACGTCCGTCGGGCTTTGGACATCGGGCGACGTGTCATCGAAATGGCCGACAGGAAAAAACGCGGCGAATGTGTCCTCAAATCCGTGGAAAATTTAGCAACGGAATTGGAGGAGGAAAAGGAGAAAAAGGTTCAGAGTGTCGACTTGAAACAAGTCATTCAAGTTTTGAACAACGTCTACGGAACGACGCAAAATCTTGATGAGGAGGTTGAGGACTCGTTTCCGTTGCAACAGAAAATCATCGTTTGTTCGTTGTTGTTGATTTTGAAAAAAGCGAAGAATAAGGATGTGACAATTGGCCGTCTGCATGATGTGTATAGGAGGGTTTGTGGGAAAAGGAATATTCAAGTTGTTGATCAAGGGGAGTTTGTCGGACTTTGCTCCTTGATTGAGACCAGAGGGATCATGAAAATTATCAAAAAGAAAGATCCCAGAATGAATAAAGTTAGTCTGGTGTGGGATGAAGAGGAAGTTAGTGGAGTTTTGAAGGATAAACAGTTAATGTCAATGATTTTACAAGATGACAGTTGCTTAGGGAAATTGTAATCAGATTTTATATTTATGTCAATGAGTGTTTTTATTTATTAACTGAACATTTTTTAGACTAAATACAATGTAATGTTTTTTTTTAAATAACATGCAAGGAACCAGAGATGAAAATGTTTTAGTTGTTTTTTCTGTTTTGTGTCTCGTTTGGGTGCGTTAACAGTCTGGTGTATTTTATGTTCTTAGTGTTGGTGACAATGCCATTGGAAGTTGTTTTCGGTGGTGTACAATTGCAGAATTAAAATTTCGGGCACTATTGTCATTTTCACAATGTAAACTCTAAAACAACTTTTACGTTAATAACCTCATATTTTACTCTTGTCATGTTTATGTCATTTTAACTTAAAAATAGCGTCACTATCAGAAAAGTTTAATTGTAAAATGACACTAAAAGGTAGTTTACAGTGAACTTTTTGAAGTGAGAGAGAAATACTGCCCGAAATTTTAATTCCGTAACTGTACATGAAAAACTCTTGAGAATTCATTTCTAGTAGATTACACACAATAAAAAATGTCGGTCTGAGTTGAATTTTCCAATGCCTTCGTGAAAAACACTCTTAAAGTTTGTTTTTTTAAACGGAAATTCTTAAAACAAAATTTTGGTGAAAAAGTTGCTAGCAGGTTAGCCACTGCCACAAATATAGTCTGTTTTTGTCCCTAGAAATTTTGTTAAAAAATTATGCTTATGTCCAAAAATAGAATTCAGTGCTAATAATATTGATAGAACCACACTGTGGACAAAAATGAGCTTCTTACTACAAAAACTTTAATAAAAAAGAGTGTCTATATCGAAAAAAGTTATTTTGCAAAAGATACAAGCAATTTCCAAAAAGTGTTCCCAATTTGTCCCCGTTTTTTGTGTTTTTATTTCTAAATTTTCTTTATTGGACGATTTTTTTACCATGAATGAATTTGTTAAAGTTTCCTAAATTTGAAATACGAAGTGAGTCTGTTGGTAAGATTTGGAAGTATTTTTGTTAATAATTTGAAATACTGCAACCGGATACGGTTTTGCTTAATAAATACTTGACGTACAGTTGCGGAATTAAAATTTCGGGCAGTGTTTTTCTGCCACTTTAAAAAGTTCACTGTATACTCTTTTTCATATTAATGTGCATCATGTAGGTTGTAGAAGTCTAAATGAATCTTTAATTTAAAGTCCGATTTACACAAAAAGTGTCATTAATGTCATTCAAAACAAATTTAATTACATATAATGCCAAAACTTTATGTGTGCTATCCTATGTTGATTATGTTGTTAATTTTAACTATTTTTTGGTACACATTTATTTGAAAAATTAATTTTTAGGGAAGATTGAGTTTAGGATTCTTTGAATTTTCGCATGGTTGCCACCTTAAAATGATCCCTTTCAACGACTACTTCGATGCACATTAATATTAAAACGAGTATAAACTACCTTTTACTGTCATCATGACTGACATTTGACAATTAAACTTTTTTTTGTTGTTAAAATTGTTAATTAAACAATTTGTCTGAGGAAATTTATTAATTGAACTAAGTATAATTAAATCATCGCTTTGATCTTCTGCCTACCCGTTATTATGCCACAAATCACTATTTTTGAAAGTAAATAAGTCAGAATGACATAAACATAACAAGAGTAAAAAATGAGGTTATTAATATAAAGGTTGTTTTAGAGTTTACATTATGAAAAAGACAATACTGCCCGAAATTTTAATTCCACAACTGTACAACCCTCAAGATTGTTGAATTGTTGTTAATCAAAAGCGTACTCCAATGGATTCATTTATGTGGATCACTTTGTATTTTTTTTAAGTGCATAATTGAAAAAATAGTAAAAAAAGAGACTCGTTACAGAGGGCAATTCCAGCTACTCGTATTTGAATATACTATTTTCATTTGATTGAAGAAAATGCAAATCATTTCTTACATTTAACGACTTTGTTATCTGATTTCTGTTTTATCTTATCTTCTTTGAAACTCAAACAATAAAATTTCATTCATACCAACATTTTATGAAAATGTATGATTGATACCACATTCCTCGGCTTGACTGTTGATAAAATGTCTAAAACAGTAATGATTTCGGTACAATTCAGTCTTATTGGGTGATTTTTTATTCATCGCTCTCCATATTCAGCTAACGAAACTATTATTTTATTTATTCGAAATTTCTTAAATACGAAAATCGCCTCTTCAATAATCCCCAAGCAATTTAATTGTTAAAGTTCTCAAGAAAATTCACTCATTTAAATTTCACCTCGTCATGAATAATAAACATCAACAATTTAATTTTATTAGGTCAAGCATTAGTTCGGAACGCTTGAAATTTACATTTTTAATGCGGTGGCCACTCTGTATAGTGATCAATATTCAAAGACACCAATCCTTTATTATTAATTTCTTAATGAGTAGGTCCGTCGATATTTGACTAAATTACTATGTAGCGTTGTAATTTCTTAAAAATTCATTCGCTACTATCAAGGCACGCATTCATGAGATTTATAACAAGGAAAAAGAAAACAATGCAATATAACTCATATATTCTCTGTAAACAATACAACAATAATGGCAAAATTTGGCATTAAATGCTTTGGCGTTATTAATTAATAAACCCATGAATGAACGAACATCAATTAGATAAAACATAATAAATACAAGATACAATAATAACACTATTCAAGTAAGAAAATTCTTTAAAATTAATACTACATGAAAATTTGCTATCAATATGTGAAAATACTCTGTAGAAATACTCTATATTTACGACTAAGGCAAACCTGTTAGTCCTCTGAATAATTATCACTAGAAATCTGACTAACTCTCATCCATTTTATCACTACCCCCCTTTTCGGCTACTTCCCCCGTATCTACATTAACAAACTGTTTTTCCCCGTCATTGTTATTAAACTTGTCGGTAACTTCCTCCACTCCCTCCTCAAAAATCACATCCTCCTTCTCATCCTCCACCTTCCTCGCCACCAGCTTCAAACTATCACAATACATGTAACCATCCACTTGGCCCTTATTCGGCACAAAGTGCAACTTGGCATGCTCCCTCAAAAAGTGCACTTGCGGAACCGAGTAATCACAATGCTCACACGTGTAGTTACTTTTACTCCCCGAGACGCTCACGTGTCGCTTCTGGTGGTTATCCACCGCGTCCTTCCGGTGATTCACATACGGACAATTCGGACAATTGAACGTCACGGCCTTCTTCTCCTCCTCCTTCGGACTAGCACTATTGACTAACAATCGTTGCTGGAGTATATTCAACGCCTGCTGATCACCGAGCGACAGCTTCTTATCACTAGCCTCAATGGTAACTTCTTCATCATCGACTTCCATTTCGACGTCGTCGGCGCCGCGCGCCGCCAACGCCTCCGAGTTCATCTTGTGCTTCTTCAAGTGTTGCACATAATTCGCGTAGTACTTCACCGAGTAGTCGCAATACTCGCAATTGTAGCGCTGTTTCGACCCATGAAGGTTCAAATGGACTTTGTATTGCTCTCGTTTCTCGAACGCACTGGGGCATTTATGGCACTTGTAGCGCTTCTCCTTCATCTTGCCGTTCTTCAGGTACGTGGGGTACACGAAATTTGGGTTGCCGTGCATGAGACTCCCGAATTGGGGGTCACTGGCTTTGGGCGATGGGGGCGACGGCTCTTTTAGCTTTTGCTGGGCTTCGGACTTTTGCAAAAAGAGCTCGGTTCCCGATAACGGCACGTTGAGACTACTCTTCGGGGGTTTGTTTAGTATGGCACTAAGACTCTCCACGTCCATTTCCAAATCTTTGATCTCACTACTACAACCCGAAACCAACCAAATCGTCTCACCTTCAGTGTTCATACTCGAGTACAAATCAGGGGGTTGATTGCTCGATTTGTACATAGTTTGCAACACTTGAGTCCTGTCTTGGTACTGTTGCGAGTGCACGTTTTTGTGTGCCAATAAATGGGGTTTTTGTCGTGCTGAGTACGAGCAATGGTCGCATTTGTAGTACGACCTCAAACCATGCAATCTAGTGTGGATTTTAAACTCGTTCTCTTTTAAAAATCGAGCAGGACACTCGCTACAAAAGTACAAAGTGTTATCCTGTTCTTCGGGGTCCCCAAAACCGGAACTTTCCGGATTCTCATAATCGTCCAAATTGATGGTTTCAAGGGGTCGAGTATTCAAAAACTTGCTCAATTCACGGATTTGCTCCTCGTCCGATTTGACTTGATCTACGAGACAATGAACCGTTCCATATAACCCTTGATGAACCTTTGAGTGTGATGATAACACTCCCGCGTTGTTGCACACGTAGTTACACTCACTACAACGATGCTCTACATCGTTTAATCGACTCGAATTCGGGTTTTTCTCCCTCACACTGTGCATTTTCTCATGCTCTTGGATATTGACTTTTCTCAAGTTGACATGAGGACAGTAGCGACATTTAAACATTTTGGAGAATTTATCGTTTTTGGAGACCCACACCAGTGGGATATCTGGGAAATTCTGGCTCTCGAAACCCCCCGAAGACACCTCCTCAATCTCATCGGAAATATCATCGAGATCAATCACATCTCCGTTTTGTTTCTGAGGTGTGATACTAATCCCATGGACTTTCAAGTGTTGGTGCAACAAGTGTCGCTTACTAACATTATAACTACACTGGGTGCAAGTGTATTGGCCCCCTCTAGGTTTATGAAACTGCTTATGGTAAGTATACTGTGATTTGGAATTGGTCACGTAGGGGCACACCATACATTTGAACCTCTTCCCGAGGTCCCCTTCCGGACTCGAGTACAACTTATTGAGGAAATCCTCCGGATCGCCGATTCCATGAAGTCTCAAATGATCGAAGAGATTTTCCTTCTGGTTGACGAAATAATTGCAAAATTGACACTTGAAGACACTTTCGGTTGTCGGCGAATGCCCAGGGAGATGCTCGTCGAATTCCTCCTGACTATCACTGGAAAAGGGGCACACATTGCATTTGAAAGCCCCATCTTGGGGCACATCCACGTGATCCGGTTCATCGGTTTGTTCTTCGATTTCGAGTTTTTCTTGGCCGTTTTTGTTGCTAACGACGCGAATGTCTCCGCTGTGTTTCAGACGACAGTGGCGCTGTAAAAGAAGGGGGCTGTTACAGTGACAGCTAACAGGGTTAGGGACAAGGCTACGAATCGCATGCATGATTTATAGAGTGATGAGTCACTCGGTATGTATTCAAGTGAGTTTTAAATATTTATGGTCCAGTTTTGGAATTATTTCAGAAATGTGTGGTGTTATCGTTAAAAGGTTACGGCATTGAAAAGTAAAGGAGGTTTTGTTACGTGCAAAATATCACCCAAATAACCAAACTACTATAAAAATTCGTGTTAGTGCAGTGGTTAAGCATGCATTTATATCTTAATCTAAACAATTTTAGTATCCTTGAAACGTTAAAAAATAAATAACGAAGAATGTAAGCTAATAAATACCATTCTAGTTTCAAGAAAGAAAAAAAATAAACGAAACTAAAACATACCGGGCATGTTGGTCGTTACTACGAACGGTAAAATAAAAAATAGTCCTAAAAAAACGTTTGAAACTAAAAATGGCAACATCGCAAGTGTATTTTTTGAGTACTTTTACTTATTTCATAAAGAAAATTGCATGAAGAATAAACAGAATTTATAGATTGGTAACAGATTTTGTGACAAATACCTCAAAAAGTGAACTTGCGAGGTTGCCATTTTTCATATACAGTATGTCCCCGGAAAAAAAATTTATCATTGATTTTACAAAAGAAAAACATTTTTTGCTTTACCTTAAACCAGCAAATCTGTAATTAAAACTTCATTATTCTAACTCTGTAGAAAGAAAAGTTAATTTTTCTCTTGATTTTGGACGTAGAATAATTTTTCTGTTTTTTAAGTCCTATCACATTGGCGGTTTTATTACATATTTTGACAATGATGCACTTTGACAAATGAGTTTACGCAAGTTAAAGTACAAAAATGTTTATGAAAAACATAATTTTAGTAAATAAAAACTCAAAGAAACAGCTTAAGGAGAAGAAACAAAGTCATTTTAACAAAAACTACCATTATTTAATTAATAAATTAATTGTCAAAGTGACATACAGGATGCGCCAGAACTCGCGCCCCAGAGAAAAATGCCATGTAAAGTAAAACACCAGGAACACGGAAAAAATGTTAAAAAAATTCTATCTATAACAATTTAGAAGTTATGAGAGTTTAAATTTTGCATTTTGACTATTTATTTCTGTTGGAAAATTAATTTTCCAAGTTTTTTTTGGTACAGACTATTAGAAGGGGATACAAGGAAGCTGTATCCTAAATTGTACAAAATTTTTGTACTTTTACTGAATAATTATAAAAAAAAAACATATACAAGATCATCACTATCATTAAATAGACATAAAAAATGTGAAATGTCAAAAAATTTTGACAGAAAATTTTTTAAACATTGTTTTTCATGTTCTTTCATCTTATCTTACTTGAAATTTTTCGCTGGGGCGCGAGTTCTGGCGCACCCTGTATAGTTGTCAAATAAATAAAACCGCCAATGTGATAGAACTTAAAAAGCAGAGAAAAATTATTTGAAATCACAAAAAATTAACTTTTCTTTTCACTGAAACAAAATAATGAAGTTTTAAGTAGATTTGCTCGTTTCAGGTAAAGCAAAAAATGTTTTTCCTTTGCAGTTTTGGCGTAAAATCAAAGATAAAAAAATTTTTCCTCTTGTAAACCCAATCCGGAGACATACTGTAGAGAGGCTGTATAATCTAATACAGGATTTCTAGTGGTGGCAAATAGAAAAATTAATAATTTTTACACAGAGAAAATTACGAAGAGAAAAAAATTTAATTAAATTCAATAAAAACATGTAAAAATCATTATTTTGTTGCGATTTAAGTA
>NW_025401068.1:12970607-13059700 GCF_015345945.1 Tribolium madens
GTTTAGAAGTTATTTTTTTACTTTGTTGTTACATTTTTTGCTACATAAGAGATTGTTATTGGAAAAACCTAAAAAACTTTTCCTGGTTGAATACATAATAAAATATTTGGCAAATTTATTTTTCCCGTCTTGCGAGTGGAATAAAGATTAATAACGACGTACCTAAACTAAAATAAATATCTGAAAGTCGGAAGAAACATCGAATCAGGCCAACCAGGAAAATACGCATCAACAATCAGATGAATAATTTATTTAGGAAAGAATAAATCGAAAGGAACACATATACCAAACCCGTGACATCAAGTTTAAATTTACCAAAACTGTTTGCTTTCAACTTCTTTACTCCTTTGAATAAATAATGATAAACTAAACTAATAAAAGATTAAATTGTCGAAAGCCTGTATTAAATTATTCATCGTTAGTAGTAGTACGCTGGGCCTAGATTGGCACCCCTTTTGAATCGTTTGAAATTTTAAACAGCCACCCATCACGATTAGACTTTTTAATATCAATCAACCGATCGAACAATAGCCATTGTATTAATTCGAGTCATCTTTCCCTAACCCACATAAATAACAACAACACAACGTGAAAAGCGACTAAAAAAATTCATGATATGTCACATGCACAGCCGAACACAGACAGAATGCCTTGTTTCCGGCCTGCGGTCCTTACACATCAGGCAGAAAACAGGCATTTTTTTGGTTAGTTTGTTAGTAAAGCGGTGTTAGTACCTGAATGACATGCTTCCAATTTGATACCTGGTTGCAGTGACCGCAGCGGAAGGGCGCTTGGCTCCCTTTCGCTGACGTGCTAACACTTGCCTCATCTTTCTCGGGACTGGAACCTCGCAAACTCAAGTCCTGACTGGGGCTGGACGCAGAAACGCCCCCGCCGGAGCCCTGCGGGTAGTGGCCCTTCACGTGCGCCAAGAGGATCTCGCGAGAAACGTCCCTAGGAAAAAAAAAAAAAACAAATTTTAAATACAATCATTACCGTGCGATCAAAAAACACAAAAAATTAGAAAAATTCTACAGTTGGCAACACATTGGCTGGGAAAATCACCATTCACGTTTTCGTCTTGTACAGCAATGATAATTTTCTGCTCTAAAGTGAACATTATTTCACTCAAAAGGTATAAAACGCAAACTTGTCAAAGTTTCCGATGACATTTGATGTCAAAAATCAGGATTGCCATCTGAAGGACTTTAATCACCGCCTACTCTAATTTATTTTTTTTTTGATCGCACGCTACAAAAGACATTATATTAAATCAGTGTCTTCTAGAGAAATTAAAAGCGACTTTCTTGTCACACAATCAGTAAGTGTTGTGGGATCACCCTGTATTGTTCGGTATTTACGAAGTTTGTTGTTTGTCAATATTATTTAAAAATTCTCCTCTTTTTCATATTAATGTGCATCAAGTAGGTTGTAAAATTGTAAATGCATCTTTAATTTAAAGGCCGATTCACACAAATAGTGTCATTGATGTCATTCAGAACAAATTTAATCACATCAGTAATGACAAAAAAAATTGTATGTTTGCCACCCGACGTTAATTACGTTGTTAGCTTTAATTATTTTTTGCTATCTCATAAACTGGGGTACACATTTTTAGAGAAGATTGAGTTTAGGATTGTTTGAATTTTCGCATGGTTGCCAACTTAAAATGATTCCTTCCAACGACTACTTCGATGCACATTAATATGAAAACGACTATATAAAACCACCAAACTGCTTAAACTATTTATTTTTTAGAAAAACTAATTGATGAATGATACAGTACTATAACAAGAATAAAATTTTTCGAAATTTTCTTTTGATTTTGAATTCTATACATTTTTTTAAAATTTTTTAATGGCAATCCACTATTTATAGTTTTTCTCATGAAGTTTGTAGTGTTTGTAGAGGATGTATTAAATGGATATGGAATTCTTTATAAAACTTCTGTATTTTCAAATTATGACTTGTATATAAATTAATTGTAACTTGAAGTAACTAACAACAGTAATTCCAACGTGTATTTGATCACTTGATCCAGAACAAAGGTTATGATCTAAGGATTACGACTATCCACTTTATATTTAATTTTTTCATTTTTTTATATAAATTGCAATTTTGAAAAAATTATCGCATAATTCAAAAACAAACAAAATTTTCGTTTTCAAAATACGATCACATTTTTTATATTACTTTAATTTATATTAATTATTTTGTGATGACAAATAAAAAACGTTTGGTTCTATACTTTATATTCACCTTGTATGTTATTTAGTGTCAATAAGTCTGTCAGATTACATAAAATTTTAAATAAAGAAAAATAAACTCTTTTACGACATCGTATAACATTGACAACCAAAATTTAATGCTCGCGAATGCTTTTTCTGTTGTTTTTTTTTTTAATATAAACTTCAGAAAGAGCCATTACAGTTGAAAAAAGAATAAAAATTAACACAAATTGGAAAATGAAACATCAAAATTTTGATACTTGTTGAAAAATCGGTGTAAAGTAGGTTTTAACGTCAAATTTGACTTTTCAAACGTCAAAATGTCATCACTGACAATAATTATTAGTGACAAGTTGAAAGTGAGGTTAATATCTAAAGACCGTTTTACAATTTTACATTAAAACCGGTTAAAAAATTAGAGAATTCGTTTAATTAATTTCATGACGAATAGTACTTACTGTAATTTTGTAATTAATAAGTTTTAACGCTTTATCAAACTCAACTGATAAGGATGAGTAATTGAGGTGTGCATTCTGAGCTAAATTTACATTAAGAGAAAATCATTTTTCTTCCGTCTTTTGCATTTCTCTTAATACTTCCTAATCTAATTTCTGTGATTTTCTGTGATTTTCAGGGTCAAAATTTGGTTATTTCAGAAAAAATTAGAAAGATTAAAAATTTCAAAATCACCGTCTCATCAGGAACTGACGTTACGCTTAAATTCTGAAGAAAAATCTCTAATCAGTATAGCAAGTGCTGGTCTTTAACGTTTTTTTCCAAATTATAAACAATATGTGCAATAAACTTTTTTACACCAATTACCTTAACACTTGACGTGAACAAACCGCACAATAAAAATTTTCCACTCACCTAAAATTACACTTCTTGCATTTGAAAAACGTCCTCTTATTATCCACATTGGACCTCTTATTCTTATCAACTTTGAAAAACGATCCATCGGCGGCTTTCAACGGCGGCGGCGGCCTCAACATCGGACTAAAATCATTCCCAGATGGCGCTCGCGTCAATTTCGGTAAATCACCCTTATTTTGACTCGGCGAGGTGTTCCTATCATGGTGCTTGGGCCTCGTCCCCGACCCTCCACTCGTATCCAAACTCTGATTCCCACTCACATGGATCTCAGTCAAGTATTTATTGTACTTGGTGTAATTCCTGCGTCCCGTTTCGTCCGTCATCAAAACCTTGGCGCTTTCATGCGCTGGGTCTCTCACCGATTTCAATTTGATATGTTTGGTAATGTCCCATCGCCAGTTCGACCTGTAGGCGCAAAGTGAGCATTCGAAGGGCTTCTTATTCAAGTGCCCTACAATATGCACGTGGAAACGCGACGCCGTCGAGGCCCAAAAGGTGCAATGGGGGCACTTAAAGACACGTTTGTGCTGCGCCACGGTGATGTCATTCCCATGGGTGGGAATCTTGTCGGCGACGGGGGAGTGTAGATGGGTGGTGGTGAATTCCTGTCCCACGTAGCTGCTCTCACTGCGTTCACTACCTCCAGGTGATTGGGTGCGCACTGAGAGGTCCAAGGAGACGTTATCATCGACTTTGTACTCATATTTCGAATCATCAACTTCCACATCCATGGGGAATTCAATGTTGTTCCAGATGAAAACACGATTCTCCATCGGATGGGGTTTATTATTGTTGTTGGTTTCACCATCCTCGGATTGGCTTTCGTCGATTCTTAGCTCGTTTTCGGACTCGTCGGCCGCTTTGAGGGCTTCGGGACATGTCAATTGATGGGTGTAGAGGCCCTGACTCGACTTGCACCTCTGTCGGCAATACTGACACCTGGAGGAGCTCGTGAACGTACTCGGAGTTTGAGTATGGTTGTCTTTACCACATTTTTTCTGATGTTTGATTTGTTCCGATAAACATTTGCTCTTATGTCCGCACAATGGACACGTCATGGAGTTGGTGCTACTCATGAGTTTCTCTTTGAGTTTGTCAAAGAAGGAGGCATTCTTTTGTTTGAATTCATCGGTGGTGGTTTGTTTAGTGGTTGGGATGAGATCAGGGATTTTAGTTTGACAATTTTCAAAGACGTCTTCGCTGCCAAACAACGACGCAAAGTCCTTGAGGGCGCTGTTGGCCGATTTGGCGCAAATATCGTTAATGTCTTGCTCTGTCATTTCAGGTTCTTGCTCCTTCTTCACCTTGGAGGGTATGGGGATGAGATTGGGTATGGGTCTTGTGGGTTTCTTATTCGGTTTCGGGTCAGTATTAATATTGTGTACTTTTTGCTCGTGTCTGGTCATTTCTGAGGCCCATGCTGACTTGTAGTTACACAACTTGCACTTGTTTTTGATGTAGACGTTGCCATTGGCGTGGTGGATGATGTCATCCGGGTTGATAAAGTCCGGTCCGAAGGAGCCCTGCTCGGGACTGTGCTTGGTTTTCTTTTCCGTTTCGGGGGGTACCTGTCGTGCGAAACGGAATTAGTCGAGTGTGGGCGCTCGGCGGCTATTATAAGTTCGAGAGCTGTAACACCGTCGAAACGCGTCGCGGCCCGCTGAGGCGACTACTGAGCGAGTTTATCGCGTTGTTACGCCCAAGGCAAAGATCGGCGTGGCGTTATCGAGCGCACACACCGATAACACCTCGCTGATAACGCTTACCTGTTCTTGGCGCGCGGCCTCCTCGGCGGCGGTGGCGTCGCTCGCCCCCACCTTGTTGCGTCGGCGCCCCACCCCCAGGCCCGCCGCCTGGCCCACGGGCGGCACATGGTGGTTCATCTCGTGCACGGTCAAACTCTGCTTGATGTCGGCGGTGAAGTTGCACGCCGAGCACCGGAAGGCGCCCTTGCCGTTGTGGTTCTTGCAGTGGCGGTCCAGGTTCCACTTGTAGGGGGTGCGAAAGTCGCACATGTCGCACTTGATCATCGGCATCGAGTGGTATTTGACGTGTTTGGTGAAGCGCGCCTTCATGTGGGTGGCGTATGTGCACTTGGTGCATTTGAAGAATTTTGTCTTGATGTGCTCGGCGCGCTCGTGGCGATCGAGTTGGGCTCGGGTGCGGGCGCTAAACGCACAAACTGAGCATTTGAACACCTGGGGAACACGAATTTTAGGTTGGCGACTCTTGGATTCGGGGTTTTTTCTAATATTTACAAGTCTGATGTATGTCATTTTTACACTAATGACATGACAGCTGTCACAATGATTAAACGTTCTTAAATGACGACTTTAAATAAGATAGCTGTGTTTTTTTATTAAATATCACCTTGAAAAAGTAAATGCAATTTGAACAAATAATACGCAAAACATTTGAAAAAAAAAATAATTTAAACATTCGACAGAGCTGACAGTAGACAAAAACTACAGCAGGCATTTAGACCAAGTAGATCAAGTGATAAAAACTGAATTTGATTAAATGGAGTTAATTTGATTTGTAGACATTTTAAATACAGAGTGCTCCAGAACTCGCGCCCCAGAGAAAAATTTCAAGTAAGATAAGATATACCAGGAGTACCAGGAACATACACTGGCGGACATGGAATTTTGGACATCAAATTTATGTCAGTTCAAAAAATGTCAATGTAAACCACGCTTTATTGTCATTATGATTGACGTTTGAAACTAAAATTTGAAAGTTTTAGTTGAAATTTATATTTAGCGTCGATTTTCCGAAACAATAATGCCAGCAATACGTGTTTTTATATAAGTTTAATAAATTATTTTGATTTGTTATCATTTTTTCCATAACTATTAAGATAAAAATTACAAAAACAAAAAGTGAGGTTAGTTGCCTAAGGCCCGTTTTACATTTTTATGTCAGTCGGATGACAAATTGTCCGTGTCCGCCAGTGTAGAAAAAATTTATCTGTCAAAAAATTTTGATATTTGACATTTTTTATGTCTATTTAATAATACTGATGATTTTGTGTAGGTACCATGTGAATAAAAAGTATGGAACCAAACGATTTTTGCTTAAACTGTTAATTTTTTGGAAAAAATAATAAATAAATGATGACAGTTGATTGCAATAAAAATGGAAAATAATATTTTCTTTAGATTGAAACAGGTTTTGCCCTTGTCAATTTGTCATCTGTCGCATTCAAATAATTTTTTCTGCAATGCCGCACTTAAATGCCGAGAGCATCAAATGCAAATCAAGATAATCAATTAGTTCAGTACTTACGCGAAAACCCAATGAGTAGTGAGTACTACAGATTAACTGTCAGTTCTAACTTAACCTTTTAGAATTAAGCCATATTCAAACAATGGATAAATATTTATAAAAATCTGACATTTTTATGCTTTGACATTTTACCGATTTTTTTGCATCCAAGTGTACTATAAAAAAGTAATATTTAATCAAGAATAAAATTTTTCGAAATATTCTTTTGTTTTTGAATTCTACAATTTTTTTTTTTTAAATGGCAACCCACTATAAACCATTTCTCTCATTAAAGTTATGATTACGGAGAACTACATACTTTACTTTTTTATTGGTCTTTAGGTATCCGTAGTTATGATCTAAGAATGACAACTAAATTTAATAAACTGCAATATTGACAAAAAATCGCATAACTCAAAAACAAAACACAATTTTGTTCTCAAAATACGATCAGATTTTTTACATTACTTTAATTTATATTAACTATCATTTTATGGAGGCAAATGATTTAAAAACAAACCTCTTGGTACCATACTTTATATTTACTCTGTATGTTTTTTTTATAATTATTTAGGAAAAGTGCCAATAAAAGCCACAAATAACATTAAACAGAGTTAGGATACAGCTTCCTTGTTTCCTCTTCTAATAGTCTGTAGCAAAAAAACTTGGAAAATTATTTTTCCAACAGAAATAAATAAAGTCAAAGTGCAAAATTTAAACTCTCATAACTTCGAAATTTTTATTGGTAGAATTTTTTTAACATTTTTTTTCTTTTTTTTTTTCTGATGGGACGCGAGTTCTGGCGCACTACTACTAATAAAGTTTCAAGGTACCATTGCAGACAAAATAAATGGAACAGCAAGATCACTAAATATGAAACGGCCCTTCGACAGGAACCACATTATGAACTTGTCATTTTGAAGATTTAGAAAATACACTTGAGTGCAAAAAAAAACGCAAATTGTCAAACAAAATTGTCAAATTTCTCAGAGATTTACATAGTGTGAAAAAGGTTGTTCCCAAAAAGGTTAGAAAACTATCAAAATGTTGTATTTGGTGGTCTTGCCAGTGCAGTGTCATAGTCAGTGTTAAAAACGAAATTGAAAAACATGGAAAAACTTAATAGAAGTTTGCAATTATGAAATTGTGGATTGTGACAAAAACAACGTCAAAAAACTGGCATTATTAACAGGCCAAACACATTATAAAAAAAATCAATTTGCGTTTTCGGCATTTTCGACCGTTTGAAGATAAATATTTTTTTAAGAAAATAGATTCAAAGTTTAGCAGTACTTAGCACGTTAACATTAAAATTATTAAGAAAATCGTGTTAGCCTTCATAACAACACTTACAACGCTTGTCTTTAGAATTGTTATTTATCATTTTTTAAATAGCAACGAACTTTTTAAGAAAATTGTTAAAACATGAAAAACGGATCACTTATCAACATAATTATGCTTAATCTTTAAAAAATGTCAAATTGACATACTCGTATGAATCACATTTTGGAAAATTTTCCTGGTCTAATGATGGTTTGATGAACCAGTGGTCAAAGTTCTTGTCAAGTTACTCATTTTATCAATAAAAAAGAATCAAAGTCAGATTTATATGCATTATACATTTTTTTTTTGGTAATTATATCCAAAAATCGATGTATAATCTTCAAAAAAACTGTCACAATAAGGTTTAGCAACCGTGAAATTGAAAAACCCCCACAGCTTCCTAGACTTATAAAGGAATTGGTTATAAGTTAAAAAACTGTAACTAGGGATACCAGGATATAAACAATAAGTTTTTCCCCTCTGTTAAAAGGACTAATTCCTTTTGGTGAACCTAGGGAGCTGTGATTGGCCTTGAGTTAGTGGTACCGTTTCGGGGTCGTCCGGCGGCGGCGTGTCGGCTCTGTCGTCGTCGTCCTTGTCGCCGTGCACCATCTTGGTGTGACGCAACAGCTTCTGGAAGTGTTTGGAGGCGTAGAGACAGTTGGGGCACTCGTAGATCCTCACTTTCTCCTCGTGAACATCGCGGAGATGGTAGAGGTAGTGCCTGGGGTTTTGCGTGAAGAAGTCGCAGCTGGCGCACGAGTAGTTTCGCTTAACCTTGCACTCGGGGAGGTCTTTCTCGTCGTCAAAGTCGTCGAAAAGCGCGTCGCCGCTGCGCACTATCAGAGCCTCTCCTGATCGATGTTGCACTACCATCGACGGCACGGACATGCTAGCCCGTGCACCTGCAACAACACGACCATTCATTCAAGTCGACATGGCAACATGGAGGGAATCGATAAGGCTCTCCGGTTCTTTGGCGGCTCCTCCTTGACCCGGTTCGCGCCAAGGCCCGAGCCCCAGCTCACCTGCATGACATGGCAACGCGGAACGGGTAAACAAGCGTCATCGCCGAGCGGGCATATAATTAGGACGAGGACGCGCGAGTGCGCCGCCACCAAACAACACCCACGAAAGAGCCAAAGACACGTGTGGTAGACTTACAACTTGAAATTTCTTTCCCAAGCGATGACTTTTCTTTGACGTCAAAATCAAAATGCCAACAACAGGCAACTTTAACTTTGCGGTTTAAATGCTCTCTTCGACATACTTGGCCTAGATCGCAAGAGCAGTGGCGCAGCGGCGCCGATACGCACGAAGAACGTTGCTGGTCGGCGTCAAGGTTTCACATCGGACGAAATGACGCGAAAAGAAATTTGCTGGCGTAAATTGTTGAAACGATTAAAATATTCCGGCGAAGGATGACGACACGAATTTGCATCAATATCAACAATTGGAATTTTTCGTGTTTATTAAATCGGAGCGGCAAGAAAAAAACTGAAGGAAAAATGTCTTGTTAACTGCATTATTAAAATAAAACAAAACGGCAAAGAAAATTGGTAAAACTTGCCATAAAAAAACGTAGAAAAGTAAGGAGTTTCCTTTAAATGTGAAAAAAAATTGAATAGTTAAATACACAATAATCAGCAAAGAATAAAAATACAGGGTGCGCCAGAACTCGCGCCCCAGAGAAAAATTTCAAGTAAGATAAGATACCAGGAACATGGAAAAAATGTTTAAAAAATACTCTGTCAAAAAAATTTGATATTTGACATTTTTTTATATCTATTTAATGATACTGATGATCTTGTTATGTTTTTTTACAATTATTTAGTAAAGAGACAAAAATTTCGCTAATAAAAGCCACAAATAACATTGAACAGAGTTACAATTTAGGATACAGCTTCCTTGTTTCCTTTTTTAATAGCCTATAGCAAAAAAACCTAGAAAATTATTTTTCCAACAGAAATAAATAGAGTCAAAATTCAAACTTTAAACCCTCATAACTTCGAAATTTTTATAGATAATTTTTTTAACATTTTTTCCATCTTCCTGGTATCTTACCTTACATGGCATTTTTCTCTAGGCCGCGAGTTTTATATTCAACCAGGAATAAATGTTTCCGTTTTTCCAATAATAATCTCTTTTTTTTCTGGGGCGCGAATTCAAAGTGATTCAAAAACGGACTAGTCTTCGCAAATATTGTAGTAAATACAAAGTCGCTAAAAAGTATGGATACAGTTAAATATCATAAAAATGTTCATCAAAACTTGAAATTTGGTATACAGGGTGTTCGTTTTTCGAGCTCCACCATGATCTCAGTTATTATAAGAGATACGAGGTCGGTTAAATTAGGGCAAAGTTGCGCATTTTTATGTTGAACAATAATCTGGAAGAAAATTTATTGTGTCATTTTTAGTTTTTGAATTATTATTGGAAAAAAACGCAAATTTGTATTTTTCGTTTTTATTTTTTCAAGCAAAAACTAAAAGACCTAGGCGTTTTTAACTTGGACGTTCTTAAGGCTTTTTTTACTAGGAATCTAAATCTGTCATCGTATTTTCCAAGGCGCTCTTGATATCAGAGTTACAACACTCAACTTTGGATTTTCTTATGGACGCCATATTTGATTTATGTATTTTTGAAAAGTTTTTTTGTTCCTGATTGCAACGATGTATCACACAATATGATCAAATTTTACATGCTGATAAAAATTAAGAAAAAGCGTTTATGCAAAGAGTGCTTTGAAAAAAATGCCACCAATTTTAAGTTACTTGCCTATTATCCAAAAACTTGTATGTATTTTGTGTTTAAGCTTTTTTTAATTAAAATGTATTCTCTTCCAGTTAAAAAAAAAACGTTATTTTAACAATTATTATAACTTTTACTTATTTTTTGGTCAAAGTTCAGGCGGCAAAGAACTAACGATAGATAAAAACAACATTACCAAGGCTGACAAAATTTTACATTTTTCAAAATTTCATTAGTTCGATATTTTTTTAAAAGTTTTGATTAAAATAAGGTATGGATGTGGTTACATCATAGAACTCTTAAAAAATTAAATTTCACCCTTCATGCCATTAAAAAAAATCAAGTTAGCCTTGTATCCCTAGAGCAAATAGAAATAGAAATTTGATAAACATCTTAGTTTTACTTTTCCAGAATTACATTTTTGAATTTCAATTTTTTTTACCTTTTAATAAAAATAAAGCTGGGCATATGTTACATCACTGAATTCAGAAAAAATTGCTCTCTTAAAAATTATTAAATTTAACTCTTCGTTCCATTAAAAAAATCAAGTTAGAAGAATCTAAACACTTCTAACTGTTTACCAAATTTCAACGTGTTCTGCTACCCCGTTCTGAAAATATTTAGCTGTATCAATACTTCTATTGATAGGAAACAAAACTCAACATTGATGCATTTTTAATTGAAAAAATTATTATTTATTCAATCAGTATTCATTATTTCAACCAACAGTTCTCAGCCATTCCCATTTTTCGGGGAGTTCAAAATACGGGGTAAACAAAAAAAAACAAATAGAAAACATTGTTTTGTTTTTGGCTTTTTCACTTTTTTTAAAAGCAACTTATTTTTTTTTTTTCGATAAAAATTGAATCAAACGTAGATTGTTGTAATCCTTAGTAGGTTGCCACTTGAAAAAGTTAAAAATCTTGTAAAACTCCAAAATTTTTGATAAATTGTATTCGTAAGAAACGTCACAGTTTTATAGCACTTTATTATTCATCAATTAGTTTTTTCAATAAATAAATAGTTTTAGTAAAAAACCTTTGGTTACATACTTTTTGTTCACATGGTATATTAGTTTCGTCTGTAGCATTTAAAAAAATAAGAAAATAAAATCACTGTTCTGAAAACGGACAACAAGAAATGTGCAAAACCCGCTGAATGCTAAATAAGGTTTCCTTTTATTTTTTACATTTTATTAAAATTTTAATAAAAAATCAACAAAATTACATTAAAACCAATTTTTTGCCACTTCTTATAACAAAAGAATTTCGCCTTTAAATTGTTACCTAAGTTTGTAATCTAATGTTCTAATCTAATTCTTCATGTTTTTTGTGCCAGTTCTGTAATTAGTGACCAAAATCAAGACTAAATTTAATTCAAATGGACAAAATATAGTAATAGCAACACTACTTGCAGCTTAAAGATTCAACAAAGACTTGGAAATTAATTAAAAAAAAATACAAAACATGATATAATTTAGGAATGTGTAAAGCTCGACGTTAGGAGGAATTATAATTCCAAAATAAAATAATAAATAATAGTATTTTTGAGAAGTGTCTTCGTGTTTTCGTCAAAAAGATATCTTAAACGGACTAGAAATTAGTAAAAATACCGTCTCAGGAAGGAATAGTAAAAACAGAATACGTGCGTAGGTGCATATAAAATAAAATAAAGTCATACGCGTGAATCACTAATAGACCATCACTAACCGGTATCACGTGACCGACCTCTATCCATTAATTGTGCTAATTCTTTTTTCATACCTGTAGTGATAAATACCTTTCATAATCAAAGTTTACTTATTTAACACGAAACAATTTTACTTTATGTTATTTCAAATAAAATTCTTGGAAGCGCATAGTAAATCCGCAGAATTATTTGTTTGATTTAAAATTAGTTGACAAATCATTGTGACAGTTCCGCCACTGTCTCCTCCACAATTCATCGATGATAAGAAAATCCTAGCAAGCTTGATATCTGTGAAATTTTCCGAATAGTGCAACGCGTACACCCATTGTTATGTTTACTGGTTGGAAAAGTGCACAGCAACAAGCGACCTTGGTTGCAAAACCGATAACTTCTGCATTTGACTCAAACCGACTGGTTCCTCAGCCTTAAAATAGCATTTTTCCTTGACGACTATCTCGAAGGCAAAAATTCGAGATGGTCGCTCGGAAGAGGACAGGAAGCTGCAAGCCTTCTTCGAAAATTAAAAGTAGTTTGTCTTTGCTCCTCGTCCTTGGCGAGATTCAGCAAGACCCAGAAACCTTAATTGATTAGTCATCGCCAACTGCGGCCAATTTAAGCCAGATTCGATCAAGTGGGCCGAAATGTCATGACGAAAAACAGAAGAAAAGGCATGCACGGGATTGTCTTTGTGGCGCAACCTCAACATTGAGATACATTTTTCCAACTGCTAACAAAGTTACTATTATTGTTTAGTTACCTCTAACCTTCGATTCAACATCGGGTCTTACTATAGTAACTTGCAAAATTTTCCAACATTTATACAGAGTGTCTCAAAAATATCGAGCCAAACTTGCAGATGTAGACGGAGTTTCATAAAACAGCACTAATCATCATTTGTAAAAAAATAAGTATAAAAAAAGTTTAAGTTTATACACCGTGATTCAATAAGATCGAATCACCGCTTATGAAGTGACAGAAAATGAAAAACAGATACATTTTTCCAACTGCTAACAAAAGTTACTACATATTATTGTTTTGTTACCTCTAACCTTCGATTCAACACCGGGTCTTATTATAGTAACTTGCAAATTCTCGAACATTTATACAGGGTGTCTCAAAAGGATCGACCCAAACATATAGATGAAGACAAAGTTTCATAAAACAGGACTAATTATCACTTGTAAAAAAAAAAGTATAAAAAAAGAGTTTTGGTTCATACACAGTGATTCAATAAGGTCGAACCACCGTTTATCTAGTGATAAAAAATTAATAAAAGCGCAGAAATGTTTATGTTTTACTCGCCGCATTTTTTCGAAAATTTAAATGTTTAAATAACACAAGTGAGTAACGCTAAGTCGTCCAAATGAGGGTACGTACGGTCTTTTTTAATTACCCTGTAGATTAATTAAAAAATTATTACTATTTGCAAATTCTGAATCGATTTTTTTTAATTTCAACAATTTTAGTCAGGATTTCAGTATACAAGGTGATCAAGAATTAATTAATTAAAAGCATTTTTAACTCAATACATATTGCAACCGGATATGGATTTGTTTGATACATTTTTGATGTAACAAGATTATTGTAGGTACCTACCTAAATGTCAATAACCGGTATGGTACAGTTAAGGAATTAAAATTTCGGGTAGTATTTTTCTGTCACTGTAAACTACCTTTTACTGACATCATGACATTCATGACTGACATTTGGCAATTAAACTTTTCTGTCAGTGACGCTATTTTTTAAGTCAAAATGACATAAACACGACAAGAGTAAAAAATGAGGTTATTAATGTAAAGGTTGTTTTAGAGTTTACATTATGAAAATGACAATAATGCCCAAAATTTTAATTCCGCAACTGTACCATTAAAAAATCAGAGATGTCAACTCAAGACATTTTTGATCATTTTATACAGGGGGTGCGATACCAGGAACATAAAAAAAATTGTATGTATAATCTATTTATTACTGTTGGAATAATAATATTTTCCAAGTTTTTTTGCTACAGGCTATTAGAAGAGGAAACAAGGAAGCTGTATCCTAAATTGTAACTCTGTTTAATGTTATTTGTGGCTTTTATTGTCAAAATTTCTCTACCTTTACTAAATAATTAAAAAAACATTTACAAAATCATCAGTATAAAAAATGTCAAATATCAAAATTTTTGACAGATTAAATTTTTTTAACATTTTTTCCATATTTCTTTATTTTACTTGAAATTTTTCTCTAGGGAACGAGTTCTGACACACCCTGTATAAATATCAGGATTCTGTTAAAAAAGGATCAGCACCTAGATCTAGAAGTAGATAGTGCATTTTTTATATTGTTTGTTTTCTCAATGCATTTTTTCGACAATATAAATGTTAAAAAAAAAACACAATCTATATTCAAAATAATGGGACAGCTGTAGTTAAAAAAAGTTAATTTGGTTCTCAGTTATTTCTTAATTACAAGAACAAAGTATGTAATTGAAAATTAAATCAATAATTTACAATGAATTAGTATCGATTTGTTAATTGCAACAAGAGAACGCAAATTGTTTTTTGTCGCGATCCGTGCCCCCGTTTCCGCTCCGTGAGCCCCGCCACTGGTCCCCGCGTTGGCATCGAAACGAGTGAGCGCGCGCGCACCTCCTCGCCACTCATGCTCTCCTGCTAGCAGGAGTAACTTTGGCCACTCTTTACGCGCCTCATCTTCAAGAACGTGCACGAAAAAAACGACGAGGTGCTGGTGTGGGCTTGCTAGCGCGCATCCCCAACCGCGCCTCCATCATAAACAAGCAACGCCATTCCCACAAGACCCATCTTATCTCTTATCACCACCACCGAGAAGGTGACCACGGCGCTCCACCGGCCTTCGACAGTTATGTAACCGAGTGACATTCTTCGTTTAGAGGTCACCAGGCCACTCTTGATTATTAACTTTCAATGCGAGATTCCAACGAAAGCGAAAATAACGGACCCACCATTCCTGTCCCTTTCGTTCACCCATCTTCGCACTCACCCAGACTAAGGTCAATGGTGGGCGTGAGTCATCCTGTGTGACGTCACACGACGACGACGACGACTTAATTCGGGGCCTTTTAGGAGTTCTGCGGCTTCTTCTTGCGCCATAATTGTATTAATATCGCGATGACGCAACGAGGAGGCTTTAAATAAGCTTCTTGAGGAGGCTTTTCGCGGACGCTTCAATGACGTCATTCCCGGGAAATGGAAGATTTTCCGGTGATTAAGTCTTTGTCATGTGTTCCAACATCTGGTTTTTCGCATACATAATGCAAGGAAATTTTCGCCTCCACACCCTTTAATTTCGACCATGGAAACATAAAAAGTGCTCCGGAGGGTCGAATTTCTTGCGATCAATATTACGAGTGTTACAGTTTTCTGCACGAGGCGGCGGATGGCTGTGACGCTGTACAGGCCCGTAATGGGTATTTTTAGGCCGGCGGATGTTTATCAACAGTTTTTTTAATGATAATTCGCTGCAAATCTGACACAAAGATTGATCGTTGACCCGATAGTAAAGAGAAAATCCGTCAGTCATTGTCATTTTTAACGTCTTCTACAGCAGGAGGTTGAAGTCTAGATATGATTACATTAATTGAGACGGAACAATATTTGACCTCTCTTAAAAACACTGGACTTGCGTTATTCGTATCATCAAATAAATTTGTGATCGCGTCGTCTTTGAAAAACAAAAGTCGAATCTGTCACCAGCAATGACAGTTGGCAACAATTAAAATTTGACTTTTGTGATAAGAGAAGTAAATGACTCACCCTGAAGTTGGCTTCTCTTCAACTCAGCCCAACTGGGATTAAAAATAGATTATGATTGGTGGCGAACCAGCGAGTTCTTGGGTCTTGTGGACTTTGAAATGACGTCATCAGGTAATGATCGTGTTTGCGAATTAACCAGATAAGAAATGATAATTCAAGTCCCAATGTCAAAGATTTCACATGTAACTTGATGGCCACGTCTTATTGTTCATAATGACAGTATTGAAATTACATAAGCCACATAGATGGTGATTACATGTTTACATAAACGGAGTATTTTCATTATTTTGATTATTGTAAAGGATATAGTCAAGGTTAAGGCAAGTGGAGGAAGCGGCCAATTTCTTGGTCGGTGTTTATTGATCAAGCCTCGTATGAAGAATTCAGTGGAAAATAAACATTGAGGGGGTAGTTGGGAAATGACAGATCAATCAGCGTTGGTAATGGTTCGTAACCATAGCGACAAGAAAATTGTTTATATGTCAGTATGACAGTCAATATGGCGCAAGATTATGAATGGAGGTTAGGATAGTGTGCAAAATAGCCCGAGGCGACGTCAACCGCACGTGGTGCTGGTTATAAAAAGCCCCGAAGAAGAGCACAAATAGGTCAGAGTTTTTGGCGCTGCGAAATGAAGAGAGAGAGCGAGTCACGCGGGTGAGGAGGTTCTTTCATAGGACGCGCCCTGCGTTATGTCACCGCAAAAGTACAAAGTATACCTGTTCGAGTCGTGTCGATCCGTCGTCGTCTTCACCTTCAAATACGTCGTTGCGAACTGTTTACGTATCGATAAGAGCGCTCCAAGGACGTGGTGCGATTAGCGACCGTATGCGAAGGTGCGTTGCGGTCGGCCAATTAAGGTCTTCGGTGTCGAAGACGTCGCTGCGACGACCTTCAAGACGTCTAAAAATGTGGCACGGTGGGCGTCGGCACCAGCACGGGCCGTCCAGTTGCACAAGCCTTCGGCGAAGATGTCGCAATAGTTGGCACGAGGCGCGCGCTGCCAGAGGATGATGAGGCAGCAGCAGACACATGCACACGAGACACCGGGCCGAGGAACACTGCAGATCGGTACGGTGAGAGTTCCTCTTCGCTGCTGCTGCGTCAGCTGCCGGGGCGGCCAGCCGGCGGACCCTCGTGTGCTTCGCCGCCGCACCCTCTGCCTCTCTTTGTCGCCGCGTCGCTAGCAACGGGGAGGGCAATCGATGATGCACAACCGAGACCATGGTGCCTGCCTGCGTTGGCCCTCTTTTATGGATTCCTCCTCCTCCGAGTTGGACATCGATCGACAAAGAGACGATGCCCGAAGAGATTAAACGACACACGCTGACCCCACGATTATACTTAAACCGACCGAAATAGAGACAACGACGACCGGGGCACACGGGATGCGAGCTAGCCTTCCTTCATGGTCTCGGCCATTACGAAGCCAAGATATTTTGCAACAATTTGCTTTATCTTCCGATTAATCGATGAGTAGTGTAAGAGATCTTGCACAAGACAAAGAGAACAAACTTATCTCCTTAACACAATTGGTTTAATTGTTCAAACAAGGAAAATGATAAGTTTTCGATTGATGATACAATTCAGATTTTATACTTTATTATTCCTCATTATATGATTCACCGGTTACTCCTTACAAAAATGAACATATTGGTATTTTACTTCCAACTTCCTCCACTTTTAAGATTTATTCCCTTTCCAGCAGGTATTGAAATACATGTCACAAACGAAATAAAAACATTGCAGATAAACGAAGAGATTATTCTCAAAATTGTTGTAACGAATTAAATGTAATAGACGTGTTAAGCATTTTAAATGAAATTATTTAGTTTTTTTAGTTTCCCGGAAATGACATTGAGTACACTAACTCTTTTATTAGATTAGTCAAAAGTATACTATGTACACTGGAAGGCATAAAAACGCGAATTGTCAAAAACAAAATTGTCAAATTTTTCAGATTTACATACAAGTGCGCCAAAACTCGCGCCCCAGAGAAAAATTTAAAATAAGATAAGATACATACCAGGAACATGGAAAAAATGTTTAAAAAATTTATCTATAAAAATTTTGAAGTTATGAGAGTTTAAATTTTGCACTTTGACTCTACAGGGTGCGCCAGAAATTTACATTGTGTGTGAAAAAAGGTTAGAAGTGTTCCCAAATAGGTTAGAAGTGCCTTATTTGGTGATCTTGACAATGCAGTGTCATAGGTAGTAAGAGTTAAAAACGAAATGGGGAAATGGAAAAACTTGACAATTATGAAATTGTGACAAAGACAACGTCAAACAACTGACACATATTAACAGACCAAATTACATTATAAAAAATCAGTTTGGGTTTTTTTTTTTGCACTCAAGTGTACAGTTACGGAATTTTTCTGTCATTTCAAAAAGATCACTGTAAACTACCTTTTACTGTCATCATGACATTTATGACTGACATTTGACAATTAAACTTTTCTGTCAGTGACGCTATTTTTGAAATCAAAATGACATAAACATGACAAGAGTAAGAATGAGGTTATTAATGTAAATGTTTAATGTTAGAGTTTACATTGTGAAAATGACAGTACTGCCCGAAATTTTAATTCCGCAACTGTACATGTATTCATATTGATACGAACATTATCAAAGTGAAATCTGTGTACAGTGACTTAAAAATTGACTACTTTTACTTGCTCAGATTAATCGCTATTTTTCCCACATAATTGGAGCTTAATGGCAAGTTTAAGGCCAAAAGTGCACCAATTCAAAAAATATAAGAAGAAATAGAGTATAAGATTAATTTCTGCATAATTTAGCAACGTCGAAATTCCGAAAAACAGAAATTGGGCAAAAAATTATTTCAATGTTAAAAAGAACTGAATAAAAGTTAGACAAACAAAATCTTAAACTAGTTTTAATTCCTCCTTCCTTTTGCCTTTTCGCTGTCTCGAAATCAGAACAAAAAAAACTTGACTTGCTTCCAAATATTTTGTTTTCCACCAGAAGCTAGAAACTAGGTAACTTCTTATGAACTTGGAGTGCAAAGATACCACCATCACCAAAATAAATCCCTATTCTGAGACCCAATTTCCTCCTCCCTACGTATTCTTGAACGGTTTTTTCACTTGTTATCAAAGAACAATTAAAATTAAACTACTTGTTATAAAGATAAATATTTACGAGTACATATAAGACTGAAAATGAAAGTAAATTGAGTATTTAATCTTTTTTTAATTAAATTTAGGGTTGGAATTGAATGAAAAATTTCATAAACACAGTTAACATTTTTGCTTGAACACCCATGAACAGGGGAACTTAATTATTATGAAATTTATTATGAATTATTGGAAAACTTTTTTTTTATAAAATGTGTTTCAACAAGGGTTTAATTTTTATTCTATTTGGCATTAGGCATTAAATAAACATTCGAAATAAAATTTATGACAACTCGAGTTTAATTTTTTTTACTAATTTTCAATTTTTTTTTTCAGCGTGGCCTGTCATTCTAAAACTAAGTTGGCAACGCCAAATGAAATAAAGGCAGAAGATTTGACATGTGTCATATTTTCTGTCTACGTATTTCAATGTCGCCAACCCAAACCCTAAAATCACAGGCCACTCTGATCGGAAATTAAATTAAAGGCAAATGAATAACAATTGACAAGTTTGACGTTTGAATTTAAAAGTCAAAGTTGACACCAACTTGAGGTGAAAAATCAAATCATTTACGATCACCCGGTATTCCTGTAAAATGTCAAGTGTCACACTTTTCTATAGGTAGTAGAAAAAAAATCATTCAACAAGTGGTGAACGCTGTTTCTCTTTGAAAATAAAAATAACGATGTTTCTACTAGATTTCCACTGTTTTCGTCGGAAAACAAACCATTGTGGAACACGTCTGCTCACCACCTACGTGGAACGTTGGATTGTACTTGAATTTTCTTGGAAATCAACTTTTTAAAAGGTTGTTTGTTGACTCGAATGCCCTTACTAAAAACCCAGTATCATTAGCGACATTTTTGATTTTCTTTTATTTGCCATTCACATGTTTTAAATGACCAGGTTCTGCCATGACCTAGTCTACGTTAGGTGCAATTAATTTTTTCGTCGTTTTCATCGGACCAGCTTCAAGATTTTAGTAGAAAATTAGCTATTTTTACAATTATTCGTTTAATTACACTGCAATAAAATTTTACTCGTCGTTTGACAATGAAAATATAAATTCAAAAAAATTCTTTAGTGCGTCCATAAAAACGAACATTAACGCAACATGTCGACCGGCAAATATTAAAAATAGTACCGAAGATGGGACACACGTGTTGAAAAAATTACACAAAATCAAGGACATATTTCTTAACACGACTAAATACCAAACCAAATACTATTCAAGGTCATAATTGGCCAACGAGAAAATCGACCACCGATCTGTACCGACTATTCTTAGATCGGAATAACTGCGATATTAGCACAGGACCGGGATGAGGCTCGCAGCCCACATTGACTAATAGATAGGTGTTATCTTATTTGCTCTCTTTCAAACCCGCTCTTGGTGTTGAAAAACTCAAACGGTTGGTAATTTTTATTGACTTATTTGGGAAAAAGCGCCGCAATGGAAAATCACGTAAATGGGTCTTCGGCTACTAGGCACTTCTTGTGTATTGATCTAGTGATAAGATAACTCAGAGTTGTTACACTTAACTCTTTGGCAATGTTGATTTTTTCCACACCGTTCAAATTTAATCGCAATAACTGTTTCAGTAGAGATAACGGCGTTTTATTATTTAGGTAGGACTATTTATTATTTCTTTGTCTGATTTTCAATTGACTTCATATCTTATCAATTGAACATAAGCTTCGGTCTTTTTTTCTCGACCTTCAACGAAAATAATAATATCTACGTGACAGTTTACTGTGTCATTTTTTCGGTCTTTTCATATAATCAGTACTAATCAAGTATTTCTTGTAGATATGTGCTAAGATTAGACGTCTTATCTCGAACAAACAGAATAATTAAACACACTTTTAGTAAAAATTGAAAGGATAGATTAGAGTTGGGATTTCTAAGAACTCTGTACTAAACCACACCTCACTAAAACCTAAAGCCTTGCACAATCGATAAGATTCAACTTCATAACTGTTATCTTCAACAGTAAGAATTTTACAACGTAAGGAATACATAGGAAGAAGATTATTACGACGCCCACGCTATTCAATAACGCAAGATTCACGCTGGATGAGCATTAATGGTCCACGAGGCGTGGACGATATTCTAATTATCTTTATTAATAACATCAGAACTGAAAAAACACGGAAAATTTGCAGTTTCCCAACCCCGCATGAATAGTATATTGCAACCCAGTGGAGAAACATGTCACCCCAGCGAAAACAATTTTGATAAGTTCGTAGTCTTGGTAATAAATTAACTTTCCGACCAAGTGATGCAAAATGCAAGGCATATTTCCCAACCCCCAAAACCTTATACATCAATGGTTGTGAAGAATATGTTAAAATTTGTAATAAATATTATAAAGCTATAGTAGATTTCATTGAAATTGGTATAATAGTTGGCTATGGAATTTAATATTTAAGTTTGTAGCCCTATGCATGATAGCAGATGGGGTTTTTGTTTTTCCTTGATTACATGGTTCGTTGAACTAACGTCATTGTGACATTTGAATTCGTTTTTTCACTGTTTTCGTTGCTTGTTCGTTATTCCCTGTATTTTTTTCAAATTATAATAATTAAAAGTAGTTCTCGTCAGAACCCCAAATTTAGAGTACACGTAAAGGTATGTTTGAAAACATAATCAATTCCTTTTTGTTCCTGTTTTAGGTTAATGTTATTTTATTTTCTCCAAAGCAAATAGTATATGTTTTTGGTGTTAAAACTACACCTAAAAAGGGATGAAACAGGACGTTAAACTTTTTAGAGAAAATCCTTTCTCTAAAAACCTCTGAAAGAGGGTTATTTTTAAAATTTTAACTATCTTAACCTCATTTTTTTTAGTGACAAATTTAGTTCCTTCCAGGTTATACAATCATGGCCTACTGTTATGCCAATTTCAATGAAATGCGTATTTTTTTTTATACGAGAAATTTCTGAGTGACAAAAACAGATAGTGGATATACCATTTAAGTGTGTAATAGTATATTACCTAACGAGCACGGAAAGTGGTAAATAACGCACAAGTGGGAAAGGTGCGCACGAGGCGTTAGCCGAGTGCAGGCAATACCGCGAGCGCGTTAGATACTTTCCTGCAAGTTTTGTACACTATTTTTCCTACGACCATAAATTTTTTTTTCTTACGAACATATTTTTTTTTTCATAACGATTTATTTTTTATAATGGATATAAAAATACGTTGAATAATGATTCATTTTTTATAATGGATACAAAAAAAACGTTAAATGAAAAAATACAAAACATTCGAGTGTGAATTGTGCGTTAGATTTCTAAAACACAGTGTGAAAACAAATCGCACAGGTTTTCGACCTCGTAGGATATTGCCAATTTTCGCGCATATTTTTCGTATATGGTCGTAGGAAAATAAAATTTACGAAAAAGACGACTGTAAACAGGATACAATTTTAAGAGCAGTTTTCTGAAATTTTTAAAGAAAATCTTTCTTCTTCTTCCCAAAATTTTGACTCGGTGAATAGACTTTTAAACAAATGAAATGGTTAATAGTTACGGTGATTAGCTCGCCTACGATTTAATTCAAGACAATCTAACTTTCAATAAGAGCTTTTCACGGTATGTGGATTCTAATGGTCTCGAGGTGTGCAGAATGTGTACTAGGAAATCACTGAATCAACTAACTCAATTGTCATCTTTCACTCAAGACTGACGATAATTGGCATTGACTTTGTCTAAGAAATGAGTCTAAAAATCTCATTTTTGGCTCTTAGAAACAATATCCCGAAGCGGAATCTGTCCATCTTGTGATAGTTATTGTTTGTGGCATAATAAGTCCAAATAACATGTTTCGAAGCCATCATTATTCCTTCGGAATAACCATCAATTTAGTAATAAGCATCACGTATCACGTCATTTCCCTAATTCTCGTTTTTCGAACGCTTCGAATAAGACATTTGAAATTGGTGACTGATGGCCTACCATGTGATCCCCCTAATCGGCGTTAATTGTTTCTTTGTTACGTGTGAGGCCATCCGAGTATTTAAAACCTTTTGTCTTATTAGTTCTTAAATGTGTTAAATGCGCTTTTAACACGGCACGTGTTATGAAATTTATGGTGTTGTTTGCTCCGTGATACGTTCGTTATTCATGGCGAGCTCCAAGACCATCCTTGAATATTCATGTCGGTGCGATTATGGCCAAAGACTCGAAGAAGTCGAATATTCACAATAATGTGGCATTTTCTAAATTGTTTCAGTGCTTTATTGCTCATGAAGAGGCGCTTTGCAACGGACACGTACGCGTGTTTCAAACTATTGCAATGTTTGGTTTGGCACAAAAAAGAATTTTCACACAAAGTTTAAAAGCTCACTAAACCATTTTTGCCCCAACAAAGCCTCAATGAACTTATTAAATATTAACACAACCGGCATAAATTAACAGGTGCCAAGAATAAAATTACGTAACTTAGTTACAAACCTAGTTTCGACTTTTTGCTCCTCATGAGGAAATAAAATTCTTATCTAGATACGAAACGAAACCTGGCATTACTTCTAGGACTTTTATTAAACCTGACTCTAAAATGCCAAAAGATTTTTGTGCGACATTTGTTGCGTTTTATTAAGGAGAACGATAAATCTAATCACAGTCTCAATAAAGAAATACAGGGTGTCCCAGCGAGTTGAAAAAGTCTATTAGTAATCTTTAAATGCTAAAATTAAAAAAATTGTATAAGACATTGATACATACTAAGCTAATGCATCACCCAAAATTATTTTAAACCATACAGCATGTTCCAAAAAGAAATTACGATACAAACTTGTGTTTTTTTTAATAAACACTGTATGTTTTTTTGCATTTTTGGATGTAGCCTTTTAAAACAATGTTTTTACGCTAAACTTTTATTAGTCAATTTCGTTTAGTTTTAAAAATAAGATGTTTTCTTTTTGAAGAAACATGCATTTTTTAAAAATTTATTATACAAAAACTAAGACAGCTAGAACAATTTTTTTACTTCTGCAAAGAAGAAAGTACAGAATTTAAAAGTGTAGCAATTTTTTCGTGTCTTGCATTTGTAAAGATTGATAAATTAAGAGGTTTGTTAAAAATTAAATAAATTAAAAAACTTTTAATGGAACACCCTATTTTTTTGCATCTAATAGATTGATAAATTGTCTATCTAAAAAAATAAACTTTTAATGTCTAGAATTGATAAATGAAACGATATTTAACATTTAATATTAATTGTAGCAACAATGCCTATTAATATCTGAGCATTGTTGATACTGAAATTTGAATTATTTTATTGTAAAAGTAAAGAATAATGGATTCAGTTTAACACAAATGTGAATATTAAGTGATATTTCTTCCATCTTTTATGCAACTGTGCACTTTTTGACTACTGAAGCAATAATAATTATTTTTTTAAATGTTTAACGTTAAATATCTTTTTAGTTATTGATTATAAACACCTAAAAGTAAATAATTTTAGAAAGACAATTTAACAATCTTTTAAACGCAAAAACAATAAATAGGGTGTTCCATTAAAAATTTTTAAGTTATTGAACTTTTAACAAACGCCTTCATTTTTTTATCTTTGCAAATGCAACACACTAAAAAAATGTTACAACCTTATAGCTTGTACCTTCTTCTTTGCGGTAGTAAAAAAAATATTTCTGGATGTCTTAGTTTTTGTGTAATAAATTTTTAAACAGTGCACGTTTTTGTCAAAAAAATCGTTTTATTTTTAAAACCAAGCAAAATCGACTAATAAAAGTTTAGCTTAAAAACATTGTCATAAAAATCTACATCCAAAAACGGTAAGAAACATATGGTGTGTCATTTAAAAAACGCAAGTTTATATTGTAACTTATTTTTGAGACACACTGTATAGTTGAAATTTTTTTTTTTAATTTTACCATTTAAAGGTCACTAATCGACTTTTTCAACTCGCTGGGACACCCTGTATGTTTGTCAATTTTGCTTCTTTTGGATTTTTCTCGAGTAATTCGAAAAATGTTAAAATACAGACAAGAATTTGTTGATTCGTTGTCGAAGTTCGTTGCCAAAAAGTGGAGCAATTAAACAGCGTCTCGCCTAAATTTAAGACTCCTGTAATCCTCCATTATCTCGTCCTTTAATATTGCAACAGCGAGATTTGTCCGAATGACGAAATTCTTTTAAAAACTGTGACTAACAGAATCGATATCGCAATAATCTTCACATTCCCTCAAAAGCAATAATTATAGATAAGATTATTCACGCAGACGATAGATTAGGATCGTTTCTTGTTTTTCAATTTTTAAGCAATTTTTAAGCAAATATGGATAAGACGGAAGTGGGATTATCTGGTGCGAAATGGGTGTAGCGTTTAGTCATAAAGAAAAATCCAAGAAACGGATTTCCCCCGACCGGAAAGAAAATTTGCCTAACTAATAAGGAACGGCAAAATTTCCCTTATTGCAAGATCAGATCATCACCACTAATTGCTAAAGGGAGTCTCAAAAATATTTGTGTTTGGTGGTATACACCCGGCGTCACCTTTTAAATATTTATAGAGCTTTAAACGACTTTGTCTTTTATTGTTTCTCACTAAAATGATTTAATTTCGGAACGTTATCCAACGAAATTGGCACAATCTCAATTCTGTCCTCATAAAATTTTTCGAAATTTTCGACAATGATAATTCGCGATAAAACGTTCAGTGTAATAACACGAAACAAAGAGGTAGCGTCTAATTGCTTGATTACAAAGGCCTCAAAAGCTCTTATCGCTTTTGTCCCCTTTCGCACCTACGACATGGAGGAGCAATACACAGCAATGAATAAAAATGGGAATGGTCGAATCACGATGATGCAGTGCGAAAAGAGACTGTTCCAAGACGGACAAAACCGACCTCGACTTCGTATTGAATTATAGAATTCTTCTGGATAACGATTTTTCCTCCCTCTTTCACCTGTCAGGCCTCCCTCGTGTGCTCCGGTTGGGGGCTGCTGGGGATTATTTCTGCGGTTTAATCGGCGGGAAAACGGTACCAAGAAGCAGGTTTTCCCTTGTCTTAGAACCATTTCATTTAACATTTTTAACAACAAAGTCAAATTTCGCTAGATTTAGAAAAATGAGTGGTCACTTATAGAAATTTTTAAATTTGTCTTCTATTCAACGAATTGAGTATAGGTATAGTAAAAGGTAATAAGTAAATAAAATTCTTGTTTTATTAGCCTCAACTAAAACGTTCCAAGTCGACTCTACCATTATTTTTTTTATTATCCCTCTCTCAACTGAAATATCGTTTTCAAAAGGAGATTAAATAATGATATTTAACAATAACTAATTTAAATCAAAAGAAGCCAACTCTAAATAATGTTATTCCAAAGAAAGACTCAATTTCAGATTCGCAATAGTCAGAAAATGTTTCAGTTTTTAAAATTTGCTTTAAAAATATTCACCATTAGTCGAGTCAGTAGGGGCCAAAAAAGGCCTTTGCCCTACAAAAGGTGGGGTAGTAGTAGTATATTGTTAAGGTCTAGGCCTTGACAAAAAATACAAATTTTCCACCTTGGGGGAGGACCACTCGAGCCGCCATCTTGGATAAAAGGTACAAAAATTAGTTTTTTCCAAAATAATTCTGCAGCGGTTGATTCTACGGCAAAAGTGTTCAGATAAAAGTTAAAGAAGACAAAATTTCTCACATTTTTTGTATCAACATTTTTTTTGTAAGTCTAATGTGTAACGAGTTACAGCGGCGGAAAGATGAACATTTTCCAGAAAAATAGCAAACCTCCCCATTTTTGACGATGAATTTCGTAAGAACAAATTACACTTGTTTTTAATGTTTTTATACAGCGATATGTATTTCAAATTACACTGATCTTTCTTGTTACATATAGGGTTGTTCATAAATATGAAGCAATATTTGAACCTCAAAAAACGATGTTAATTTAATAATAACTCGTGTCCTATCTCTACTGATAAGAATTTTACAGTCCTAGGAATGTGGGTATGGATTTTTTTTTTGTAATAACTTCGGAACCATTTGACCAAAATACAGGTCCAGAAGTCTGGAAACGCTTATTAATTTCTGGCGAAACTATCAATTTTTTTGGCAAAAAAAATATAGGTGTACAATGACTATACAGGGTGCGCCAGAACTCGCGCCCCAGAGAAAATTTTCAAGTAAGGTAAGATACCAGGAACATGAAAAAAATGTTTAAAAAATTCTATCTGTCAAAAAAATTTGACATTTATTTTTTGACAGTTTAATGATACTGATGATCTTGTATACGTTTTTTTACAATTATTTAGAAAAAGTACAAAAAATTTGCCAATAAAAACCACAAATAACATTGAACAGAGTTACAATTTAGGATACAGCTTCCTTGTTTCCTTTTTTAATAGCCTATAGCAAAAAAACTTGGAAAATTATTTTTCCAACAGAAATAAATAGAGTCAAAGTGCAAACTTTAAACCCTCATAACTTCGAAATTTTTATAGATAAAATTTTTTTAACATTTTTTCTATGTTCCTGGTATCTTACTTTATATGACATTTTTCTCTGGGGCGCGAGTTCTGGCGCACCCTGTAGAATTGCTATTGCAAAAAAAATTGAATATCAATTAATTGATTATACTTACGAGATAAACATACTAACATTTTTTTAAAGAAATCTATATACCACATTTTTTTAGACAACGAGCCTGTTACAAGAATTGTTGCTGTGCAATTTTTTTTTTGTAAACTTAACACTTTTTGTTTAAAAAATCTTTGACTTACAAGTATTAAAGATTTTTTTTTAATAAACTACTCGTTTTTTTAAATAAATTGATGAATGTTTAAAGGTTGTAAAGAAGCGATGCCAAGATATTTTTTATTTTAATTAATTGTTTAAACGTACCACCACTTGGTCGGTGGAAGAAAGTTTTGACAACAGATAAAGTTTATAATTTTTTTAACATAAATTGTAACATTTTCAATAAATATTTTTGTACATTTATAAAATGCATGGACATATCTTTGTAAAATAATAAATAAAAAACCGTTTTATTTAAGAAAAAAATATTAATACGAGTAGTATGGTAATCTCAAAAGTTTAAACAATTTTTCTCTTTAACATATTTTGTAATCGGATCTTTTTTCTTAAACCGTCTAATGTTTAACTTGAACTGAAATTTGTAATTAGAAATTTGTGATTTGCAATATTTCCTAAAATATGCACGAAGTTGCCAAAATATGCAAAATATGCATTTTTTACTTCGCCTATTTTAATCAAAAAACATCAGATATGCATAGAAAGCTTAGGTATAATTTTGTTGATATACCTCTTAATAACAAATATGCATTTTGAAAAATCAGTGTAATTTGAAATACATATCACAGTATAAAAACATTAAAAACAAGTGTAATTTGTTCTTACAAAATTCACCGTCGAAAATGGGGAGTTTAACTATTTTTTGGAAAAATTTTCATATTTCCGCCGCTATAACTCGTTACACATTAGACTTACAAAAAAAATGTTGATACAAAAAATGTGAGAAATTTTGTCTTCTTTAACTTTTATCTGAACACTTTTGCCGTAGAATCAATCGCTGCAGAATTATTTTGGAAAAAACTAATTTTTGTACCTTTTATCCAAGATGGCGGCTCGAGTGGTCCTCCCCCAAGGTGGAAAATTTGTATTTTTTGTCAAGGCCTAGACCTTAACAACATATTAAAAAATTAGTACCACCCCACCTTTTGTAGGGCAAAACTCCCTACTAGCTGACTAGACTACGTTGAGATACAAGAATTAAATATTCTTAATATTCGAACAAAAGAAATGACTTGGTGTGCCACGAGAATGACCGGATTTGGGTCCATATGAAATGTCTTAGTTGATGGTATCTTACCTCTCTATTTGACTTTATTTGACTTTAGTTTGGCAATTTGAGCTTTAGTGTATTGGTTTTACTTCAAATGGACCCAAATCCGGTCATTCCAGCGGCATACCAAACCCGATTTATTTTATTTCTAAGTAAAAGATCCTGTGTGTTTAAAACAGTTATTATTTGATGAGAATTTAATGAGATTGGGCAGAAAATTGTCTTCAAGACGACCCTGCACACCCAGATCGATGCAAAAGCAGGCTCTAGAAATGTTTCAAAAGAATGAAAGGGAGTCTTGAAAGAAAACACAGGTGTTGGACGACCGGTTACAGAGGGATGGCACGATGCCAAGACACTGCGCGTTGTTTGGATCCATCTTCTGGTTTTAAGGTCATTCAGAAACGAATTTAGAGATTTGTCTAAACTTTTGGCTTGACCGGTCGAAGAATTTTCGACAAGTTTGGCTACGTCGCAATTTTCAAAAGTGAAGTGTTCGAAAAAAGCCGATTTCCCGAGTGAGCACAAGTAAACAAATTTATTTTTAAAGAGCGAAAATTCGTCTACTTCTAGGAGGACGGAAATAGCAACGGCGGAGGTTTCGCCGCCGTATTATTTGCAAGAAATATCTATTTAAGAATCAGTCTTCCTGGAAATGTCAAGATTATGCTGATAAGCAGTTCTGATTTTGTTTATTTCTTCTCTAATTCACGTTTTTTATCATTCACCAAGTGAAAAGTCTCACAAAGCAATTTCGTTGCTATAAGAAAGTGTTCAAACAGCAATCTATCTAAAAATTAATTAGGATCCTGTTTCGAGAAGCTATAACAGTTGCGAAAGTCGTGATCAAAGGATTATTTACAAGAAAATCTAAGAGTTATGTAATGATTAATTTTCGTAATATTCTAAATTCCGGCAACGTTGATAAATGAGAGGATAAATTACAGGAACATTAGTTATGAATAAAATGATTGTTATAAACTTTTTACGTAATTGACAATTTATAAAGCATTATATTACTTAAAAACAAAAACGAATTTTTTTAATAATAATTTTTTTGACGTAATGGCACATTTATTCCGTTTTTGAATTAGAAAAAAAATCGCTCTATATTTTTACTTTACTAATGACTTTTGTCTTTGCTCAAATTTCTAAATTTGTCTGTAGATACAAGCGCAGATAAAAATATAAAATTTAATTACACGAATATGAATTTAAAAATCCCATCAAGTCTAGATTATTGTTCAAAGTTGTCTCATGTACTGACACAGCAATTTTAGCATTGCTACAGAAAATTAAAAAAAATGACAGTAATTACAAACAATAAAAAAATTCCCTGAGAATTTATGTTGCTTCTGATTTTAGTTACCTTTTCTTAAAAACATACACAACAGGCTTAAATTAGCTTGATTTTGTGATTTATTATCTCAAATAAACGAAAACCCTAAAAACAAGCAAGATTAATGAACGAAACAATTTTGTAAAATGGTCCCAAATTAGTGCTGTAATTTAAAGCTTAATTAATACAAAAATAAAACAAATCTCAACTTGATACACAATGCGAGAAAAAAAACTGATTTTTTATTATCCAGGGTGATTTTTTTAAAAGGATATCCCATAAAATAAACAAAAATTAGAAAACCCTGAGACAGGTCAATTTTTATTTACAGGGGGACACCTTTTAGTGTACTTTTGAAAGTTGTATCATCAATCTTTCGTAATACAAAGAACCCCTTTAAAATTTTAAATGGCACCACCCCCTTTGTGATACCCCAAATGGAAGTTATTTGACCCGAAAATTGGCTGTAAAGTCTGTTTTTTTGTAATGAAAATGCTAAACAGTCAACAAATTCGGTACCGCTAACAGTTTTTATAAATTTGGAAACGAATAGTTCGCAAGCAGGAAGTTAGAAAAAGGGCCCATTAAAATGTAACGTAATTTGTAATGCAAGTTTGCTAAACATTCTCAATTTTTATCAAGAAATTGACAAGAATTTAAATAAACATGAATGAGAAAGAACCTCGGAAAGAATGCAATTAAATTAGTGTCTTTTGCGAAACGAGTTGAAAAAGTAACAATTTTGAAACTAAAGCTAAAGAAGAATTTATAAAATGCATCAACTTTGAGCTCATTTCAATAAATTACACAATTTTTTTTGCCAATTATCATAATACCTACTTGTATCTTTTGCTAAATAACTTATGTATATACATCCTTTTTCATTAAAGTTTTTGTAGTTACTTGTTTTTTTTTTTTTGTACTTACTTGTGGTGTATTTCTATCAAAATTATTAGCACTGAATTCGGTCTTTGGACCTTAGGTTCTCAGGTATTCAATTATAGTGCTTTCAAAGAACAAACAGGCACAAAATTCATGAAAGTTAAAATTTTGCCAAAATCTCAATTTGAAAACATAACCGTTTTTTTTAACAAAACTTATAGGGACAAAAACAAAGAGCAAACAAAATTTGTGGATATGGAGACAAGCTGCTACCAATTTTTTCACTAAAATTTTGACTTGATAATTTCCATTTAAAGAAAAAACAGACTTTATGTTTTGTTTATGTTTTGAGATTTTTTATTTACGTTTCGCAGAACAAATTACTACAAAGTGATCAAGAATTAATAAATCTGTTGGCAATCCTGACTTTAATTTTTAAAGGAAACCATTGGAGTATCCTTCTGATTAAACAATTTAACAATCTTCAGGAGTTGTCCGGTATCTGGTTGCAATGTTACAAATTATTAACAAAAATACTTTATAATCTGTTGCCAACTTAGACATTCCTAAGTGATCACGCTGTATATAAAAGTGCTAGGATAGCTCTGAAACGTCGTTACCGTTAATTGACAATCAAATGTCAAAAAATTACAAAATTGACCTGTCTCAGAATTTTCTAATTTTTGTTTATTTTCTGAGATATCCACAGTGGGTTGTTTAAAAAAAAAACAGCCTGTAGATAAAAAATAAGTAAATAATATCAATAGTTGTTTTTTTGCTACTTTCAATAATACATGAAATCAACTTGATTTTTAATTTGATAACAATTTTTGTAGCTTAGATTTTAGTAATTTCACCAGCCTTTGTACTCTGAAAAGTAGGAAGTTGTATTCACAAACAAAAGGTCGTGATAAAGGGACAATAATATTTTGCAATTTGACATGAAAAGTGCCACTTTCCGCTTGTTTACAATTTCGGTCGCGTCGTGTTAATTGCCCCGATCAATATCAAGTGTGATAATCATTCAATGTTGCTCTCATTCAACAAAAAAGCTACAATGACACACAAATTTGCTCTCTTCGACGGAACAATAACGAAAAAGTGCACAACACTTGTTTTGATTCCGCGGCGGCGTTTCCATTGGGACATCCTCTTGCAACAAACGGGGAAAAATAACTCGGCACATGTTTGTTCCATAATTGGCCCCCACGTGATGTGTAATTAGAGTTATGTTCGCGGAAAGGGCGTTTACTTGGACTCGCCGTAAAGCAACTTGTTGATTGTAGATAGTTTGTTGGGGGTGAAACTTTGACGATGTATTAAAAGCATAATTTCATTCAATTATCCACAGGCTGTTTCGTTCAATTGAATATCGATTCTTGGACTGGGGAGAAACTGATGGAATGTTAAATTAGGGGTAAATAATGACGCCGATTGAAGGCTTTTCGATTTTGCTTTAATTTGTCACGATCGATGAGTTGGTTCGCTTTTTTCTTTATCTAAGATCAGTGCCCATTTAAGGTGTGATAATGTGGATTACAGTATCGTATTTGTTTTATTACCGACGCCATGTTTTGCGATTAAACAATGCGGAAGATGTCAAATAAAATTATTTGTTTTTATAATCATCAAATTACTTCATCTGTTCCAATTACAGTGACGTACGTTTTACAAATTGTACTGCAAATCCTCTTTTTACTCACAGTAAGAAAATATCTACGGAAAGTGAGACAAGCAAGAAAACACATCTCTTTATTCAATTCCTCAGTCGTGTGATTCAAAAAACTGACAGAAATCGTGTATTATTTATTTGTTATCGCAGGAATTTCAAGTCACCAAAACTTTCAAAAAATAGCTGGTCTACTGTAATTTTGACATCTGTCATGTGGGTGACATAACCTGCTACTTTTCTGTATTTTTCTCGGTCAAGAGGTTGTTCTTAAAACTTCTTCTCAACTTTTTCTTCGATCTGATAGTTCTGATAACAAGCCGATGTATGAATTTTAGAGCTTGAAAACTAATGCATTATCCTTTTGAAATAAAAAAGCAAGTGAGAATGAGAGACTAGAAAAATATGAAGAAGTACCAAGTTTCTTTATTTACTTTAATGCAAAATTAACAGAAAAATGTACTTTTTATAAGAAATTGTGTTTTAATAAAACAAGTTACTAATTTTAATACATATCAAAATTGTAGTTTTACTCTCGTATTTAGGCATTTTTGCGCACTAGAGAAATTCTACCCTCAAAATTTCGCAAATTCCAACTTATTATTGTTTGCTTTGGTTGCTTTTTCATAAAAAAATCCAGAAGAATGTTGCGATGTTTGTATTTATTACGAAAAATTAGCATTTTTGCTACTAGAAAATTCATTTATTTCAGTAACTACTTAAGTAAAACCCAAATGTTTTAATTCCGAGGGCATTTCATCAACGCTTTTCGGTGAATTTGTAGGCTGGTCTTTTGAAGAATCATGTGGTTTGTCATAAATGTACTTTCTAAAAAGTACATTTTTCTGTTAATTTTGCATTAAGTAAATAAAGAAACTTGCGTAAAGTAAAATCGTTTTCCTAAGACCTACTAAAAATTTTATTACTTTTAAGTTAAATGCGGTATTGTTAAGAGTAAACCAGAGGGTAAACAAATCATAAATGAAACAGGTCAGTTTTTAACAGGGTCGGATTACTTACTTTCTTTTTGTTTAAAATACTTGAAATGTTTTAATAGTTTTTGATGAAGTTGTTATTAAAGTCAAGTATTTTAAGAAATTTAAAAAAGTCAGGTGGTTATTAACAAGCAATTATTAAATAAAGCTGATTTTTTTTTAATAATAGCTTGGTAAAACTCTACCACTACTTTAGTTTTAAAAACGGCCCTGTTTTATTCTAGTGGGTGCCGCAACACTTGCAAAGGAACGTGCCATTTATGGAGGGTTACAAATTAAAGCCATTGTTTGGTTAATCCCTTATAATGTGTCATAAAATTTTTAGTAGGTCTTAGGAAAACGATTTTACTATATTTACTTTAATGCAAAATTAACAGAAAAATGTACTTTTTATAAAAAATTGTGCTTAATAAAACAGGTTACTAATTTTAATACATATCAAAATTGTAGTTTTACTCTCGTATTTAGGCATTTTTGCCCAGTAGAGAAATTCTAACTTCAAAATTTCGCAAATTACAATTTATTATTGTTTTCACCCACTCACATGAGCGTACTATAACCTCTTGGTTGCTTTTTCATTAAAAAATCTAGAAGAATGTTGCGATGTATTTATTACGAAAAATTATCATTTTTGCTGCCGGAAATTTCATTGATTTCAGTAACTGCTTAAGTAAAATCCAAATGTTTTAATTCCGAGGGCATTTGTGGTTTGCCATAACGTGACTCCCTTTCTAAAAAGTACATTTTTCTGTTAATTTTTCATTAAAGTAAATAAAGAAATTTGCGTATTTCTTCATGTTTTCTTGGTCTCTGACTCTCACTTGCTTCTTCTTTATTTCAAAAGGATAATAAAAAAGTTTTCAAGCTCTAAAATTCATACATCTATATGAGATCGAAGAAAAAGTTCAGAAGGAACAATACCTGTGAAGAAGTTTTAGAGAAGTCAGTTCATCGGAAATTTTCAGAATGTTTGGGAATCGAGTTTTCAAAATAATTTTTGATAATTGTTGATAATAATTAATAAATGAGTTGTACGCGAAAAAAATACTGGAAACTATAGTAATATTCTTTTAATTTTTCCCGTTTATCGTAAAACTGTGTCAAATAACACAATTCCATGCGCTACTAGTTTTGTCTTTGTTGTTACTATGCGAATGAGTGAGACAAAATGCAAACGGTGAAGCTTAGCGGAAAATCGTCGTTCTCAAACTATGAGACGCCACTAAGCTAAAATTTATTGTTATTATTTTTTTTTTTTTAATAAATTAATAAGTCTTGTATGTCATGACCATAGAGCGGCATAACGTTTATCTTACTTGCTCCTACCTACTTACTTGAAGAGCGAGAGAGACATCAAAGTTTTATGACATTCGGGTAAAATTAAAAGAATTCTTCTATAGCAGGTTATGTCACCCATATGACAGGTGTCAAAATTACAGTAGACCAGCTATTTTTTGAAAGTTTGGTATTATTTTTGTAACCTAGCAACGGATATAATTTTTCAATTACACCTTAAAGTGCCCTTCTGGGATTGGTGGATTTAAGAGTCTAATAATTTTCTTATGCAAGCAAAAATTACTTCTTCGGCTGCACTTTTTGGCGATCTATTGCCGCTGAACTTGACATTTTTCTCTGGGGCGCGAGTTCTGGCGCACCCTGTATACAATTTTTTGAATAAAAAGGACAAATTGAACTGCAAGGTTTCTCTTATGATTTTTGTCAAAAGACATTCTCCCTCCCTAATCTCCCATCCGCGATTGGAATTTATATTAGCTCGTAACAGATCCGTTCAAATGATTTAATTTATAACACTTTTTAAATTCAGTGCGTGCACCACGACTATATGGGACAAAGAACCAACCTTAGAAGACCACTTATGGGATGTTTTCGTAACAATACTGCAAGACAATAATAGTACACACACTTGAGTAAGCGAGCTTGACACTTCTTTCGACATAAAAGAGGATGGTTGCTGTGGGGGTTGTGGCATCTTTCCCTTGCAAACATTCCACTCCTCTCAAAAAAAATCAATCACATTTTTCTTCGTCTTCGTTAACCAGCAAAAGAGTCATTGTTACTTCCTCGATGGCGTTTTCCCCGCTTCAGCAGATCTTAAATCCGCTGACATCTCCATCGCAATGAGACAACAATGAGGTAATTATCCGCATTGGAGTCGCTTCCGAGCTGAATCTTTTAAAGAGGTGGATGACTCCGAGCGTCCCGCATTGCGGACAATATCCGGCCCTCAGCAGGACAGGAAAGAAGGCCCCTCCTCGCCCCTACCTCCTGGGGATGACGCAGGTGGCGGAGCTGGGCCTGCAAGGGCAGCAACACGCCGAAGACCCACCGATCAATACCCAAGTCTGCTCTCAACATCAACGCAGCTGGCTGTGCATGGGGCGGTCTCCCTTCTTCGTCGTGATGGTTGATGTTTGGCGAGATTTTATTGTTTATGATACAGACTGTGGGAGGTGATAGCTGGTGTTTGAATTTTGGCGCGTTAAAGTCACCGAAGTGAACGGTATTTAAATTTGTAAATCGATAAGGTGGTCATTTTTATAAGAAGTCACGAAGTACGAGTTGAGCCATGGAAATGCTGTTAACAGCAAGGTCAAAAATAACTGCGATATTATGTAAAACGAACTTAACTGTCGCAATAATTCTTTTGTAGAAAAAAAAGTTGCATTACCTTAGAAATTATACAGAATTATAGGCTTCACCTCCTCACTGGGGTAGCAAATTATCAGAAAAAAACATTTACCTACATATACAGGGTTATTCATAAATATTAAGCAATATTTGCACCTCAAAAATTACCTAAGACATTAATTTTTTTGTGTCAAAACAATAGAGTAATCAATTTTGAATAAAAAACGCATAACCTTTAATACCTCTAAAATGGACCGTTTTAAAGATATTTTAATTTCAAGTAAAAACTACACAACTGAAAGCAAAAAGTATGAATTTTGAATGAGTAATATTGATGGCAACAACTGACCATGGTCACATATTTTGCTGTCAGGTATCTGTCAACTTGAGATTGGACGATTATTAGACAATTAATCGAAAATATTTAATAAAAGAGTTTACCTCAGACTCCAAACATAACTTAGAATAAATCCAAATGGATCTCGTAGCTTTTAATTCATAAAAAATTCACAAAAATTTATCGTCAAAGTTGACAGATACCTGACAGCAAAATATGTGACCATGGTCATTGGTTGCCGTAGATACCACTTATTCAAAATTCATATTTTTCATTTTCAGCGTTATGCAGTCCTTACTTTAAATTAAAGTATCTTTAAAACGGTCCATTTTAGTGGTATAAAAGGGTATGCGTTCTTTAATCGAAATTGATTATTCTTTAGATTGAAGCAATAAAAAAATAGTGTTAAGAGGCCAAAAAACGGAAAAATATATGAAAATGTGAATTGCAACAGCTGAAACCGGAAATTGAGTAGATGTATCCGGTTTTCGTAATCACTAGCCTAAAGGGTATGTTCTCGCAAGTAACTATTCCAAATTTTATAATATTTGGTCAATTGGTTCCAAAGTTATTACAAAAAAAAATTAATTTCCATACCCACATTCCGAGGGATGTAAAATTCTTATCAATAGAGATCGGACACGAGTTATTATTTAAATTAACATCATTTGATAGGTCATTTTTGAGGTTCAAATATTGCTTCATATTTATGAATAACCCTGTATACTATCTCCAAAATAAATAATTTATTGTAAGATGAAAGAATAACCAAGAATGAAAATCCTATACTTGCAACAAAATAAAGAAATGTCAGTAGAGACCCTTCAAAATATCGAGTTGTAAAACAAAGTTAGAGAAACTAAAAAAACTATCCAGAAATACCAACTTAGAGAATGTCTCAAACTTGCAACAAAACAAAAATTCTCTATAAAAGGATTCTCTATATTAAATAATAATAATAATAATAATAACAATACTAAGTAGCTTCTTACTGAAAAGGAAATGTTAAAAGTATAAAGTCTATAGCTTTTTACTCAGCCGCAACACAACAAAACACAAGTAAATGACATCGAATCCAATTACTAATTAGGCACAATAATTTAAAATTTCAATGTGTTTTATTTATTTTATATTTTAATTTCAGAATAAATATTATACAGAGTACGAGTATGTACTTATTTCATTTTCTATGGCTTTAATAAGTGTGTTATATAACCCAAAAAACAAATAATAGGTGTCCTCATTTTAATTTTTTTGAGTTAAATTGAACGAGGCTTTGCGATGTTGTCTAATATTTTGAATTCGAGGTGATTACCGTAACCCAGTTATTTTTGAAATGAAGCAAAAACCGGTTTTTGCAACTAGCTTAGTAACTACAATATACGTATAAACTATAAATCTATGTAGTGATATAAAAAAGATTCTTTTTTTTTTGATAACACAAAATGAAAAATCTTACAAAAAAATCACCAAAACGTGCCGGAGTTTAAAAAAATAAGTTTAGTGGATTTGTGGTTTTTAATTTTTTGTGTAAACAAACAAATATTTTGTGTTGGCAACATGTTCTGTATATAAAATTCAAATTTAGTGAATATCACATAAAGTAAGAAATTGGTATACAAAATCACTCGTTACTTAAATAAATTTTACATAAAAATCATTTTTAAAGACATTTTTAACTCCTCACAAAATAAGATAAAGGTTTTTATAAATCGTCAAAAAACTGCAACTGGAGGAAAAAAGGCGCTTAATAAACAACTAAATTCAAAGAATTGTTCGAACTTAAAAAAGTCTACTAGAAGTTTAAAGACTTACACACCTCTAATTAATAAAAGTAATGAGAATTCCTAAGAACAAGTTTAACAATACAATTCGAAAAAATTCAAAAGCCCAAAAAAAAATAATTTAAATTTCAATAAAATTTTCGTTATGGTCAAAATGACTTTTTACAACGTTTAGAGCTTTTCTGCATCAAATTGCGTCACTAGAAAATCTTTTTAAAGTTTGTTTTCTCTTTTCTGGATTTTTTTATATCCTTTCTTTCATTTTTTAATAAGTACGACATTAAATAATACATCCCAGGTCAATATAAACAAAAATCATTTGATTCTGCCAAAATCCTTGAAGTTTAATTAAGTACAAATTATTTAGTGACTTGAGACTAGATGTCATCAAAGGCCAAAATGAGATAACAGTCATTAAGCAATGACTATGGCAATTATGGCCAATCCATTTAAATGTGGACATTTTCCAATAATTATACAGCTCAGGAGTGATTTTATTTTACAATAAATGGAACAACTAGAACAACCAAATACAAGCATAGAATAAACCCATTTAGAACCAAAAAATGAAGATATAACACGTGTAAATGAACAATGAACAAGTATTACAGTCATTGAAAATAATGAACATGAATCATAGAATCGAAAGACAGAACAAAGAGACATAATTCAAAACTAATACAAGAAACTACCTAATTTGTAATAATTATTATAATTGTCGGCTAATTGATGTATTTCCAGGCCAGGAAAAGTGCAAAACATTTCCTTCTTGTATTTCATGTTTCTAGGTACTAGATAGGCAATGTTTATGTTATGATTAGTTTAGATAACACAGCTAGCGCGTAATTAATAAATTTATTTATTTTTAAACAACAAAATAAAAAAAATAGTAGACCTTCCTGTTTTGATCCAAACCTAATCAACTTCTTCTCCAACAGCGGTCCCAATAAAAAATACATAATGAGGCCACTAGTCGTATAATTTTACTATAATGAAAGGAAATTTTGCTATAATTCTTCTGAACAATACGTCTTGTGGTCACTAAACAAACAACAAATTGTTGATTTGTTGTGTCTACTAAACTGTGTTATGCAAATTAGTGTTGTCCAAAATTGGAGTCAAGGTTAGAATCCATCCTCAATGTAACTTTAGACCTGGATGAGCAACTCCGTCCTTGTAAGAAACTAAATGCATAACTCGTCACTAGTGTTAATGAAGTATTACCCACTCATAAACAAATTAATTAGGCGGCAAAAGCCACCGTTTGCAATTACAAACACCGGAAAAAACGGAATGTCCTCGTCTCATCCAAAGTAATCCACTTTTTTACATTTCAAGTACTCTCCTGCTGGAAAAACTAATGACATCATTCGTCGCTCTGTTGCCTCTACGAGAGGAAAAATCGGTTTTATTCGATTGTTCGCGTTCGAAACGAGTGCGAAATTCCAACGTCCATTCATTAAAATTTCCCCAAAATGGAGTGAAAACGTGTTGGGTACCGATTTTCCTTGAACCGGGACAGGATTTATATAATTGGTTGCATCGATTTTCGTCCGTGGATCGATCACGATGGCGCCATCTATCGTGGCGAGTGGTTCGGATGCGATTTATCAGAAAATTATGTGCGTATGACCATCGACAAGACATGGAAAGGTGATGGAAGAGTTCAGGGACGGTATAAACAATAGGCAATCGATGTAAATTAGTTATTTTTGAATTCTTTCAAGGATGTGGGGTGATTAGGGGAGGAAGAGGGAAGATTCTCCAATTTCCGGGGCTGTAAACCGGACTGATTTATTGTTGAGTGAAGTCCGCAAAAAGCGAAGACAGATCAGAGGGTAATTCGACGCGGATTTGGGAAAGTATTTGTTGCTTTCAAAGTGAGAAACGGATAAACGAAGATGGAAACTTAAGAAAAAATGACAATTCAAAGAGTAAAATACAACAACCAAAGCTGTGTTAAATGTTTTCCAGAATTATTTAGCACTTTCGCGCCCCAGAGAAAAATGCCATATTAGGTAAGATACCAGGAACACTGAAAAAATGTTAAAAAAATTTTATCTAGAAAAATTTCGAAGTTATGAAGGTTTAAAGTTTGCACTTTGACTCTATTTATTTCTATTGTAAAAATAATTTTCCAAGTTTTTTTGCTATAGGTTATTAAAAGAGGAAACAAAAAAGCTGTATCTAAATTGTAACTCTGTTCAATGTTATTTGTGGCTTTCATTGGCAAAATTTTTGTCCCTTTACTAAATAATTGTAAAAAAACATATACAAGATCATCAGTATCATGAAATAGACATAAAAAATGTCAAATGTCAAAAAATAAATGTCAAAATTTTTTTACAGATTTTTTTTTCATGTTCCTGGTATCTTACCTTACTTGAAAATTTTCTCTGGAGTGCGAGTTCTGGCGCACCCTGTATTTCTCGCAGAAGTGGATTGCCAACTATGGAAATACTTGTTTTGACTTTGAAAACTTTTTATTGAAAAACCATTTTACACAACACTAATGAAAAATTTATTTCTTATTTTTTTTTATAAAAGTCTTCGACTAAAAAATTTAATACAAATCTTGTGTGTTAACCCTTTTACAGGCTCAGTTATTAAGACACTCCGCTACGCGTCGTGTGTCAAGTTAAATTTGTAATTAACTACTGAAAAAGACAAATCTATTCCTGTAAAAACTAACGGGTGTTTATTTAAGTTTGGCGTCATAGTTGGCAGTGATATGAGTGTGTTGTGAACGGATCACAATTTTTAATACGGCCGGCGAGGTGTCAGATTAATAATTTTCAATACGATGGTTCGTTCACAATAGAACTTTCATGGATAGCTTTGATGCCAAATTTAAAAACACACCCGTTATATAAAAGCAGTATAACTTCTCTAATTTATCAAAGAACTCTGATAACATAAAGCTTTATAACTTGTTGCAGTATTTCTGTTGTTCAAGTTGTAAGTAGTTTCTTTGAATAGGTGTGTTTCTTTACTTTCTTTATCAAAGGCGGTCAATGTCAAAAATGCTAAACGCGCTTTACTGTACTTTTACGCACTTGTGTGTAAAAAAGGATAATTTTGATTTTAAGTAAAATAATAAATTATTTGTAAATAAACAAAAGCAAAACTTACTCCCTGTAAAACAGTTACTAAAAAAATATTGACATAAGGTTTAATAGTATATTATATTATTAAGAGTAAAAGTGATAGTTTATGTGGTGAAGCTAAATAATGTAGCTGAGCCACATAAACTCACTTTTACTCCGAATAACATATACTATTTTATCCGCAAACATATTCAGATCGAGAGTAAATAGCAACACTATAATTAGCAAGTAAACGAACAAAATAATCAGGACGCTTTGCAATGAAATCATAACAAACGTCACTTCATATCTAGTGCAGTTAGTAGTGCAAAATGTCGAATGCTGAAGATCTATAATGTTGGTACCTCTCCAGAAATTGCTAAAGCAGCGAAAGAAACAACATTGCTTAATGTCATTGGTGTGTTTCGTGGTAAAAGTAAAAACGCTTAAGCGAAAAAACTGAATTTTTACTCCAAACTTTTATTTGTGACATTTAGTCATAAAAGGGTTACTTTGTTGTGACATTTGCCGATAAAAAAAATTAAAAAAAACAGCATCATTGAGAAGAACAAATATTCTACACTTTCAAAACAACACGAAATTAATTGTACTAAATGAGACTGCCCACACAAAGCCCAAAACAAATATGGAAACACTGAAGAATTTTAAAGTTAAACACTCATTTATTGTAGTAAGAAATAAATTACTTCACTAATAAACAAAGAGGCCTTAATACCTGATTTTGTACGCCACTGGTACCTATAAAGCTTCCAATTTAAAGTTTATTATGCATATAGAAAAAAAAAACTAAATCTTTAATTATGTTTGATGTAAAAATGTAAATATTACAAAGTATTTAAACTTTTTCATTACAAGTGAAAGTTTGAGAAACAAATCATTTCATGTAAATCATGTTTGAATCGAAGAACCGCACCTGAAAGAAAATTGCGAAGATTGTTAGCTATCTCACATAAAGTGTGATGTGTCGTGTTGATATTTTCTTGAAAATAATGGGATTATAGAGTAGGTGTCATTGTTCCCTCATAATCCTCTTCATGATTAGATAGCTGTATCTTTGAAAAGTTCTTTGTTAGGTAGAACGAAAGAAAAATCTTACGTCATGACAAATTTGCCTCAACTTCACTGGATTAAAAATAGTATTTTTTTACGAAGTCCAAGAAAAGAACTAAATTTGTTATGGTGAAAAATGAGTATTTTCAAATAATGAAGAAAAATGAATATAATCCATTTCATTGAATTGGCATGATTGTGTAAACCGCGCTTTAAATGTGAAAGAGGCTTTACATATTAAGGAACTAAATTTGTCACTAAAAAAGTGAGGTTAAGATAGTTAAAATTTTATTTTTAAAGGAGGTTTTCAGAGCGAGTTTTTTCCATAAGAAGTTTAACACCCTGTTTCATCCCTTTGTAGCTGTAGTTTTAACAGCAAAAACATAAACTATTTGCTTTGGAGAAAATAATTTGGCTTTATTCAAATCATTATATGATTCCATTAATTTAAAACAGGAACAAAAAAGGAAATTGCGTGTACTCTAAATCTGGAGTTCTGAAGAGACCAATTTTTAATTATAATTTGAAAAAATACTGGCAATAACGAATAAGCAACGAAAACATTGAAAAAACGAATACAAATGTCAGTCATGTCACTTTAACAAACCATGTAGGTAAGTAATCAAAGAAAAACAAGAACCCTATCTGCTATTATACCAGGCACATGCGCAGGGCTACAAACTTAAATATGAAATTCCACAGCCAATTTCAATGAAATCTACTATACGACTATTGTGGCAAGATATTTCAGTCACTTTGATTTTTCTAAAACCAATACGAGTTTTACAATTATGACTGAATTGTGTTCATTTCTCAAATAAAAACTTCAAAAATATCAAATATAGCAACCCAGTTAACTTCTTGCATTTCCCATTTGTCAAATAAACTATAAATTTGTATTTGCCTTGGTAAAGTTTATGAATTGTCCTATGACCTCTAGACTTTCTTCCAGAAGGTAGGTACCATTGTTTGTTTATCCCATATATTTTGACCTCAAAATTGCAAATTATTTCTTTCATTTATGCAGGTACATATTTTGTAGAGTAATTTATGCAGGTCACAAGATTCCCAGCACAAAAATAAATTTTCCTTAAACCATTTGAAACGTCCTCGAAAAAAAGTGTAAAAAACTTGAACCACCAAATTACGCAACGAAATAAATAATTTGTTATCACTGATGGTAGCTATTAAATGACGCCGCCGCCCCCCACGCCGAGCCGCCGCTGCGTCCAAAGCCATCGAGTGTTGATTCCTCGAGTAAACCACGTATTCCTGGCCCATCTCCCGTCGATGTGCTCTAATTAAGCCTCGCACATGGTGCGACTGTTTACATCGGGAATAATTCGACTTCCTGTCGAAAATTGCACAAGCCTCCGAAGAGAAAAAGCCGGAAACGCGTTAGAAAAGCCGCACATCCGGCCCGATTGGGGCCATGGGGGCGCGGGGCGCTGAGGAGGAACTCGGGCACTCACCTGGGGCTCGCGAGGGCGCTGTCCAGACGCTGGGGGCCGACGAAGAGCACAGACACTACACACGCCATCCAGTTCTCGAGTGCGCTCAGTTGGCCTCAAGCTATGCCTCCCACCCGCGTTCTGGTTGCGTCACGTCGCGCTTATCCAGGACGCTGCTGCTGGGTTCTGTTTGCTCGAAGACGCCAGAGGCGGATTTAGACGTCCAGACGCCCACTCCCAGAGGCCCTGAAGAAGTCGCGGATTGCTGAGGTGAGGGTTTTCCTGGATGGGGGCGCAGGTGGTGGAAGCGACGAAGAGGTGAAGAAGGAATTATACGACGCTTTTGTGGGTCGGCTCGAACTGGGCTCGCTGCGGTGACATCCGGCGTGATAAGGTACCAGTGGCGTAGCATGGGGATGGGTAAAGAGGAAGCTCTCTTTTGACAAGAATCATGTGGTTTGCAATAGTTGAACAAACAACAGACAGAAAAAATATCCATGAAGACATCAGAAATGTGTAGTTAGATGGATAAAAAACTAATTTTTCTAAAAAAAATTTACTTTATACGCTAAACCTATGAATTTTTTTGCCAACAATTAGATGTTTCTGATACCTACAAAAAGATTATCAAAAACTTTTGATCAACGTTGGTCGTAGAGTGGAAACGTAGGTCTTAGCTTATCTCATTCTTTTTTTAACAATATCGGATAATGAAGGATAAAAATGGGTTTCCATTTGGATGGATCTTTTCTTCATCTTCTTGATTATATGTTTAATTTGCTCTTTCATTCAAATTTATTACAAATATATTGACTGAAAAGGTGTTACAACACTCACTCTGTAGATGTAGTTCAAGCTAAGTAAAATGGTGAAAATAGGAAGACAACATAATAATTTCTTTTTTTTATTTATTTTTTTTATAATTTTTCAGTTTTTTGTATTTACAGAAGTAGGAACTGTATTGAGCTTTTATAGAATTTTTCAAAAAAAAATGGTGTACAAAATTGGGAAAATTATGTTATACAGGGTGTGTCAAAACTAGCGTTCTAGGGAAAAATTTGAAGAAAGATAAGATGCCAGGAATATGTAAAAAACATTCAAAAACTTTTACCTGTCAAAATTTTGACATTTGACATTTTTTCTGACTATTTAATGATACTGATGATCTTGTATTTTTTTTTTAATTATCTAGTAAAGGTACAAAAATGTTGCTAATAAAAGCCACAAATAATTTTAAACACAGTTACAGTTTAGAATACAGCTTCCTTGTTTCCTCTTCTAATAGCCTGTAGCGAAAAAACAAAGTGCAAAATTTAGACACAAGATTTTACAGCTTTAATTTCAACAAATGGATGAATCTAAGTAGAAATATCTGTCTGGCTGCTACTTAATTTTTTATAGTGTTATGATTATGAATTAAGTGTTCATGACCAAAAAATTTTGTTGTTTTCGTCCGCAAAAACGTTTTAGGTAAGTGTTACAAACAATATGTTTTTTTTGATAAAGCTCCCAAAAAACAAATTCACACCTCATATTAATTAAAAAAAAATAAAAAATTGCCACCGAAATAACCAAATCGACTTATTCGTCCCGAAAAACTTTACTTACTTTGCGTACTATTTTAACGAGTCCGAAAGACTCATTTTAAGGACTCAAATGAATCAAATGAAATCTGCTATATTTTGCGCAAGTAGGTAGTTTTTTGTTCTTTTATTGACTAATTAGAGAACATCTTGAGAGAATCTGAAGAAGTTCGGGGAAATTATAGGAAATCAAAGAAAATTAAGAAAAATCACTGAAAAATGTGCATATCTACGCAAGTAGATTTTTTTGTTCATCTTTTGACAAAATAGAGGAAATCTTGAGCAAATCAGGAGAAATCATAAAGGAATCAGAAGAAATAATTGAAAAATGAGAAGAAATTATGGGGAAATCATGAGAAATTTAAGGGAAAATCATGAAGAAATCAAGGAAAATCACTGAAAAATGTATAAGCGCAAATAGATTTTTTGTTCATTGATTGACAAATTCGGGGTAAACTTCAGTAATTAAGGAGAAATCATGGAAAACTCATGAAGAAATCAAAGGAAATCATTGGAAGATCAGTAGAAATTATGGGAAAATCAAGGAAAATTATGAGGCAATTAGGGAAATCAGGAGAACTCATTCACAAATGAGCTTGCAGAATTTTTTTGTTCATTTGTTGGAAAATTAGGAGAAATTTGAGAAAATCAAAGCAAATCTTAAGGAAATAAGAAGAAATCAGAGAAAATAGAACAAAATCATTAGGAAATTTAGGCAAAAATGGAAATTTGACGGATAAAATTTGTGTTAATTACGGTTTATCCCTCGAGATTATTTTTTTAATTTTGTAGAAAATGTCTCTACAACACATTATTGTTTCTGTGATTGAGTAATTAAGTATTAACAAAATATACATACCTAAATAATGTATTAATTAGTATGTACTGGTAATTTTAAAATAATATTTAAAAGCCTATCTCTTCATTAGGCATCACATCATCGTCTTGTTTCTTCATTAGCTAAAAAAGTCAATGTTGAAATGCCATGGAAGGTCATATCGTTATCTATTAAGAGACGTAGTCCCATTTTTGACATAAAGTCGAGGTCGTATGCGTAATTTTTGTTTCGTTGCCCATCCTGAATTTGTTTAAGCTATTTTTTAAAGATTTTAAAGGTCAGAATAATTTTTTGTTGTGCTCCCATTACAGGTTTCGTATTATTTTTATTAATTTTACTTGACCTTTACCTTTAATTCATTTAACCCCAGCAAATGTGTGAAGTAAAAAAAAATTAACATTAAACTTTTTTTTTCTTCTAACTTTTTTAATTTTTATTATTATATTATCTTTTATACTCATTTGTCTCATAAAAAAGCAAATATAATAAATGGCGCAAGGACTATTTTTTCATTTTTTTCTTATTTTTCAAAATAATACACATGACAAATTATACGAAAATTAATTTCCTGTACTTAAATTTCAAACAAGCAAACTTTCATGATAACAGCTTGCAGCGACAAAAATTTCAGTAATTTAGTAATCTTAATCTACGATTATTTATTTTACTAGTAATAAGTACAAAGACATTATATTGCAGCAGTTGTATTTGTTCATTGCTTAAAGTTAAATAATGTTGGTACAAATAGGGACATGACGTATTAGTACAGTAAGAATAAAGCTTTCTTCAAAAAATAAAAATGATAAAAGCAAAATCGCTGTTGAAATAAATTTAATTTAATAATTACATATATCAATTGTCAATGAAATTTCCTTTTAAGAAATAAACGAAATATTTGCCCAAAATAGAGTAAGAAGTGTTTAATAAAGCAGTAACATACTGAGTAGTGTTTTTCAAAGAAATACTAGTTTTGGTTTATTTCAGTCTCTTTTGCTAAATAGGTGTGATACTATAAATTGCAAAACGCGCGTGTTTTGTGAATTGTCGTTTCGTAAATTGGCAATCACGCTGGTGATAAGAGATCGGGTTTCAAATTTCGATTATCATCTCAAACACTGACTCACATTGTCCTTATTTAGTAGAAACTTTTGTCAATGTATAAAGTTTAACAACAATTTCCACTAAAGATAAAAGATAATAATTGGGTAAAATTCAAGAATGACTGACACCATTCGAAAAATTCCAAGTTGCAAGAAATTTGCACAAACGTCATTCTCATTACAACAAAACAGCCAAACCTGTTATTGTGACTCTTTACATACCAACAATGGAAGGTATGTCTGGAAAATACAACAATGATAAGAAGCAGGATATTGCTGAAACGTAAAATGCGATAATATGATAATAGTAGAACTTAAAGTGTTACTTCTGGATCAAGGTATTAAAAACATGGCTGAAATGTAAAAAAATGTAGCTGTTTTCCTAACAATCAGAGAAAGCCTAAAATTCTTTAAAAATTATTAAAACCGTCGAAAATCACCCGAAAAACATTACAAATTCGCTTGTTTTTATGCACCCAAATAAAAACCATGGAATTATTATTTGTAACTTTACAAATGGTAAATTTTAGGAATAACCTTTCATAACTCACGAGGTTTATCTTTTCAAAACAATTAAAAATTCTTTGAGACATGAAGCCAGATCGGCGCTCCAGCAGCATTGTATTAAACCCGAAGCGGCATTCTTGCTATTGTCCTTGCCCCAAACCAGCCGTATTGATCCTGTCAACACGCCAGATCACCAAACACCATCAAAGACAGTCGAAGACACGCAATCGAAGCTTAAATAATTCCACCCCCACGCAGCCTTTCTGTCATTATCCTTCGATGGAAGGAAAAATCCTGGTGACAAAGTGGAAGAACGACGGCTATTTTATCGATCACGCTCGAGTTTCCAGGAAACGGAGCTAGAGTGTTGCCCTCACGAAAGAGCTCTCCGAGAAAATATTTGCTGATGATAACAACAGCAACGCTGGCAGGAAAATTTCTGCAAGAAGTGACATTTGAGTGCAATTAGGTTGCGAAAAGAACAAAGGCGTAATCGGTGCGCTTTCGTAGGCAACTACGCACACATCGGGGGTGAAAGCTGAGTCAAAATGGATGGAATTTCGGGGCAAAACTTCAATGATGGATTGGGAAACTTTGTGACTGCAAAAAGTGACGGCGGTGTATAGGCAGCACATTGCACAGAGGTCACACCTAACACTTCCTCATCGACATATTCTGATTCAATTTTCTCACTTTGTTGCACTTTATCAAAAAGGATTCTATAATTCATTTCAAGGGTAACATTAAAACCGAGGTTTTTATTAAGAGAAGTTACATTTTTATTAACATGTTCCGTTAATACATGTACAAAGTTCAACAGTCTGTACCTTGTATTTGTAGTGTGTAATTTTTTAACGGATGAATTATACTTTTTCAAAATCAAAAATGGAATCTTGATCCAAACCTTACAGGCATCTGCATTAATAGTATTCACTAACAGCTTCGTTAAGTCACAAAAAAGGGAAGATTCTCCTTGCCTCCTGTCAACCAACTAATTCGGTGAGAAAAGGTAAAACAATAAATAAAAAATATACAATTATGACAAAAATGATTTTTAACGGATAATTGATCTACAAATATAAATCCTTATTTAGAAAGCTGCAGAGCAACAGTGCAAAAATCGGTCTATTGATGTGCGCACTGTATCCCCGGTCCGTGCATGTGCTCCTCATCATCACTCGCATACGCCTCCCCTCTGCTTCCGTGCGCCCCCTTGTCATTCGCCGAATCGAAATGATGCAAGTCGACTTCTTCCACATTTTCGCCTTCGGGCATTTTAAACGTGGGTCGCGGCGGCAGAATACTTTCCAAGGATTTGAGGGTCTTCTCGTCGGCGAAATTACTCTCAGGGAATGTGATTTCGAAAGTGATATAGAGATTCCCCTTCTCGAAGGGGTTCTTGTACATGGGCATTCCTTCACCCATCACTGCTTTCAAATCACCGGGCTTGACCACGTCCCCTGCTGGGTGTTTGATTAACAAATCGCGACCGTCCAATTGACGCAAAACGAAACTGAAGCCACACAGAGCCTCCGTTAGTGTGATTGTGCGATTCATGAGTAAGTCATCGCCGCTTCTTTGGAAAGTTTCGTGAGATTTCTCGTTAAGGATGATGATGACGTCGCCGGGTTCGATGTCGGGCTGCTGGTCACCCTCGCCACGGAAGAAGATCTTCTGGCCGTCTTTCATGCCTTTGTCGACGTGGACTTCGAGGATTTTCGTCTCGTTACAAACCTGAGCAGAGTAGCCCATTAAATAAAAAATTCATTATTAACTAAAGAACCAAATATGGCCCCACCTGCATCTATTTGACGCAAAAGAAGACAAATTATTGTACCCCGAAGAATTCCGAAAAAATTCCAGCAAATCCAACTCAATTTTCTTAATTACAAAATAATTTATGTAATTCAAAACTAATTCTAATAGTTCTAAGAAATTCGTTGTAATTTTAAAAGAAATTATCTCCGAAAATTCCAAAAATAATTCCAGTGTTCCTGAAAAAATGCACCGAAACGTAGTAATTCCAATAATATCTTGAAATTCCATTATTTTCAGATTAATTCCTAGAACTTCAAATCTATTCTTGTAATTTAAACCTAATTTCCGTATTTCAAAAAAGATAAGTAATTCCAGAAAAATTCCAAACAATCACAAGATAATTTTAATGATTTCAAGCAATTCCGAATAAATTCCAACAATTTACAACCAAAGTCCTCCCTAGTATTTGTTTCATCACTCAATTTTTTTTTTAATTAAAGGATAGAGTCCAAAATTTCTTATTGTCCATCGTTTTTCAAATTTTTGCAAAATTTAATTTAATTTATTTTTTTGGTGATTATGCTCCCTGTTTCTTTTTTTGCTGTTTGTTCTGTAAAAAACACACTTTTTCACATTCTGAAGACTTGGAAACATTGTGTAATAAAGCCAAATTATTAGGTTTTTTTTTACTAAGAACTAAGAAAGGAAACTATTTAATAGTTATTAATTATACAAGACGATAAAGAAATTGTTTATCTACGAGTGAAAAGGTTAAGTTTACGAGTGACGAAGTCACGAGTGGAATTTTTCATGAGTAGATAAACAATTTTTATCGTCGTGTACAATATTTCGTTTTATTTTGTACTCACCTACCAGAAATTCTTGAATATAAACAGTAAAAATAACTTTATTTCACTAGACGATAAAAGGCTACTTTATCTACTGAAATTAGTTGATAATAGTTATTTATTCGACGAGTTTGAGTGTAAATCGGACGCTTTATTTGACCGAGTGGATTTTTAAACCACGAGTGTAACAAGTGGTTTACCATCCACGAGGTGGAATAACGCGTCCGATTTACACTCAAACGAGTTGAATACAACATTTTATTCTTCGAATTAGACGCAACAAGGCTTAAACTTGCTTTAAATCTGTTAAAAATAATTTTACGTTTCGTATTGAGAAATGCCAAACAGTTGTCAAAACTTCCTAACACGGGAGAAAAACCGTAAATTTTGACAGTGTCGAAGAATAAAATTTATATCTTATCATCTAATTTACTGTTTAACTAAATACTGTTTATACAGTAGATAAAAATTATTTTATTTCACTAGACGATAAAAGACTACTTTATCTTTAACATTGAGTATAAAATAAAGGTTTTTTTCTAGTTAAACCTGACAATGTAGTGTTTCCCATTGATAGCATTTGTTTGAAGTGTTTTCGTTATTTACGTAAAGATGTTATTTTTTTCTCGATTACATAAGTAAATCATACTTTTTGCAATTAATATTAACTTCCAAATAATTTATTATTTTTCTAGTAGCGCGTTTTGTAAATGGACGACAAAAAAATAACCAGTAAGATAAGATAGCAAGGCCATTATAAAATTGTTTATTCTGCACTGTCAAAATTTATGGTTTTTCTCCCGTGTAAGAAAGTTTTGACAACTGTTTGACATTTCTCAAAACGAAACGTCAGATTATTTTTAAGAGATTAATTATTAAAGCAAATTTAAGCCTTATTGAGTCTAATTCGAAGAATAAAATGTTGTATTTAACTCGTTTGAGTGTAAATCGGACGAATTATTTCACCGAGTGGATTTTTATCCACGAATAAATAACTATTAAAAAATTCAATCTGTCAAAAATTTTTGACATTTAACATTTTTTTGTCTATTGTTACCGATGAGTTCGAAATTTTTATAGATATAATTTTTTTACATTTTTTAATGTTCTTGGTACAGTTGGAGACAAAATACTTTGGTCGTCACTTTTCTGACACTTTAATGTAATTCAAGCTTTAACGTTAAAATGAATGACAATTTCAAATTAATGACAACTATTATATCTTTCTATCAAAAATATGTACAACTTGTCAACTATGATTGACAGTAGCTAAAAATAAGGTTAACAGTCCTAAAGCATGCTTTACAATTTAATGTCACTCAAGTGACATTGACGACCAAAGTATTTTGTCTCCAACTGTATCTTGTCTTACTTGACTTTTTTTTGGTCTATTTACAAAACACCCTGTATCTTAATAAGATAAGTATAATAATAATAATTGCAGGTGGGGCTGTATTTAGTTTCTCTAGTTTAATACAATATTATTAGAGTTGCTTAACGTACAACGAGCGAAGCGAAGAGTGCTTCATTAAAAAAAAATACATCAGTTCTGCCTATGTTACGCAAAATTTTTCTCAATTTCTCCTTATATTTTAATAAGCAAAATTGTCGCTATTACAGGAATCAATATCAATAGCAACGTTTTTTTCATTGTTTAATTTTTAAATTAAAGGTTACTGACCCCAAGAATCAAATCTGACTATCAGCACATTAAATGATTTAAAATGAAAAAAAAAAAAAGGTCAAAACGTGAGATCTGATCAATTTCCGCTTCATGTAAATAGAGATTAAAATATTTATAGAAATGAAGAAAGTACGTGCCTTTACACATAACTAAGCACATTTCAAAAGACAATAAATCGGCACAAAAAAATTATAAACAGAGATTTGATTCTCACTTCATTTTAAAAACAGCTGATTTATAATAATGCGCTTGCGCCTTATAACAGTAAAGTGTATTGTCGTTATTTATCACTCATTAAAAATTTATTTCTGCGTGATTAATAAAACTTATGATGAAATATTAAGTCAGCATACAATTTTTTTTTTTACATTTTTAATTAAATGTACCTACCTTTTTGCCTTTGCACGTTGTGCACCTATCCTTCTCCTTGATCATCACCCCATCCCCGTGACAGTCTGAGCACTCCGACTGCACTTGCTGTGCCATTCCTGGTGCAATCTGGTGGTACGTCACTTTGAACCCCCGACCCTTGCACCCGGAGCACTGTTCGAAATTCTCGCTTCTGCCGCCTTTGCCGTTGCACGCGGCGCAAATAACGTTTTTGCTCAACTGCAATTTGGACGTTTTTCCGTTGTACAAGTCCTCAAGAGACACTTTAAGAGGATGGACGGTATCTTCTCCCTTGTGCCGTCTTCTGTGCGGAAACCCGCCGAAACCGCCAAACAGGCCGCCGCCGAACAGGTGCGAGAACAAGCTGTCGCCAGCGAAGCCGTCCTGCGCCCCCTCTTGCATGCCTTTGAGGCCATACTTGTCGTAGATCTGTCGTTTCTTGGGGTCAGACAGCACCTCGTACGCGTACGAGATCTCCTTGAACTTGTCACCGGCTTCGGGGTTCTTGTCCGGGTGGAATTCTTTCGCCAATTTCCGGTAATTCTGCACAGAAAAATCACAATGATTTGGCTAAATTGGTATCGGCCTTGACGGAAACGTCGACCTTGATGATTGGTGTAGCGAGTTTTGGGAAAGCTGCAGGGGGGTTTTAGGAGCCGCTGTGAAGCGAAATTTATGAGGTTACCTTTTTAATTTCGCTGTCTGAGGCGTTTCGGCCCACCCCTAGGGTTTCGTACAACTTGTTGTCTGCCATCTTTCTAAACAAGGAATGAAAGATGACAGCGCGCATGCGCCAGTCGGCAAAAACAGTACCGCCAACCCTGCACAAGGTCACCAAAAATAATTTTTAACACAAAAATCAATCATTAAAATTTGACCACCAATTAAACTCTTAACTGCAAATTAAAGTCAAAGGTTTTTTACCTAAATAATAAGCTTCTGTAATTTGAAAACACTAAAAAGTAGTGAAATCAATCTTGTAAACTTGACACATACTTCACGTAACTAAAAAAGTGCGGGAAATTGAAACTTGGATAAAACAAGTATTTTTTATTTCAAATTATCGCAGATTATTTACAGGGTTTGAGAAAATGAAGGGCAATGCTATAAAAACTGTACAAGAAAATGGACTACATGTGGGGTTTGGGGAAAAACAAGTAGTTTGAGTTCCTGTAAAAATTTAAAACCGGTCAAATTTTGTGTATTCTTTTTGTCGGTCTAAATTTCGTTTTTATTTTATAACCGAAACGAGTATCTAATTTAACGTGTGTTCCTCAGTTCCAGCATGTAGTAATTAGGAATAACACATGCGAAAAAAAGTCATTTTACACATTTCTCTAGAATCTAACAATAACACTATTTTAAAAAGCATTATGCTACAAATTCGGGAAATCACACAAAATCAGTTTGTTTTTCCAGTGGCGTGATGCGACAAAAACAATTTATTGCACTAGAAACGCTTATAAAACCTTAGCAAAAATCGAAAAGTATACTCGAATATACCTGAGGTAGTACAATTCAGTTTGTGACAAAGTAAAAATACCGTATGATCAAAGAAACTGTGTAATCCCGGCTGGCCCTGAAAGCCAATTTTTTTGATCATACAGTACACTGAAAAAGGACACCAAGCTACAAATTTATTTTTCAATTTTTTCTTTATCAAAACGCTGGAAGACTTCTAACAAACAAAAAACAAACGTCTGAGCGAGCACAATAATAAATAAATAAACAAAAATAAAGTACATATAATATATAAAATGAAGTGTATGATATGTAGCAGACTAAAATAATTTACACAATAAAAAAAATGTAAATCGGTGACGATCAGAGTATTCTCTTCCACATGTACAAGCATTAAGTAAAATAGTCCTCACTATGTTGTAAATTACAATATAAATTTAAAAACTAATATTAAAAATCACTATGAACCAAGTCTTCTTTGTTACATTTTTTCAATATACCACAGTACAATTTCACTTTTTATTTGTTGGCAACGATCTTGCAATAAAGCTGCTCACTTATAAATAATCGTATAATATCATTCTCCATTTAGTTAAAATCAGCTGTCTTAAATTAGTACGGAATAGTGTTACCAACGTCGTAGAAAACGCTAATAAACTTTTAGACAACTGTAATGTAAAAAATAAAAATGTTACCACCACAAAAATTCCGCTTGTAGATAACAGATCGTAATATTGTAAGAATCATGACATTAAAGTCGTTGACGTTGCAGTGTTATTGAGTTTTCCGTCATGAAATAACAAATATTTCCAAAATTATAGTTGACATTATAAAGATTGTTTTTAAGGACCTCCTTCATCGAGCCCTGAATATGTAAATTAATAAACAAAAAAATGTAATGGTTTCCGTGCTAGACATACGAAATCTGGTAAAATTAAGAGTAAATTTTTTTACATAAAAAAAGTACGTTTCAAAAATTATTTTTAATAATATTTTTCCTAAGACCCCTATTATGTTCATATAATGAAAAATGGGCAAAACCGCCGTTATTACAAATCAATAACTAAAATATAAATAAAACCAAACCTTCGTTTAAAAAAATATCACAAACCAGCGACCTGTTATCTACACTTCCCCTGCCTGACACCCCCATTACCGTTACCAACAAATAACCTCTCACCCTCCAACCTACCGTATAAAACACGTACGACAGAGTCTATTCGGCCCGATACAGTCATCATGACAAAACGCCCCGCACTTTTTACAAACCACCATCGCTTTCAAACTGCACGCGCAATTGTCCATCCGCTTCTGCATCGGCATTTGGGGCTGCATCGCCGCCCCCGGATGGTCAACCATCACATTCTCCCCCCCGATGATCGTGTAATTGTGCATTGGATTCTCGACGCTCACGTCGCCGTACACCACACCTGAGGGCAGTCTCTGTCTGCGGGTGACCGCTTGCGTCCCGGGATTCGGACACTGAACGATAAAATCGTTCGATTGCGGCGGCTGAGGCGGCTGGGGGCCCCCTTGTTGCAGGATGGGATGGTCGGCGTCGACGCTAGCGGGACGCCCGCGCGCCCCCACCGACACAATCTGCGTGTTGATCGCGGTGGGGAGTTGTTGGTGAGACGGCGGGGCGCTCGAGGATCGCGGGATGTTGTGGTGGTCGCCGACGCCGGCGCGCTGCACCAGAATGTACTGACCGACGGCGCCCATGGGGTTCGGGGCTTCAACCACCTATTAAACAAACCCATTAATATTAAAATAAACGAAATTACCCCCAAACCCGTGTTAGTAGAGTTATACAGGGTGTTCCATATTTATTGTTACAAATTTAAACAGGTGATAGGATATTCAATTCTAAGACAAAAGTTTCCTATAAACATGTATCGAAAAATGCTTGGTAAGGGAGCTACACTAATAGGTTTTTGCTAATATTTCAGAAACCATTTAAGATAAAATTATAAAATTTGGTACAGATGATAACCTTTATACACCTAAACGAATTCAAAAATCAAATGTCGAAATTTTTAATCAGGGGCGTCCGAAACTGGTGGGGTTTAGGGTAAAAAAATACCCTATCTATTTTGGCTTTAGTTTCTTTAGTTATGCATTGACCAAAATGGTGGTCACTTTGAACAACTCCTTTAGATTTAGGCAAATTCATTTAATTAATGTTATTATTGTTACTGTAATGTAATGTTAATTAGTTGAGGTTGATTAAAAAATATGAATTTCCTGCTTTTATTATTCTGTAAATTCTGATTTATTTGAATGTTGTATTGGTGTGTAACATAAATTTTAAATTAATTTTATTCAAAAACAATAAGTCGTATCGACACAAAAGAGACTTTAATTTAAGATTTTGTTGCTGAAAGTACCGAGAAACTAAAGCCAAAATAAATAGGGTATTTTTTACCTTAAACTCCCCCAGTTTCGTACGCCCCTGATTAAAAATTTCGACATTTGATGATTGAATTCGTTTAGGTGTATAAAGGTTATCATCTGTACCACATTTTGTAATATTATCTTAAATGGTTTCTGAAATATCAGCAAAAACATATTAGCCCCTTTCCAGGGGGTGTAGCTCCCTTACCAAGAAGTTTTCGATACATGTTTATAGGAAACTTTTGTCTTAGAATTGAATATCCTATCATCTGTTTAAATTTGTAACAATAAAAACGGAACAACCTGTATTTACTCACTCACTTCAGGACTTAAGGCAGGAGGTTGAGGAAGCACAGCCATGGTGACAGGAATTCCCTGTCCTGATGTGAACACGTGGCGCACCACCACTGGTGGACTCGGTTGCCTCTGCTGCTGGTAGGGAACAGATCTAGCCTTCTGTCCTACGTTTTTGACACCATTATTTTGCACCATTTGAAAGTTACCACTGGCGGGTAATGGGGGCGTAAACGTCTTGGTTGAACCACGAGACGATGTCACCGAACTGTACTGAGTTTGTCTATTGTTTTCATTCTTTTTTACAGTGTTGCTAGTTGCGGCGGCGGCAAGAAGAGACGGAGGTGGCTTCAATTGACACCTGAAAAACAATCTTAAGTTTCTGTAACAAACTTGACCACAATTTACCTAAGTTGATCTCTATTGGGGCTATTTTGAATAACCGCTTGACATATCTGATAACTCCTTTCCAAATTAACAGCTCCCGGAGGTGGCTTATTGCTCCCTCTGTTTCGATTCGAACTGCTAGTTTGTGAATTCTTCGGTTTAGATTTAGTATGGGCTGGTACGGCCCTGATTGGTTGACTCGTACTCAAAGCCAGATAGGGTAAAGCACTTGAACTTTGTACCATACCAGGCCTCGGTAAAGTAGGACACTGCGTTTCATTAACTGGGGGATTCACCAACGACGCAGTACTAACAACCGAAGGTAAACAAACTATAGTAGTCGGTGGAATCACAGTCGTTACTGTTTTACTAACAGAGGGCGTAACAGTCGAATTCGTCCCATTACTCGAACTCACTGTACTAGTTATAAGACTATCGTTACTAATAATTTCCGGTGTTAGAGTCACTTCCAGTTCCAGTTTGACTTGATTTCCGGTGAATTCCTGGTAGTTTTGGTTCGGTTTATTGTTTGTGGAGGCGTTGGTATCGCTCGCGGTGGTTCCCAAAGCAGCAGCTACCATTTCCGAATCCATTTTGACATCGTAAGGCCAGTCATTCGGTACGGGGAAATTTCCTTGTTCCAATCTCACTTCGAGTTCTTCTTGCATCGGAATGACTTCAACGTGTTCGGTGGGATTCTCTTGGCCTACGATACCAGCAGGAACGGATTCTAACGCGTGCAAAGGCACTTCTAGAAGCTTCTCGGTACTCGAATCGACTAAATTCCAACAGCAGCCTTCTGTTGGCGCTGAAAACATTTAAGGGCGATTTAGATTGTGGAAACAATCGGCGTTGAATGTGCGATAATGAACGTGGTGTTTGACTTTTGCAGACTCGACACAATTGATAAGTTATAAATCGTGACGGATTTCAGACCACCAACTGAGACAAAAAAAATAACAACCACTATTTGTTTTTTAAATTCTCGTATCACTGGATTTTTAATTAAAAAGTTTAATGTGACTGGTTAGTCCCACGCATTAAACCACAAATTGCAGTTTCAGATGAACGATTATCATCAAAGTTTTCGGTACAACACAGAAAATTTAGTCAAGTGGAAATTATTGTACAAATCGATCCGTTAAATAAATAAAACTCTGGATAAATAAAGCACTAGATTTTGTTGCTCATCTGCATAATAACTAAAAAAAGGTTAAATAACAATAAACTTTTGCTTACCATACTCAAGCTAAATCTTAATTTCTTACACCAACCACAAGAACTCCATTGATCACAATAGTACATAAATACATATTTATATGCTATGGTAAATATAATTTTTAAATTCAAATTTTCATTGTGACTTCTACCCTTAATGTTACGGAAATTTATCAACATAATCATTTAAATTTGAAATCCAGTAACATTACAGTGTTTTAAAATCTATAAATATTTGAAACCAAATCTCACCTTGGGCTGCATCATTGCCAAACAGCGTCGCCTGTATATCGACCTCAGTGGCCTCTTTCTCCTTATCGGCCTCTTGAACCGTAATTTGTCCCGATTCTAACACATAATTCTCGGCATCGATAAACCTATCCTCATTCGCATCATCATCTGCGATATTCCTCACACTTTCGAAATTGCTTTCGGTCAATTGCGCCATCACCAAATCGGATTCCTCCACACTCGCTTCGAGCTTCTCCGCCGAGTCCTCCAGACACAATGCGGCGTCGCACAGCTCCGAACACGACGTCTTCTCCAAAACAATCGACTCCTGCTGCAAAATAAGCGAATTGGGAAGAATAGGAAACGAGTCCTCTATCAAGTTTTGCGCGGGGTTCTCCTCATCATCCTCGTCGATCTTCGAGTCGGTTTTGGGCTCTTCGTCTTGACTCTCGTCGACTTTTTCGTCGGTGGTGGCGGTCGAGGAAGAGTCCTCGCTTTTGGGCTCTTCCTCGTCTTTGGTATCGCTTTCGGAGATCGAGCTATCGACGGAGTTTTCGTCTGATGTTTTCGAGTCGATATTACAGGGCTCTGTAGTTTCTTTCGTTTCGTCAGGAAAGAGATTTGGCGATCTGCGTTTCGGCGACTTTTCGATGGATTCAACACTGTGAGATCTCCGGCGCTTTTCCGCTTTTTTATTATTGTTACTACAAGTAATGATTGTCTCTTCGTCGGTTTGAAGAATAGTTTTGCTTATGTTTATTATACAGTTTTCTTGTTTTTCGGCATGAGTTTCGCTGAGATCTTCGATTATTGGTTTGGGTTCTTCCTTAGGCGCTTGGTTTCGGACCGATTTAATCGGTAACAAATCAGGAATTGGAGTCTTTACCGGTTCCTGATTTGTTATTTCAGATTCTTTCAGGCTTGTGCAGGATCTAGTCATCGCTCCTACGGTTCGTAGTCGTTTGACAGGTGGCGCTACTTTCGATTTATTGCTGCTGACTGTGGTGGTGGGTCTTAATTTTATTGTGGTTTTTATAGGGGGTCTTGCTGGGGCTGTTGCTGGAGGTGTGTTGAAACTTTGGAGAGGTTCAGTTTGACTCCTATCTCCCCAAATTGGTTCAAAGTGTTTCAACTTCCAAGGATCTAGTTTACTGCGCTCTTTGTCAGCTTCCAGTTTCAATTTTTGTTGATTTTCTGGAGTAAATTCGCCTTCAGCTAGCCGATCCTGCCATTCAACACACGCCCTCGCAAAAAATTCGTTATTTAATCCGGAATTGCTGAGTTCAAGGGAATCTGAAGAATTTGTTACACTATTTCGATCAACGTCTGGTAATAATTGCACTAATTTGTTTTGGTATAAAAGGGGTAGAGAGGCAAAGGTCGCTTTGTTGAGTAATAGTCTTAAGTTTGTGTTGACAAGGATTGAGTCTGGAGTTTCCAAATCGATGCAGCCCTCTTTGGTTTGTTCCAATTGAGCTGCAGTTGAAAGTTTCTTATTGGTGCGTCTTCTAGGTTTCATGGTGAAGCCAGGAATCGACGCTAGGACTTCCCTCATCGTGGGGGTTTTGACAGAAGCCGGGGGCACCTCCTCGGGAGGCTGTGGGGGCAACGGTTTCACTATTATCCTAGGTACTGTAGACGTATTCCCAGACGCAATCGTAGTGTTCTTTTTCCTGCGTTTGGCCTGCTGTCGCAACGCAAGCTTGATAGCTTTCTTGCTCTTGGTCGGCTCGGGGGCCGTTTTTTCGGCGACTTTTTCGACATTTTCTTCCTCGCCTTGACTCGAAGCACCGTCACTTTTTTCTGAACTCGCTTCGGGTGTAACGTCTATTTCCATCACGCAACTTAACAGTTGAGGACATTAAAGTTTACTTGAGCAGATTTTTGCGACTTCTGTGTGAAAGACGAGCGATTTTTCGGGCTCCAATTCACCCCATATTACGGTCAATTTCGATACGCGTCCGGGTCACGACGGGACCGCTCCCTCATCGCCGAATAATTCGCCATTCATTTACAAAGTGGTGTGAGGCGACAATCTTAGTCTTTTTGTTTAAAAGCACTCGTTCTTTGACAATAAAACACCATCCGCCATTTCATAACCGGGCCTAATATAAACAGGATTTTCGAACCGCCAGGTTGGCGACTCTTGTCTGCAACTTGCAACCAAACCAGTGCCAACGTTCAAATTTCCCCATTCTATTTTATGAAATATCTATAACACGTAAAACAGCTACAATTAAAACACCTAAACATTGTAAAATAATGCTAAAACGAATTATTTTGTTTTTAAGTACTATTTTAGTAATCAATTCGTAATTGAGCATTGGAAAATATATTGCTGTAAGGTTGGTAACGCAACAACTAATCGAAATTTTGAGTAAAATAAGTTTTTCTTTTGTTAAAAATATAAGTTAGGTGAGGAACAATTAATTAAAATCTTTAATAAAATTAATAAAACCTGGTTGCATATTCAACATGATTGAATCTGCAACCGCTGCAACCATAAAAGCATCCTTCAAAGTTTGACAGTTCGGTTCCTTATCGGGAAAAAATGTGTTTGCAACTGTTATTTCACCGCTTAGAACAACAATCGAATTAAAACCATGTAATAGTAAAGTAGTTGTCTGCAACCAAATCCACAAAAGACGTAACGGTGCCGTAAGCCCCCATCTGGTGGCTGCAGACGCAAGTGCCGGCTAAAACAAGGCGTTCACTAGTGGGTGTTTGAGTCGCTTACCTCTGTTTATCTAAAATCCGCTTATCAGTGTGGACACAAAGGTGATAAAATGAACTACTCGTCTTGCAGATAACGTCGCGTCGACCCGATGGACGCACGTTAAGGGGCCCCCAAAAGCGCCGCCATGGGCAACAAGAACAGCTGCTGCTCGTACTCCAGCCCGCAGACCAGCCATCGCGTCATCATCCCCATCGAAGACACGCTGAATGAGGGCGAGGTTAGTGTCAGTAACCTGCAGCATATCAGTGAGCGGGAAGCCGACGACGGCGACGCCGACCCCTCGCAGGACCCCACAGCCAAGACCATCTTCATCGAGCGCTCCAAGACGGCCATCGAGAATGGCATGATCCGCAGGAAGAGCCAGCACCAGATCGCCGATTTGCGCCCCCTGAAGAAAAGCAGCTCCTGTTCGACGATCTATCTGGACGACAGCACAGTCTCGCAGCCCAACTTGAAGAACACGGTCAAGTGTGTGGCCTTGGCGATTTATTACCACATCAAAAATAGGGATTCGCAAAGGGAGATTGATATTTTCGATGAGAAGATGCATCCGCTTACGAGGGATGGGGTCAGTGACGATTATGACAAGCATAATCCGGAACATCGACAGATTTACAAGTTTGTGAGGACTTTGTTCAATGCTGCTCAACTGACTGCTGAGTGTGCCATTATTACTCTAGTGTATTTAGAACGGCTGTTGACATATGCAGAGTTAGATATACAACCTTCCAACTGGAAAAGAATAGTCTTAGGTAGGTATACACCGCTAGATTCTTCTGTTTTTGTTAATTAATTAGTAGAAGGCAAGTCAAGTAACTGTTACGAGCCGCGTAGCGGCGAGTTGCGTAATAAACGATTGCTTGAATTTTGAATGACTTTTATACGATTTTTTCTATTTTGCGCTTTTTGAAAGCAATTTACATCCAACGGCATTGTTATCAACACTAAAAACATAAAATACACTGGACTTTGAAAAGCTGTTAACGCACCCAAACAAGTTATTACAGATGAAAAAAAAATAGTTATTTACAGTCAAATTCAAAAAAAGTGGTAGTCAGTGTCACATTTTGACATAAAATTAATTATTCTTCTGTAAATGAACGTATACTCTTTTTCATATTACTGTGCATCAAGTAGGTTGTAGAACTCTAAATACATCTTAAATTTAAAGGCCGATTCACACAAAAAGTGTCATTAATGTCATTCAGAACAAATTTAATCACATCAATAATGACAAAAATATTTATGTTTGCTACTCTGTGTTAATTACGTTGTTAATTTTAATTACTTTTTGCTACCTGGGGTCCACATTTATTTGAAAAAATTATTTTTACGGAAGATTAAGGTTAGGATTGTTTAAATTTTTGCATGGTTGCCATCTTAAAATGATCCCTTTCAACGACTACTTCGATGCATATTAATATAAAAACGAGTACACTTAAATTACTTGGCATCATAAAGCATCAAATCAGTTTTGTTGTCAAAATGTAAATTATTTATTATTTATTAATTTTTGAAATGACATGACCACTTTTTTCTAAAGTTGACTGTATATCGGGTGCGGCAACCGTTACGCCCAGAAAGAAAATCCCCACTTCTAATTAAATAAAATTGTTGAATTTTTTCAAACTTACCTGGGCATTAGTAAGGTACATTCTGTAATTTTTTGGTAATTTTTCATTTACAAAAAAAATAAATAAAAAGTAATTTTCTCCCAAAAAGTTTAATTTTAATATTTATACTAACCTACGCAGATTCACTTCCTACAATTGTTTACAAAATCAGAAAAAAAATGCCAATTAGATTTTGAATTAAACGCAATTTTCCATCTTAATTTTGAAAATAATTTTTATTTATGACCTGCTACTTGTGCCATCGTAAATTTAGGTGACAATGGGGAACTGCAATTGGGGTAAGATTCCAAGGTTTACAACAAAAAGACCCTTTAAAGCGGTCGACTACCAGTAAATGATTCTTTTGTTGGCAAATTATACCATTTTGTCATAAATCAGGAGTCTGGTTTGTGTTTAAATAAAAAAAAGCGATTATTTGATTAACCAAGTCAAAATTTGAAATTGTGATATTAAAGTTTGATGCGCTGACAGGTACAGATTCATTTAGTGTAAAAACTTTATAGGTAAATTAACAGAAAGTATTCATAAAACACACAAAACGGACTCATTTATTATCCAAAAAAATTAGAAAAATTCTCAAATTATACCCTATCAATAATTAGTTAGGTATATGAAATATCGCCAGTTTTAATTAATTAAAAGTCGCGATTTATCAATGGGCGTAACCGATGCCGCACCCGGTATATCAAGAGAATAAACAACTATTTTAATATCGAGAATGTAGATGCATACAAAACTATTAACAACTTAAGAAAATGTTAAATTTGTCAAATGTCGAATAGTTTGTCAAAGTTTTCAGTTCATTCAATTGCACAATTTTAAAAGTAAAAATCGTTTTTTTTTTGTTTCCAAGGGAATAAAGTACCAGATTATTAGTCAAAAACGAGGGAATAAAGCGTTACTTTATTTTGCGTTGGGAGGAAAATTCATTTATTAGCATTTTATTTTAGATTATGAGTACATATTAATATTTATATTGAATTTATTTTGTATAATGTACTTAACAGGATGAGCATAATTTATTTGTTTGCATAGATTGGGGGCATTTAGGTCATTACAACTCAAACTCTCCAATGTCATGGCCTACTTAAGTTTATTTACCAAACTTTTTACATTCAATAAAATGTAACGTTAAAAAATGAAATTGGGAATAATTTTGTTCATAGAAAAAATGTATTATTTTTTAAATGCGACACCACGTAGATTTTTTATGGGAGGCCATAAAAGGCACGTTTTCAAAAAAAAAAAAAGATTTCTGTTTGATTGCGTTATTTATTTAATAATTCATACACGTGCAAAGTAACCGCATTGAAATCCCTTACACTTGAGTTGAATTAAGAAATAGCTTCCATTTTGATAACAAATATTTTTGCTTTAATCTTGAGTAGTATTTTATAACTTAAAACCCTGAATTTTGCAATTGAGGCGCCAGGCAGTATTTTCTGAGATAATTTCAAACAAGTTTTAATTTTTTGTGGAAATGCCGCCTACAGTCATAAGTTCTGAGAAGTTCTGAATCAACTACATTTAGTGGAATTAATCTTACTTCTGATGTGTTTTTATTAAAATTAAAATCATTTGAGAGAAAATCAAAGTTGAGACTAATAAACAATGTCACTGATCAATCCTTTGAAAATAGGATATCATTGGATAATATTGACATTGACACGAACGCTTATAATATCGGTCGTTATGGAGATAATCTAATTATGTAACAACTTGCATATTATGTTAATATTTTTATGTGTAATTTGCTGGATGACTATTGGGATTTTTTTGCAGGTGCAATCCTCTTAGCTTCCAAAGTATGGGATGACCAAGCCGTGTGGAACGTAGACTACTGCCAAATCCTCAAAGACATAACAGTAGAGGACATGAACGAATTAGAACGTCAGTTTCTCGAGTTGCTCCAATTTAACATAAATGTCCCTTCAAGCGTATACGCAAAATACTACTTCGATCTACGTACCTTAGCAGAAGCGAACGATTTGACGTTTCCTAGCGAACCATTAAGTAAAGATAGAGCTCAGAAATTAGAAGCCATGTCCAGAGTAATGGAAGATAAATATACAACGGAAGCGATCAAAAACGGACTGAAAAAATGGTCCAGTTTAGATAATATAACGAACGGTGGGACTGCGGCGAGGAGAAGCGTCGCCATTTTGTCGTGATCAAAAAGAATTTTTTATTTTTTAAGAGATCTACCAAAGTATTTCTAGTGGAAGTTTTTAATATTCTTTTTTCTTAGATCTTTTTATTTCCGATTCATATTTATTATATTGATGCTTTTGTGTTTGACTTATTTATTACCGGCAACTCACTCAATTATGTTACGTAATTTAATGGAAAAAAGCCTAATTGACTGTATTTACTTATTATACTTATGTTATATGTTATTGTTTTGTTTCTGTTGCAGTGTGTCACGTGACAGATGGCGATTTGATTGTGATGCACTGCCAAATCAAATGCCAACTTGTATATAAAAAAATAGTGATTTAAACTTTCCATTCCAGAATAAAAGTATGTCAGGGAGAGTGTTTATCCATAAATGAAGATGAGATTATATTTAAAATTGCACAACCCTGCTTTTAATACACGTCCACTATATGAAATAAGTGATTTTTGATAATTATGTTGAAGGACAATCCTGTAATATGATGCCTATTTTCAATTTTTATACTATACCAGGCTTTGTCTAGAAAAAGTGAAAATATACCTGTAAAAAAACTATTCCTGATTGTGCGTTTTTACCCAAAGCCCCGCATGTGGATACGCCACTGGAAAAAATAACAACAATATTCAAAAACATAAAGATGGTTCACCCAACTCACCTCACATTAAAAAAAAAATCCAACAATCGGTAATTTTCATTACCAAATGGGCGAAAATTCATACAGTGTTGACAATTTTGAACGTGAAATGTCAAACTGTGGCGGATATCTGGTACTCATTTTGAGTCTTTATAAAGAAAATTTAAATTTGTACATTAAGGAGTTTACTAATTGTGTATTATTTGAAATGCTAAATAGAGATTCTATTAAAAATATGCGAATTTGGCTATTGTTTTGTTGACTTTTTCAATTTTATTAGTTAAGAAGGATGGTGCTTTGACTAACTTAGTCAGCCCATAAACATGGCCGCCGCGTTTTTGTGATTTTGACGTTGTGACGGGTCAAGTAATTTCAAATAATTTTATAATTTCTGGAAATAATTTGTTATAGTTTCTTTGTAATCTTATATAAACCAGGTAAGTTAAGAAAATTACACAAGATTTAAATGACACATCTGTTTAAAGTTACAATAAGAAATTCATCCAATTATCAGATTTATGCAGACAGACAAGATTAGTCATTAATTACACCGTATTTTCACCAGTTTACTTCCTTTATCTTGTGTTTTGTCGAATCTATTTCACAATAAATCGCTCCTGATAGTTTCCTTTATGTGACAACTGTTTTTGTTTACAGCAAAAATGTCAGCTGGACCGTACAATTACTCCTACATCTTCAAATACATAATAATCGGAGACATGGGGGTGGGCAAGTCGTGTCTCCTCCACCAATTCACCGAGAAAAAGTGTAAGTCCCCACCTGGCCCCCTTATTCGTTCTTGACGTTGTTCTCGTTCCAGTCATGGCCGATTGCCCCCACACAATTGGAGTCGAGTTCGGCACTCGCATTATCGAAGTCTCCGGCCAGAAAATCAAATTGCAGATTTGGGACACGGCGGGGCAGGAAAGGTTCCGAGCCGTCACACGGTCGTACTATCGAGGGGCTGCTGGGGCCCTCATGGTCTACGACATCACACGTCGGTCCACTTACAACCATCTAAGTAGCTGGCTTACGGACACAAGGAACTTGACCAATCCTAGTACTGTTATTTTCCTCATCGGGAATAAGTGCGATTTGGAGGGCCAAAGGGATGTTACTTACGAGGAGGCTAGCAAATTTGCTGAGGAAAATGGCCTGATGTTCGTTGAAGCCAGCGCTAAGACGTAAGGGGCTTTTCATACAGATGACACCCACGCAAATTTCATAATACGAAATAGTTTCAAATTTTAAACATTTTTTTCACAATTTCTCATTCTTGTTTGTTTTTGAGTTGTGTGGGAAAAGCGAATTTGAAGTTTTGAAGTTTTGCGGATTTACACTCCCATCAAGTTGTAAAAGTGAAACAAAATATTCATATTTAAAAACTGGAGATTTTTATTTAATACATTGATAAAAAGAAGGTTTGGAATCCTTATCTTTAATTGTGTTTTAATTAAATTAGTAATTTGCTACTGGAGCAATTATTTAGACTTGGATGGTAATATTGAATCGGTCTAAAATGTAGAAATTTTAAATTTCCGTTATAGGAAGTAGCAAAAAATATTAGTTAATAATTTTTTACTAGAATCTAGATAAGAAGTAAACATTAAATACTAAATTAAAAAAACTAAATATTTCACGATTGAAATATTGCAAATTTGTCATGCATATTAATTAATAAGGCTCGGATTATATGCAAAATGCATATTTGTTATTAAGAAGTATATAAACAAAATTGTAAGTTTATGCATATCTAATGTTTTTTTATTAAAATAAGCCAAATAAAAAATGCATATTTTGCATATTTTGGGAACTTGGTGCATTTTTTTTGGAAATATTGCATATTTGTGTATACAGGGTGCGTCAGAACTCGCGGCCCAGAAAAAAATGCCATATAAAGTAAGATACCAGGAATATGGAAAAAAAAAATTCGAAGTTATGAGGGTTTAAATTTTGCACTTTGACTCTATTTCTGTTGGAAAAATAATTTTTCAAGTTTTTTTGCTACAGGCTATTAGAAGAGGAAGTTGTATACTAAGTTATAATTCTGTTCAATGTTATTTGTGGCTTTTATTGGCAAAATTTTTGTACCTTTACTAAATAATTGTAAAAAAAACATATACAAGATCATCAGTATCATTAAATACCTAAATTTCCAAAAAATAATAATCAATATAAATTAAAGTAATATAAAAAAAAGATCTTATTTTTATAACATGTTAGACACATTTGAAAGTAATTTCTTTTATCTTCATTAAGACTCATTTTGAGATAGAATTTTACTGTGTTCGAGTAGTAAATGTGACTACTAATGTAACATCAGAGGAAAAACTTTCCTTTTATATTTTTCAAATCATTTTTCAAAGAAATCACTCAATTAAAAATTTAAAATCCTTCAGTTATTTTTTAAGTTGTAGCTTTGAAAAAGTTATTATCGAATACTTAAAAAATAAATCTTTCATCACTATATAAAGTGGTTTCCAATTAGAGATCATTTTGCTTAAAAATTCTATTTGAGTTTCCAGTTTTAAAAATTTTAAAGTAAACGGCTTATTAAATGTTAATTGCAGTCCGATGTAATGTTTCAAATTAATTATTTATATACATTTGTCTTGAAAATCAAATTTGGTTTTAGTAAAATTTCACATCATGATGAAAAAAGCACGATTCTCACTAAAACAAAGTTGTTTGAAGAGAGGAAACCAAAAAATGATATCGTAAATACATAAAAATTAGTTTGTGATTATTAAGGCTCGGATTATATGCAAAATGCATATTTGTTATTAAAAGATACATCATCAAAATTGTAAGTTTTCTATGCATATCTAATTTTTAATTAAAATAAGCCAAATAAAAATGCCTATTTTGCATATTTTGGCAACTTGGTGCATATTTTAGGAAATATTGCATATTTGTGCATATTTTCTTCAAATCACTAATTTCCGATTAAAAATTTCAGTTCAAGTTAAAAATTGGACAGTTTAAATGAAACGATTACAAAATATTTTAAGGAGAAAACAACCGGTAATTCGTAAAAATTAGTACCCTGCTGAGTGTTTCCTTTTTAAATTGTATTGAACCAAGCGGTTTTTTTTTAATCATTTGTTTCAAAAAAATAATAATTAATATAAAATATGATTTTATTTTAAGAACAAAATTTTGTTTTGTTTTTGAGTTATTCGATTTTTGTTGTCTAAATTGGGATATATGTAAAAAAAATAATTTAATATAAAGTAGATAGTTGTAATCTCTTAAATCTTAAATCATAACCTTCATGAGAAAAATGTTTTTTTTTTGGTGGGTTGCCATTTAAAAAAATAAATATTTTTGTAGAACTCAAAAACAAAATAATAAAAATTTCGAAAAATTTTATTTTTGATAAAACATCGCATTTTTATAGAACTTTATAATTCATTAATTAGTTTTTTCAAGAAATAAATACTTGAAGCAAAAAACGTTTGGTTCCATAGTTTCTATCACCTGCTATAAAACGAATAAATATTCCAAGCGGATAAGTAGTTGCCTCCAAATGAATTTTAGCAAAATTGTTTAAAGTGATTTCTTAGAATGGGTTAATTACAAGGTTATTAAAATGGCTTGTCTCACGCCAAACCAATTTATTTATTCTTTCATTTATCGTGTGCATTCGAGGATACAAATTTATCCCAACTTTGATTTTTTATTGTTAAAAATTTTGCATATCTATGTTTTATCCATATTTTTGTGAAAATACGTGCATATATATTTTACGAATTTTTCGTGCATATAATCCGAGCCTTATTAATTAAATAAGTTAAAAATGTTGATGTGATGTTACTTGGTGATAAAAAGTGTATGAAAGTAATTAGAGTTTGATATATTAGATGGCATAATTAAATGCGATAACAGTTTTTATTTAGATTGGAAGTGGTTTGGTATAACACAACAGACGTGATAAGTGGCTGTTTGTGTTTTGTTTTACGAAATCACGTTTTTAATGTAATTTTCGTAGTTTTAATTTTTGTGATTTTTTTTGCAGAGGCGACAACGTAGAAGAAGCATTCCTCGAGACCGCCAAGAAAATCTACCAAAGCATCCAAGACGGTCGTTTAGACTTGAACGCCGCCGAATCAGGTGTCCAACATAAGCCTTCACAGCCTGGTCGTAATAATCTCAGCAATGACCAGCAAGCGAATAAAGATAATTGCGCTTGCTAGTTATTTAGCCCTAACGGGGGTCAAGATTTCAAAATTTTTTAAATCTGTCAACTTGTTAGGAATAATTTAATTTTACAATAATTTTGTGAGGTTTCACACACACTTTAGTCCAAAATAATTTATTATTCATACGGTTAACAATTATCGAGATTATTTTAAGTGAATAAAGCAAAAAGCACATTAAGAAAAATATGAAACTGAACGTTTATATCAAATGGATGTAGCTTTAGTATTTTTTTGTTACACTTACAACACAGTTTCAGTTTAAAATAACAATAATAGGAGTAAGAGGCGAAAACTTGTGGGAATTAGGTCACTTAGCCTGGCACGGTTATGTAATAAATATACGACAGAAGTGTTGTTAATGTAGATTAAAAAACAAAGATGTATTTCTAAGCAGTGTTGTCAAACATTTATGAACGAATGAAATTGTTCTTGATTCCGCTCCCTAGTGTGTAACAGCATAGGTCTTTTCTTTTTATAGCAAATAATTTTAATTTTTATACTGTATTTGGGGGGATAATATCGAGTTATTGTGGCTTAAGTCAAGTTTTTTTCCGACGGTTTGCTTCTCAATTAACGGTTAAAGGATTCCAAATTGTTGCAACTATTTTTTAGTGATGATGTATCTTTGTATGTGATGTATTTATTATTGAATCATATATATGAAAATAATATAGATTAAGTTGATGCATTTTTGTATTATTTTAATGTTATGTATTATTAATACACTTTATGTGATTTGTTACGATATTTTGCGTCCCCGAATAATACTTTTATGCTACAACTTTGATTTTATTTGTCTGTTATCCTTCTCGGGCGGAATCAAACAGGATTATTAAAACATAATTTATTGTTTAGGTACTTCACATGATCGGTTACATAGTGTTTATCAAAAATAAATACTCAAATTTATCATTTACACATCGGAATATAAAATGCACTTAAAATTAGAATAATTTAGAGACGAATTCCGCGATTCGTGGCAGCTACATAGTTGAGCAACTCCTCGGAGTCCTCGCAGACGACGGGCTTCTCGTGGTAGCAAGCAACGTCATGCCAGGCGATCCCGTCGTTGTAGACGTTGTTGAGGATGGAAAGACACGACTCGCTGGTGCCGTTGATGTCGAATTCGGCGTTGTCGGGCTGGCGCTGCTTCTTGTGCCCGGTGGAGGACCACGGGTTGTAGCCCCAGCCGCTGGGCGTCTGGTTGGTGGGCGCCATCTTCTCGCGGTTGGCGGACCAGAACCAGCCGTAGACGTTTTTGGGTTCCAAGTCGGCGCGGTTCTCGCAGCCCTTGAAGTCGCACAGTCTTCCCGAAGTCCAGATGTACGGGACGTCGTCTGAAACACGCCCTTCAGAGGAATTCTTCGGCTGTTTACCACTTACTTTGCTGGATGAGGCGGAAGATCATGTTGTTTTCTTCCTGTGTCTCTAGCGAGACCAAGTCCATGCAGTACTCTCTGCAGATGTTCCTGCCGTCCAACCAGTCGACTTTGCGGTTGGCTAGTTCAGGTACGTGACCACTGAAGAAGTAATTGTGGCCTCGGAAAAAGAACTGTTTCGGTCCTGAAAATTATCATTATTATTACAATCACGCGTGGTATTCATTACGGGTCATTTATTATTCATTAGAAGAAAGTCGGGAGATTTGGGTTAATTTTGGTGACAAAAACTCCACAATTAGGAAGAAAGTTCCCATTTAGGCAAATTAGTTGTAAGAAAAGAGACGGGATTCTCGTCTATAAATAACAAAAAGTATTACACAACAACGTGTTTAGGGGACATATCTTCCCATATAAAGAAAAACAACAATCATCATAAAATCGCTAATATTTATCTGACGAGATTTACAACTTAATAATCGTGAAAGTGTAATAAGAGTAGGTAATAAGCACAAAATACAGTTTTTCTCTAGTATAATAGTGATTGTAAATTACGTTTTGATGCTCAATGTCGACAAATATTATTAAACAAGCGTTTCATGTTAATTTTTATTAAGTGTAATTAACATAATTATGTATTTTTCTAACTTAAGTGTATTTAAGTGTCGTGATATCATCTGCTAATACCTTGTGAAAAAATGTGCAACCTTAATGCTAAATAAAAATTATGATGGTTTAGTGTAATTAAAATCAAGGTGATTGGTCAAAAGTCGGTGTCATTAACCGTCATCTTTGCCTGATTCCTTAAATTTTGATAAATCAGTTGTACTGTTGATTAAAATTATTAAGTAAAATGAACATCGAGTCTTTTCGTTAATAAAAAAAAGAAAAGAAACGCTTTTTGAGACAGTATTGTCTGTATAAAATGTCAAATATCTCTTGATGTTTTTTAATTATCGCTTCAATTAAATATTATAAAAATTCGGCCTTGAATAGGAGAATCCATGTACAGTTGGGGACAAAATACTTTGGTCGCCAATGTCACTTGAGTGACATTAAATTGTAAAGTATGCTTTTTAGCTACTGTCAATCATAGTTGACAAGTTGTATGTACAGTTGCAGAATTAAAATTTCGGGCAGTATTGTTATTTTCATAATGTAAACTCTAAAACAACCTTTACATTAATAACCTCATTTTTTACTCTTGTCATGTTTATATCATTTTGACTTATTTACTTTCAAAAACTGTGATTTGTGGCACAATAACGGGTAGGCAGCAGATCAAAGCGATGATTTAATTACACTTAGTTCAATTAATACATTCTCTAAGACATTTAATTAACAATTTTAACAATAAAAAAAGTTTAATTGTCAAATGCCAGTGATGACAGTAAAAGGTAGGTTACTTTTTAAAATGACAGAAAAATACTGCCCGAAATTTTAATTCCGCAACTGTACATATTTTTGATAGGAAAATATAATAGCTGTCATTAATTTGAAATTGTCATTTATTTTAACGTTAAAGCTTGAATTAAATTAAAAATTAAGGTGTCAGAAAAGTGACGACCAAACTATTTTGTCTCCAACTGTACCTAAATTAATTAATTATTGTTAAAAGATTAAAATATTTTATGTTAAAATATCGTAGGAAAACATCTTAAATCCCATTTATTTATTTAAAGCCGTTTTCAATGACATCCGAGCTGTCATGAATGTCATTTTTAATGCGTTGGTGCAGATTATACGAATATATTACGCACAAATTCATCCCCGGGTTCAGAGTATAAGCAACGCCTAGTTACAAAAATGTCAAACGATGTTGAGGTTATGGTGAAAGAAAATTTATATTTCTTGAAACGCCAACAAACAATAAACAATTCAACGCACAACAAACAATTCTTGGCAATAGCTTATTACAACTTTCCTTTCTCGCGCGGAGAGTAAAACCCTTGCAAGCAAATCCTTTTTTTTTATTATTTGTCAAAAATTATGGATAATTTTGAATTTGTCAATTTGCCACGTCAAGGTGAATAACCAAATTAAGAAATTCAAAATTATTGAACTGAAACAGCAAGTACTTTGACAGCATGGATGTCATTGAAAACGACAATATTTATTTTCTGGAATAAAAAAAACTATTTTTTTTTCATTTTCTTACTGATATATTACTGAAATGAAAATTTATTTAGGTATCTTTTAATTTTTATGCTTTGGGGCATTTTCATTCTTTTTTATTAAGGTATGGTTTCAATTTTTGTATATTTAAAAAATTGTGTAAAACACCACAATTTAAGTATTTTTCACACTTTTGAAGATAAATCTGTTGATTTTGGAAGACAATGCGTTTCTTTCAATACACAACTTCTTGCAGTAAATAAAAACCACCCACGTAATGATTGTATTACAATTTCATGAATAATTTCTTTAAATAAACCACGTCTGAGTGAGCAAAGTAGGTAAATAAGGGCAACAGGATGTTGTCAGACATATTTACATTAATTGCTCTCTCTTTGTGACTAATTATGTGACAATCTAATTGTTTTTTTATTAGAATAACCAAGTGATGTAAGAATATTGCTGCATATTCTTCATCAATTATACAATAATATTAATTAAATTAATTAATTAAGGAAAAATGCAAGTCGCTGCACTTCACTGTAGTGTGATAAGATTAAAACATGTGACATTTCAGTTATCTCTAATTTAAATTTTACAAAACCGCAATTATATAAGTTGAAAGTGATTATTCAAAATAAAAGAAAAAAATCATATTTGTTTGTATTCATTTTGAATTTAATTTAATATACCAGGTGAACAGAAAGAATGAAACAAAACGTTTATCTTTTAAAAAAAACTACTTGTGTATGAAGCACTATAAAAATGTGACGTTTCTCAAAAATAAAATTTTGTTTTTGAATTGCAACAACTATATTTCTTTACAAAGGCTATGGTCTAAGGATCAGCTATCTACATTTTATTCTACTTTTATTGAAAAGAAATCTCACAACTCAAAAACAAAATTTTTATTAATTATTATTTTCTGAAAGCAAATGATTAAAGAACGCTTTTTGTTCAGTTTGTATGTGATTGGTAATAACTGTTTTGAATTTGTAATGCTTGTAGTTTACGCACAAGCATTGTTTTCAAACTTGTGTTTCTTATCACGTGTGAATTTTTGTGTAGTTATAGGTGCAGTTTTCACTTATTGAGAAATAGTGTCTTTTGAATTTTGGTCACTTCTGTAACCTACAGTGAGAAAATGTTCAACGTTTACGTTTTAGTAAGAAATCACCGTTAAACTATGCAAATATTTGAAAATAATTATGTTGTGAAATTGTCGGGCTTTACCCGGAACCGAGTAACAGGAACAATTAAGATCTTCTCTTTTTTACATCATGAAATCAAATTTGTACAGGATGTGGGATTTTACAGCTTATCATGGTTGTCCGTATTTGTTGCTACTTATGTGTTTAGAGAAGGAAATTGTAAACCCACTTACTGTTGGCGCATTTCTGCGGATTTGGCAAGGACAAGAAGCGACCTGGTCTGTTGGAAACCGGCCTGATTTGGTTGATCGCAGGAGTGGCTACTGCTGCTGCACAAGCAGCTAATACTACTAAAGCTAATCTCATCTGAAACAAGAAAAATATTATTTATTCAGATTTATTTTTTCAATAACTCCTAACTAGCTATCGAACTTATGTTTAAAGTTTCATGAGAACTCTTAACACAACAGAAGAAAAACTATTAATTAATAACAATACCACAGAGACATATTCAAATGTAGTCAACAGAATAAAAAATGAAAATTATTGTGTTGAGCATTGAGTTGAAACTAATAAAAAAAATACTTACAACCTTGCAAAAAATATCATTGATAATGATTGATAATGTATTCAGTGTGTTTCCATTAGAAATACTCGTAAGAGTAAATATCAAAAATAGCTAGCTAATGTTCAATTTAAGATACCTTTATAACAAAAAATACCCTAGTTGTTTATTTTTTTTACTGTGTTTTTGTCTGCTATGTCTTTTTTGCTGTTTTTCGATTTCTTTTTCTTATTTGTGTTATAATTTATCAAAGAAAAATTTGTCGTAATAGAAGTCATTAAAGAAAGTTAAAAAATTGTTTATTTAAGTTTTAATAAATGGGTTTATTCGATCCAAGGATCATTGAAATTTTTAATAAGAAAGGATTACGAAACTGCTTTTTCTAGTAATGTTAAAGAATATTGCTTTCCTGATTAAAATTAGTGGTCCAACAGTATTAGAAACGAACTATTTTATCTAACTTCTATCGTCAAAACTTTTCTTTCTTTTTTCTTTTTTTGGTATTATTTTTAGTCGAAATAATAATTAGGTTTAAATTGCAAATACATATCGTAATCCAAATTTACTTAACGTTTAGAAATAACTGAGAATTTAACGGAATGAGAGTTTTTTATTGTTTAAATTTATCATTCTGACTAATTAAAAATTATTTTTTAATGAGAAATGTTTTATTTAAGATTTAAACTGTTTTGAAGTCCAACCTTTCTGTATTTTCTCTTTTCTCCTCTGTTATCATTTTTGATCGAAATAATAATTACGTTTTAATTGAAAATTTAAAACTAATTGAGAATTTCAAAAAAATGTTCTATTTAAAACTACACTACCCAAAAAATTAAAGGAAAAAAAAATTTTCCTAAATTTTTTGGTGATTTTTGAAAGGCTGTAACTCATCGAAAAATGGTTGTATCTAGATTAAAAAAAACATTTTGAAACTTTTAATTTCTAGTTTTGAGATCTTTTGGCAAATAGTTTTTCTGTACTGTCTGCTATGTCTTTTTTGTTGTTTTTCGATTTATTCTTCTTATTTGTGTTGTAAAACAAATTTTCTTCTATCATCATTTTTTCATTTATCAAAGAAAAATTTGTCGTAATAGAAGTCATTAAAGAAAGTAGCAAAATCGTTTATTTTAAGTTTTAATAACTGGGTTAATTTGACCCTATGGGCCATTGTAATTTTTAATAAGAAATGATTACGAAACTGCTTTTTCTAGTTAAAAAATATTGCTTTTCCTGATTAAAATTAGTGGTTGAACAGTATTATAAAAGAACTATTTTATCTAGCATCTGTCGTCAAAACTTTTCTTTATTTTTTCTTTTTTTTTTCGTATTATTTTTGGTCGAAATAATAATTAGGTTTTAATTAAGAATTTAAATTGCAAATATATCGTAATCCAAATTTAGTTAACTTTTAGAAATAATTGAAAATTTCAACAGGATGAGACAGTTTTTTATTGTTTAAATTTATTATTCTGATAAATTAAAAATTATTCTTTAATAAGAAATGTTTTATTTAAGATTTAAGCTGTTTTGAAGTCCAACTTTTTTGTATTTTCTTTTTTCTTCTCTGTTATCATTTTTGATCGAAATAATAATTACGTTTTAATTGAAAATTGAGAATTTCAAAAAAATGTTCTCTTTAAAATTAAACTACACTACCCAAAATAATTGAAGGAACAAAAAATTTTCCAAAATTTTTTGGTGATTTTTGAAAGGCTATAACTCATCGAAAAATGGTCGCATCTAGATTAAAAAAAAAACATTTTGAAACTTTAAATTTCTAGTCTTGAGATTTTTTGTCAAATATTTTTCTACGGTTATCACGCAATTCTAAGTAATAGAGCGAGAAAAAAATCTAATTTTTATGTTTTTGGTTTTGGTCCATTTTTTTTAGCCTTTCAAAAATCACCCAAAAAATTGGATTTTTTTTTGTTTCTTTAATTTTTTGGCGTAGTATATTTTGAAGTTCAACATTTTTTCAATGAATTAAGTGTTTAAAAAATGCAAAAACGCACTGGCTTTGTTTAAAATTCACTCGTAGTTTAGTTTGCATTTTTTACACTTTTAGAAAACGTTTAATTTTTAAACACCAATTTTTATTTGTTTGTAATAATCGTTTCTCAAACAACTAGGCATAAGTACAAAAATCATTCTAAAATTTTAAAAATGGGTGTTTTTCTTACAAGTACCGAAAATACAATTTCTTCGCTGTTTCCGGACAAGGCAATTGCCGAGTTTGGAATAGCAGATAAGTCAACAAAAACTTTTTTTGTTAAAATTCTCAAAAACACATTTATAGGTAATTGTGTTTTTCTATTTTTTTGTATACGCTTTCAAAAATAGCTATTTTACTGACATATTTTAGTCTTTTTCGGACTTTTTGTCTGAAAAATACCCATTTTAGAGAATATTTTGAGAAAATCCGAAAAAGACTCATTTTAGGGTCCAAAATGTGCAATTTTTGGGAGTGTGTTCAAAAAAAGTGATTTTCTTTTAGTAGATTCTAGGTTTCAGAAGAGTGGCTCAAATCCGAATCTAGTCCAGTTTCGTGGGCGTGTTAATTACATCATTAGTCCATAATGAAGAACTGATTAATAAAAAGTGAAAGTGTATTTTGAGCGATCGATTGGTCAACCCGAAACTGGATCAAAAACGGAATCCTCCTTAAAAAATTGCGCACGATTTGGTTGCGGGCACGATTCCTGCAATAATTCAACAGAAGTTCAGTGGGTCAAAAAAGGTCACGCAAATACACACATACACACACATGATGAAGATCTGATAAATGAGTTGCATTTTGAAAGATTTCTCTTTGCGACAATCTCATCTCATAGACGCCGATGAATCAAATTGCCCAACTCTTTGCAAAACAGTGTCAAGATGAAACCGGAGAAAGTGGAAGAGCAAACAACAACAGAATTTCGGCGGACACACCTCACTTTTCATGCTCTTGAGGTGCATCCATTATCTAACCTTCACCATTAGTGATATTTGCAAAGGATTTGGCACCGAATCGTTAATTTGAATGCTTTTTGGCGGAGAGGGAGTACAGGAAATGGAGTGGATGGACCAGTTCTCGCTTTTGGGTCGGTTTTATAAGAAATGGGAAAGTGGTGGTCATTAACACTTTATCAGAGGACATTAAAATTATCATGCATGCACAACAAAAGCTTCACCTTTCTCTATTTCAATTGGAAGGTTGAACCTTTTTGTTATTTTTGCTGAACGAAATGTGTTAATTAAAAAATGACATTCAATAATTCTAACGTAATAGAGCTAAATTCCAGATTGATAAAATCATCAGTGAAGAATCTTAAAATGTCAACGAGAATTTTGATGATTTTTTATTAGAGCACTGCCTCTTCAGACTTTTAGACAAATAATAATAAGTTAATTGAAAGGTTAAGATGAGTAGCAACTTATTTGCTAATAGCCATTTATCATGTGCTAAATTAGCATTTGTGAAAAGTTAAGAACAGCACTTTAGCTATTGTATCTCTTATATATTTTATTACGCAATAATTATTATTTAACGTTGTTATTTACACAATGTTTTCGGTTTATGATGCCGTTTTGGAAATTCATCCATGAATGTATTAGCTCATAAAATTTAATTGAAAATGTAATTTTTTCAACGCTAATGTCAAGTCTTGAAAAGGTTTTCAGGCGAAACTTTGGAAATTTTATTTAGTTTCAGGATGTGTTTTTTTGCTGGAATTTTTTTTCAATTATGATAATAAATATTTAAGTATGTTGTACCTATTTAAGATGTTATCTAACTCTACGCAATGTTCTTTTTCGTCGTTTCATCTTTGAAACGGATCTCACGTAGTGAAAACGTGTCAAGGTGTGCCTTATGTGATTCCTTATTATCTTAATAACATATTTTTTCCATTTAATTTATTTTCTCTTTTCGAAGGTATGCTACTTTACATATCAAGTTACTTCTAGTGCAATTATCTTGTCTATTTTCTTTCGCAAAACAGGAGAATTAACGAGAAAGTGAAAAAGTTAAAACAATGAAAATGCTTAAAAAAGTTCCATGTTTAAAAAGATTAACTTTCTTCACTAGTTTTTGCTGATACTAAGTAAAAATTCAACAGTTTTAACAATTTTTTTATTTTATTTTACTAATTAACAATTAATAAAATGAGGACTTAAATTCAAATTTCATTTTTTCATTTTCATTTTTACTAATTGTATTCTGTTTATTAACAATAGGACTTAAATTCAAATTTCATTTTGAAAAATGAATTATATTCCCCATATTTTACTTTGAAAATCCAGTACCCATTTTAAAACTTGGAACACTTACTCTAAAAAACTTATATATTTTTTTAAATTGTAAAATTTAACAGATCTCAATTTGAATGTCTTTTAAAAAAGAGAGTTTTTCAGAATTGAGTTCATAAAAAGTTGTTTAAGAATTAGTCTTGATGATGCCGTTTTTGTTGTCGAAACTGTGTCTGTTTTTTAAGCAAAAATTTTGGCCGTTTTTGAAATTTTAACTTACTTCAGAAATACAGAAAACTGCATTTGGTCCTTGAAAACATATTCACACATTTTTTGATTTAAAGAATTTGTGTTGCTAAATCTTCGTTGAAGTAAAAAAAAAAACGACGATTATAATATTTTTTTAAATTTTATTACGAACATATCAAGAATAAATAATAAATGGTACAGAGTAAAATATTTAAATATCTTCTACTTATTCTTCTTATTATGCATTTTATTAATTGTATTAGAAAGTAATTTTAAGAAAAATAAATTGATTTGTTGGCATATAACAAAGTATTCCACAAATCAATTTTAGAAAAAATTGAACTTTTTAATTTTGATTTAGGCTAAACAAATTTATTTCGTCACAAATAAGTTAAAAGCAGACGTGTCAGAAAATTTAGGTGAGTAAACTAGTTCCAAGGTATTTAGCTCAAGATCAAAATTCCTATTCCATTTATTTTGAAAACATTTTCTCATTCAGTGTTACGAGAATTTTTTGTGTGTTTACATAAAGTTATCAATCACTTTGACATTGTTGTGTTTACATACAGTGGAGCAAACCACAAACAAGCTTTTTTACTGACATCTACACTACTGGTTTAAATAATATTTCATGTAAAAAAGAAAACCACATTTATTAATTGAGTCGTAAATGTAATCGAATATTTCAAAATTCACAAGTGAATCAAAACTTTACACTTTTAACTTTTGTAAAAGCACCGTAATTAGCAATTATCGTGGGTTGTAAGTATAGGTCAGTAATGTTGTAATACGTCTTTTTTACATAACAGTAATGTTCAAGACAAAAGTTTTCTGTATTGTCTGGAAGCAGTCGTGCCACAACAATTAAACTAAATAAAGTTAATTCGAGTTTAATTCCAGTTTCAGTTATTCCTGAAACTTGTTTTTTTATGCAAAAAATTAATTAGTTCCGTGACCATCCTATTATAAAGCTATTTTTGTAATTTTGTGCGATGACCTTAAGAGTTGCCTTGAAGTATTATTGGATGGAAAAATGCAGCAAAATATTTTTCGGTTTCAAGACCAAATGGCATATGTATTAACAAAATTTTCTATTTTATGATTTTTTGTTTTCCTAGTAATTTTTCTCCAGTTTTTGGGAATGTGACTCACCTTTTTCGATCCACCAAAATCTCTTTCGAAAAAATCAACACTCGCACATACACACGATCCTTACCTTCTTTCAGTAAAACACTAAACCTCCGTGGAATAAGTGAGAGTCTCATTTATATCTCTTCTCGCGTTTTTAAGGTGGGATTTCTCTCTCGTTATCCCCATATGAAACCGAAATTTTTTCTTCTCTCTTCTCGTGAGCTCACACAAGGTGAAGCCGATCGTCGATTTTTCACTCATTTTGCTCCTAATCTAATTTGCACGTTGTTGGTGAAAAAAAATTTTAACCTTTCGGGAGCTTCAAGGATTGGAGATGCGCGTGATTGTTTTTTCAAAATTCTGGTCAATGTCGTTCACGAAAATGACCAAAAGGACCCCGCTAACCCCTAGTGGGCTCATTTCCTAATCGGTTAGAGAATGTGTAATTTTGAAAAGGTAGGAACGAGTTTTCGGTTTTGGGAAGGAGTCGTAAATTTTTTTACTCGTTTGAATTTTAAATATTGTACAATTATGTAAGTGTTGACTCGTGACATTTTCGTAATCCGCTTCTGATTGTGTCGTGCACCGAACAGGAATTTCTGTGGATGCGGTAGAGAAGCATATTTGCATACAATTGAAGCAATTTTGACTATGTTACACAGAAATTACTAATTGTTGGTGCTTTTCAATGTTGTGATCAAATTTAATCATTTAATCATTTGCTCTTCTAGCTTTTGGTTGTATATTTGACCGATTTTTAAAGTGTTTTTTGAGAGAAATGAGAATTTATGATAAAAATAGATGTTTGTTATAAGTACCTAAAATACAGTTTTTATAGCACACGAGTACGTGTTACAAACAACATTTTTTGTGAAAGCTCTCAAAAACACATTCAAATCATGCATAATATGTCAATGATTAATTTCTCTAAAATATAGAGGTTAAAAATAAAAAATAGTACCTAAGATAACTATTTTACGTACTATGCTTTATTGAGTCTGAAAAAACCTCATTTTAGCGTTTTAAATGAGTCCGTAAAACAGCTATTTTGTCTAAAAAATGTTATTATTTCAGAAATATATTTTTTTTAAGGAAAAAGAAGATACAGTAACGTTGTTTTCAAATAATTAATATTTTTAAACAAAATTTTACTAAACACAAGCAACATTATCATTATCTCTGTGTTTATATTGTTACACTTATTAAAATGATTCATTTTTGTTTAATTTTAAATGTATTTTTCTTACTACCCTAACAAAAGTTTCGCTCTAATTTCAGAAAAGAAAGTGATCAATTATCTCCCAGGGAGGTAAAAATTGTACCTCCTACACCTGTCAAAATTACAATAAAAATATAACCTCTCAGGGAAGTAGAATTTTTACCTCATGCTACTAAAATGACCAAAACGGTCAAACGGACAAAAAATTTCAAATTTATATACAGGCTGCGCCAGAACTCGCACCTCAGAGAAAAATGCCATATACAGTAAGACACCAGGAACATTGAAAAAATGTAAAAAAAATTATCTATAATAATTTGGAAGTTATGAGAGTTTAAATTTTGCACTTTGACTCTATTTATTTCCATTGGAAAAATAATTTTTCAATGTTTTTTGCTACAGGCTATTATAAGAGGAAATAAGGAAGCTCTATCTCAAATTGTAACTCTGTTCAATGATATTTATGGCTTTTATTGACAAAATGTTTGTACTTTTACTAAATAATTGTAAAAAAACATACAAGATTATCAGTATCATTAAATAGACATAAAAAAATGTCAAATGTCAAAAAATAAATGTCAAATTTTTTTGACAAATAGAATTTTTTAAACATTTTTTTTTCATGTTCCTGGTAACTTATCTTACTGGAAATTTTTCTCTGGAGCGCGAGTTCTGGCGCACCCTGTATGCTGCTAAGATCATCAAAAAGTTATGATATTATTTTCAGAATTTTTAAATAACGATTTATTTTTTTATTCAATCTAGTTCAACCTTAATGGCAAAATTGAGATATCAAAAGAAATTGTTGGTTTTGAAGTTTTTTTCCGGATTGTAGGAAAAATAATATGAAACACACTCCAGGAAAGTGTCGTTTTCTCCAGTAACTTCCACCTGTGGGAGGAAAAGATACACTTTTCTCTCTTGTAACATATATAATTTTTCCTACGATCCATCAGCAAGAAAAACTTTAAACCTAACAATTTTTCTTGATATCCCAGTTTTGCTATTAAATTTAGCAGCATGTTTTTCCATTTCTATGGGGGAGGAAAATTTTTTTACCTCCCATGTATATTCATGTATTTTTATTGTAGTTTTGATAGATGAGGGAGGAAAATTTTTATTTCCCAGAGAGGGTGGAAAAACTTACTTTCTGTTAGAGTCGTAGGAAAATAACTATTAATTTAAAAAAAAAAAATGTAAAAATAACACTAGGGAAAAGAGAAACGAGAGAGTAAAGCATATTCAAAATGATCTATAGTTTCAACTTTAGGTAATTTTTTTTTATTAGTAAATAAATAGAACTGTAATAAGCAATTGGAAAATCGTTTTATTTTTTAACAACTAAAGCAAAGAACTGAGAGAAATTATTGACTATTTTTTAACTACATGAAAAAAATGAATTTTTTAAACATTTTTTTCATGTTCCTGGTATCTTACCTCACATGCCATTTTTCTCGGCGCACACTGTATTTTTTTCTACTTTCCGAGATTCTCAAAATACTACTAAAAAAATTAAAAAAAAATACAGTTGTGATAACACTAGAAAAAATACTACAAAAACAAATATAAACATTTGATTTTAAGCATTATATGTATTACATCAGAATAGTTGTTCTCACAGCAAATAAGTAAATAACAACAACATTATAATCTTGTAATCAAAATGTGAATATTTTTAATTTATTTTTTACGAAACGAATTTTTCTCATGGGCTTTGTTTAAAAACGTAGTAAAAGTACAGTTTAACAATGTAAGCAAACAAGAAATTTTGTGTTGATTTCTTTATTAGACTTTATAAATTTATACAATGTGTTGCACGACACAATAAACAAATAAATTAAATAATTTCCTCTTTCAACTGTTGTTACCTGTCTCTTACCAAATACCTAATTCAAAAAATATGAATTTATTTTTGTTGGTTGTGACCATGTTCCTGAGTCTTATTACAATAGGGGATAATAATAAATCAAAATCTTTCTCAGGCTTTTTTCTTTTATTGGGAACTTTTTTTTTGACCGGTTTCGACTAGGCCATCTGGTTCTACTTCCCAATAAAAGAAAAAAGCCCGAGAAAGATTTTGATTTATTATTATCCCCTATGAATTTATTTTGTTTATATTTTGCCAAAACTTATTTTTTGCAGTAAAAAGCAGTTTTTATTTTTAACACTTCTCACAGTTTTTGAAATAAATAGATAAATAGGTAAATTTTGCCTGATATTAAGAAACAAAACGAAAAATTTATACATTGTAACCAATAAAAAGTTTATAAAATTGCCTTTGAGGGCATTTCTTGGCAAATCTGTGTTGTTCAAATAAAAATGAAATGCACTGAACTTTAATCACCGTTTCCGATAGTTCAATAATTTAATTTGCATATCAAATCCACGAAACGAGTAGAAAAATAACCCAAAACACGCACTTCGTGTCTCATAAATCTCCCTTCCTTCTTGCAACTCGCTCGGGTGGCAGTTTGGTTGCAGTAATGCATTTATCGGTCGATAATTACAATAAGATGGTCACGATTGTTGGCCTTTGGAAGGCCATATTCTCGTCGTTAGATGACCCACTTCTTTGGGTGTTTGCGCAACGGTGAAAAAGATGCACCACGTTGGAATAGTGTGCTTCACGCTTTGATGTAGCTCGTTAAATGTCCATTATATTAGTTGCTTTCAATTACTCCATACATGAGGAAAAATTATCATTTTCTGATAAAAATTCAGATGTTGTTGCAACATCTTTGTGTTGGGGATGGATGTGTCTTTCGGGCCACGGCCGCGGAGACTTCAACATGCGAGCAAGCGACGAAACTGAAACTGAAATTCTAAAGTGACTTGACATTTTCCAAATATTTAAATACTGAAAAATAATACGTAACAGTAATCTGCATAAAAATCAAGTAGCGTTTCCTCATCTGAGAAATTTTAATTTTTAAGTGTTATCTCTCACAGAGATCGATTTTTTCTTGAATACCAACCTTGAAAAAATGTCTGAGTAGTATTTGAATTCATTTCAAAATATGTGAGTCTTCCGTTCTCTCATCGACAATGTCATAATCCAATCAGCACTTTTACATATAAGAAAAATGTCAAATAATAAATAATTTCGCTCAAGCGGATCTCGCTGGTCAAGGTGAAGATGTTCAAATGGCAAAGAAAATTGTGTTTTTTCGACAGTAACATTATTATCATGCAATTGAGTAGTGCCACCACGATTTGCATCTTATTATTACACAACGATTATTGTCGAAGTTTATGTTTTAATACACGTATTGACATTAGATGAAGAGGCATGATGTCATGGGCGTGCGTGCCGGCGGGGGCACACGTGATCGGATAAACGCACCTAATCATAATTACAATATTAGAGACTCTTGTTACCGCTTGCGTGAAAAAAACGAAGAGATTCCTTGAATCTGACCTGACGTCAACTTTGGATGATGAATTTGGCCTTGGAATGGAAGAAAATCGAAAAATGAAGAAATTTGAGACCCATGTCAAAAATGTGGAGGTTGTGAGGGGCAGACATGAATTTTAAAAATAACAACAGGTTTTAGTGCATTTTTCAAATAGGGCAAAAAAGTTTTTTTATCTCAAACTATAGACAGAGTCTTTTTTGCCTTCTTTTAGGACCACTAAATTTAAGTGAATACAAAAACTTTTTATTTATTCAAGTTTTGAGCTTTTGCAATCGCATTTTGCCACATGAAACAATATTGTTTATAGGAAAATACTTCTCATACTTTTGCGTTAAAAAATGCACAATCATGGTAGGAAAGGTCATGTAACAAGAATTTATGATCCAAGACGACCTAATTTACGTATTCTAAAAAACTTAACGTAAAATTTTTCGTGAATTTCGATTGTTCATTTAATTTTATAAACATATTTGATAACATCATTTTCGGTTATACCGGATGTCCGTCTCAATATTCTTATTTTAAATGAAAAGGTATATTTTTTACTGCGTTTCTGGATTAATGGGGTTATTTTAAGGGAGTTTTCATCAGCTTTCCCTATACCTAAATTTAGCCGTTTTTGAAATATTTGGAGTTTTTCAAAAATTTTTGGATCTGCACCTTCCACTTTAAAAATCGGTAACTCTGCCATTTTTTTAAATTTTGGATTCGTTTTTTCGGTGTTTGAAAGAGAAAGCTTAGATCTTTTTTCTGGTGTTTTCAAATTAAAAAATAAAATAAAATAACAAACCCTAAAATTATAAGGTAATAATAATTGTAATAATTTTAATTGAATACTGTAATAAATTTCCCACAGTCTTAACAAAAAGTCACCATAACTTGAAAATTATTAAACTAAGGTATAGGGAATGTTATTAAAATAAAAATTGGAGTATTTCATTTAGAAAAATTGAGTTAGGGATATTTAAATTATTATGAAAGTGACCTTAAAATTTTGGGGTTTTTAATTTTTTTTTCAAAATTTGAAAACTCCTAGAAGAAAGATCTAAGTTTTCTCTTTCAAGCGCCAAAAAAACGAATCGAAAATTTTAAAGAATGGCAGAGTCACCGATTTTTAAATTGGAAGGTGCAGATCCAAAATTTTTTGAAAAACTCCAGATATTTCAAAAACGGCTAAATCTAGGTATAGAGAAAGCTAATGAAAATTTCTTTAAAGTAACCCGATTAATCCAAAAACGCATTTCCATTTAACATAAGAAAGTTGAGACCGACTTCCGGTATAACCGGAAGTGTCACTATCTTGAAAATATTTTCATTTAGAAGGACTTAATGGATTATGGCTACGTACTAATTTTCAAATAAATACGATTATTCGAACTCCTAATATTTTTAATGTGGGGTTTAGACGGAACAGCCTGTATAAAACGTTATGTGGCGCATATTTTTAAAATTCTAACTAAAAATCACAACAAATATTACACAAAAGAAGCAAAAATTTCGTCAGTGTTTAAAAATTTCCGGTATTGCGTGAAATTGGCACTAAAATTTCCACCAAGTCGCATAAATCTCTATAAAAAATAATTAATTTGACGTTTTGACAATTTCACAACATTTTCCGTGTTGGAGAATCCTCCAAGAACCACAATTTCGCAACAACACATCTCAATAATGTAAATTCGCGTCCTGATTTCACTGGCGGAAATCAAAACTGATTAGATGAGTATAAAATTAGCCAATCTTGACACCTATTGTTTAAAATGTGATTCAATTATAACAATTATTTTGCTTTTTAAGTAAAGAAAATGGTGTAATTAGCATTGTTCTTGATGCAATTAACATATCGAGTCCTTGGCTGATTTAGAAACTGAGGCAGAGCAATTACAGATTTACTATGTTAGATAAAAATGAGGCGGTCGTAATTAAACTTGACCGTAATTTGTGGTTTAAGAGGGATGCGCGCCATCGAAATTTATTGTGGACATGAATGATTAATTAGCCGTGTGATTTTTAACTAAGTGTGACAGTGCTCGTGATTTTTATGACCTTAACTACTGACAATATGCAAATTGATTACCTGAAAAAATCGTGATTCTTAATTCGTTACCTTATCAGTAAAAATATAATAATTCTTCACGAAAAATAATTATCTTCCCACTTCGAGAGAAACAACGATCATTTTTTTGATCAAGAACTTTGGGTGCGTGAATTCACAATTTCAATTTTTTTGAAACTCGGCCCAATAACGTTTTATGCACATTTTCAAATTTTCAGGACTCCTAGAAGAATTCCGAACTCTTCGAATTTTTCAAAATTTTGGCCGATTTCAGGTTTGAAATCCGAGCGGTTTGAAAATTGAAAAACCAAAATTAATTTGAGATATGGACTCGAAACCTACCTCGTTTTGTAGATTTTTCTAAGCTGAAACACGGTTTTTACCGATAATCCTGATAAGTACTCAATTAAAAGGTAAAAATCCGATTTTTGGAAATTAAACACGTTTAGTAGTAGTTTCAGGTAAGAAAGCGTTTTAAAATAAAAAATTAGATATAACTCAAAAACCAACGATTTTAGAAGGTTTAGGACGATTATGAGGCAATCCTGATAATTTTCGGACATCAGAAAAATTGTTGAACAAAGACACACCAAACTTTATTTAAAACACAACGCGTTTCAACCACAAAGGGGTCATCCTCAGGTGAGAATAAAACTTTTATTTTCATGGACGTGTCTTTGTTCATCGTTTCCATACCAAGAAGATTCAAGAAGAAGAATCAGAAAAATTGTTATTTGATTACACCATCAGCACCCGGAAACGCTCAAAATAGCTCAATATTTTAAAAACTAATTGTCGTAGAGCATTTTAACCAATTACATCGTGACTCTTTCAAAAATTTTTGTGACAGACGTCGCAGTTTTTTATATGTATTTAATTTCCATAAATTACTACTTTCAGGCGATTTTAGGGGTTTATGCACTATGCAGTGGGCAGTGCTCTAAAATAAAACTTTTTTCAGCTATTTTAAAAACGTCTGTCCTGAAACTTGCATGAGGAAATAGTAAAAACATGACAGTATATACATGAATATTTTTTGAGAATCTTAAAAATCTACGTAACTGTTTATTTCTTTTTTTAATTATTTGTTAATAAAAAGTTTTTAGAATACATGTATTACCACGTCCGCAGTGTACCTATCTATATATTATCTATTATCGTTTCAATATGTTGATTTGTTCCTAAGACTTATTTTTTTTTTGCTACAAGATAGGTACTTAATTTTGTACATCTCTGTTTTTCCAAATACATTTAAAAAAACGGTAAATAAATTTATACGTGTGAAATGACTATAAAAATGCTATTCAAAAAAAATTTTAATATTAATTAATTGTTTATACTTACGAGATAAGCATAGTAA